>NC_044031.1:350870562-351196305 GCF_901765095.1 Microcaecilia unicolor | reverse complement strand
CTAAAACTACACGCATCCATTTGCACCAATGAAAATGTGGTATAAATCCCAGTGCACAGAGGGCCATATTTTATAACTACATGCATAAATTTTGGAACACCCATGAAATGCCCATAACTATGCCCCTTTTTGCCTGCACGCACTAAAATTTAGGTGCAGTGCGTTACAGAATACGCTTAGGGAATTGTACATGTAAATTCAAATGATTGCCAATTAGTGCTTATTATTGCTTGTTAAGTGCTGTTAACAATGCGCATTGCCTTGTTAAGCCAATTAACTTACACACATTGTTACAGAATACGTTTGGATTTCAGCGCAGATCTCTAGGTGTGTTGTTCAGAATTCACAGGTAAGTGGACATTTTCAGCAGTTTAGTGCCACTGAAAGTGACCGGTTAGCCCCAAACAGGTGATTTAACTGGCCAGGAGCTATTTCTGCCCAGTTAAATTGCTTTGAATATCGACCGGAGATAGGGCAGAAGAAATAACATAGAGGGGCATAATCGACCGTCGCCGATCTATGTTGGTGGTGGCGCTACAACTGTCCAGAACTGTATTATCGAAAAAAATGGCCGGCCATCTTTTTGTTCGATAATACGGTTTAGCCCGGCTAAATGCCTTGGATTTCGCCGGGTTTGAGATGGCCGGTTTTGTTTTTCAGCGATAATGGAAAAAAATGCGGGCCATCTCCAACTCAGCGACATCCAAGGCATTTGGTCGTGGGAGGAGCCAGCATTTGTAGTGCACTGGTCCCCCTCACATGCCAGGACACCAACTGGGCACCCTAGGGGTCAGTGCGGTGGACTTCAGAAACAGCTCCCACATGCATAGCTCCCTTACTTTGGGTGCTGAGTCCCCCAACCCGCTCCCAAAACTGTACAACACTACCAAAGCTCTTAGAAGGGGGCAACCACATGTGGGTACAGTGGGTTTTGGAGCACTCCCATTACCAGCACAAGTGTTACAGGTGGGGGGGGGGATGGGCCTGGGTCCGCCTGCCTTAAGTGCACTGCAGTACCCACTAAAAGTGCTCCAGGGACCTGCATACATGCAGGCCACTAGGACTTGTTGCTGCTGTATAACCTTGGCACACCAGTTGACACCTGAATACTAATCTCTTTGAAAAAGTCCTTTATTTGAATAAGCACATTTACTCACAGTTAACTGCAGATCAGAGGTTGTGCCCCACTGGCAAAGAGTCTCCCTGGTACTGAGATGGTAGGTCAGAGCTGGTAGAATGGTGTACAATGCCCTCTTTCAGCCACATTCAAGGTAAGAACTAAGTTTTCTAACGTGGGTAACACATGAAAGGGATCTAAAACTGCCTTATAAAAATGGCCACTACCTCATGGACTACCGGAAACACAACAGGGCACACTCTGACCCAGTTAGCAGGGGGAAAAGCACCATGGGAGTAGAGCCCACTACCCTACACCCACCACAATGCATTGCTGATGTGACTCTGCAGTGCACCTAACAGAAAAGGTGTCACACTCACAGGGAAAGGCTGTCAGAGGATAGAACACATTCTGCTGTCATGGAGGTGGGTACCGCTTTTGAGGCTGACATACAGGCTGGCAAAAAAGCTTTTTATTTTTATTTTTTTAGTATGGGAGGGGGTTGGTGACCACTGGGGGAGTATGGGGAGGTCACCCCCCATTCCCTCCAGTCATAGGCGCCCGGTATAAGAGGCTTGGGGAGGCTAAGCCTCCCCAGCCGCAGGATCGGGTCAGCTGTAGTTTCACGTGACAACGCCGACACCGACGCCAGCCATCAGCCCAGTTACGCCTGCCTGGGGCTCGCCGCTCAGCTCATGATAATCTGTTTTGGACCGACGCGACCACGACGCCCGACAGACACGCCATCCCATTCAGCCAGCCCAGTTAAGTTCCGGCCGCCGGGGGCTCGCCGCTCGGGCTCCGCTGTCACACCGGCACGCCGCATGGTCCTGCAGTGCTTCTTTTTTCTTCACTGCCCTCGCCCTCAGGCAGCCACTCAGCCTTCGCTACGAGCGCTCGCTCCCGTCCCGTCATTCATCATGTACTCCTGTTCTCCATAGGCGGGAGGGGCGGGGCCATACGTAGGGAAGGCTGGTTATTGGTTAAGAAGAAGAAAAGAGAGTGTCTCATGTTCCCTCCCACTTCCTTCCAGAAATTGGCACATAGGGGCAGCGCACATACGTTGGAGTTCAGGAGACACTGAGGTAGGTGCTGACTGACAAGTAAAGTCAAAATAAAAATAAATATTTTGTTTCATGCAGATCTCTTTTGTTTAAAACATAACTAAATGGGCTATAAGCCAAGCCCCTAATGCTTTTGGTTTTTCCTATATTGTTTGTGATGATGTCGATGATGACTTCGACTGTGATCTCAACTATTAGGCTTAAGCAGAAAGGTGCTGACTGACTTTGAAGGTTGTTGCAGCACCACCCTCCCCCCTCTGGAGCGCACCCCCCCCCTGGGAGCGCGTGTGTCGTCAGACAATTCTGGATATAAGCCCCACCCCTAACCCCGCCCTAACCCCACCTCTAATCCCAACCCTAACCCTAGCCCCACCCCCTTTAGCCTCCCCAAACAGTTGGGCCACCGACCGCCTATGCCTCCAGTGGTCATCTGGTGAGTTGGGGCACCTTTTTGAGGCTTGGTCGTGAAAATAAAAGGACCAAGTAAACCTGGCAAAATACTGCTTAACGCCGTTTTTTTTTCCATTATCGGCGAAAGCCGGCTATCTGGTAGCCATGACCCGCCTTCACTTCGCCGCCGACATGCCCCTTTGAACTTTCACCGGCGAGGCGACGGGAAAGCAGCGATGCTGTCAAAAAAAGCAGCTTTCGATTATACCAATTTCACTGCTTTTCCGAGATTGCCGGCCATCTCCCGGTTTGTGTCGGGAAATGGCCGGCGATCACTTTCGATTATGAGCTGGACAGTAACATAGTAAATTACGGCAGATAAAGACCTGAGCCACACTAAGGACTTTTCATATAGTTAATTCCTTATTTAGTTATGTATTTAAAAAACCATTTTGTATACTGTCTTTCTTCCTACATAATCAAAATGGTTTACAACGGAAAAATATAAGTCCATAAAAAACAACCAATAAATACTAATAGTATTGTTCCCAATTCTCATCACTCCGCTAAAGGCAGCAGCCCTTCAGCATGTACCATCACATTAAAACGATGCATTTAACCATTTCTTCTCAACTGTAAAATGTTAAATTTACTGACTATAAACATCACTGATTCCCTGCTGCCTCCCACCCCAACCTTTCCTGTTATGAGTCACCAATTTTCCTGCATAAAATTACATAGTAGCACATTTAAAACAAATAGAAAAAGAAAATATTTCTTCACTCTGGAACTCATTTCTGGAGCAAGTAGTAAAAGTAGTTAATATAGTGCTCCTTTTACAAAGCCGTGCTACCAATTCCTGCGCGGCACATGAGAGGGAGCCCATAGGCTTCCTCTCATTTGCTGCACTGGTAATCACAAAAGAGGCCCACAGAATTTGCAAAAGAATTTGAACAACTACCTGGAGGAAACGTCCATAAAACTTTATAAGACAAACCTGAGGAAAGCTACTGCTCAGCTCTGAGTTTAGATAACATACAATCTTGCTTCTTTTAGGGACTCAGGGGTCCTTTTGCAAAGGCATGCTAGCATTTTCAGCATGCACTAAAAATAAGCATGCACTAAACACCATGTATTCATATGGGTGTCTCTAGTATGTAGTGCTCGCTAATCATTAGCGCATACTAAATATGCTAGCAAGCCTTTGTAAAAGACTCCCTCAGCCAGGTACTTGTAATCTGGACTGGCCACTGTTGGAAACAGGATACTGGCAAGAAGGACTCTTGGTCTGACTCAGTATGACAACTCTTATGTTCTTAAGTTCTCAATTTTAATTCCATTTGTAAATATCACAAAATGTAATTTCAGAAGGATAATTTAGTTTTTCCACACATTTAAAAACAGTCTGAAGTATATTTCCATTTTGTACTTTTTGCTGTCAATTTTTTAAAGTTAAGTAGCTATGAAAGGTTCTAGTTTCACAGTGCCACAAATGAAAGTTCTCCACCGCATGGAGGAGTAGCCTGATGGTTAGTGCAGTACATTGAGAACCTGGGGAACCAAGTTTGAATCCCACTGCAACCTAATGGTTAGTGTAGTCAGTTGAGATCTTGAGGAGCTGGGTTCAATTTCCACTGCAGCTCCTTGCGACCCTCCATTGCCCCAGGAAACAATTATAGCCTTAGGGCCCCTTTTACCAAGCTGTGGTAGCGTCTGCATGTGGATTTGCCAAGCGCCCCCTTCTATCATAGCAGATAAACGTTTTTTTTAATTTAAAAAAAGAAAATGGCTTTGTGGTACGTTAAACATTTCCTGGGGAAGACCTTACTGCCACCTATTTAGGAGGTGGTACAGGCTCCAGTGCTAACCCAGCAGTAACTGGGTAGCACATGGCACTGACCGATTACTACTGGGTAAGCCCCCAGCACAAAAAAATACAAATATTTTTCAAGCGCTGGAAGTGGTGCATGGTGGGGGCAGGAACTACCACCAGGCTCCTGCGGTAGCCTGGCAATAGTGCCAAAGTGACACATGGCAAGCCCGCAGTAGGCTTGTCGTACCTTTATAAAAGGGTCCCTTAGATTGTGAGCCCATTAGGGACAGAAAAGTACCTGCAAAAAAAACAAAAAATAGTATAAGTAAACCATTTTGACTGTATCCAACAGAAAGGTAGTATACCATTACTTTGTACATGTACGGCCAGTGGACCTTATCAAAGGCCTTCTCAGCATCCAAGCTGAGAAGACACAAAGGCCTCCGGTTTCACTGAGCCAAATGCATTATATCCACAACACGCCTTATGTTATCCATGGCCTTTCTATACGATACGAACCCTACCTGGTCAGGATGTATCAATGCCAGTAATAAGGGTGCCAGACGATTAGCCAACACTTTGGTTAAGATTTTTACATCAGCATTTAAAACTGAAATAGGGCGATAAGAGCCGCACTCCGCGGGGTCTTTATCTGGCTTGGGCAATACAGCTATCCACGCCTCCAGAATAGATGGAGGCAAGGGTTCTCCCCTGCCAATCTGATTAAACAAATCCGCCAGGAGAGGAGCCAATTCCAAAGCAAATTTCTTATAAAATTCATTGGGGAGTCCATCAAGCCCCGGAGACTTACAAGAAGGCAAGGCTTGGATAGCCTTCTGGATCTCAATTGGAGTCACTGGCTCTTCCAACAATGCTCGCTGCTGTTGCGTCAAAGAGGCTAACTCACTCTCAGCCAAGTATTCAGTAATGGTCTCCAATGATGGGCTAATTTCTTGCGCATACAGGGCTTGATAGAACTCCCCAAAACGCCTATGAATATTCTCTGCGCTAAATAGCATATCACCCTTCCCATCCCGAACATGTGTCACAGCACGGTCCAGCTTTTGTCGTCGGAGCCGTAAGGCGAGGAGACGCCCTGCCTTGTTAATAAACTCATATGAGCTGACTGCATTCCTAGCCTGCAACAGGCTTAAATGTTCAGAATAAATGGAGTCCAGGAGTTGTGGAAAGCCACTAGTTTTATGTTGCATTTCCAGATGTCTAATTTTCTCCAAACAGCTCGCCACCTGTACCCACCTGGCCTTTGCGTGCTTACTGGTTATTTGCAGAAAAAAGCCCCTTGATACTGCCTTCATAGCGTCCCAGACTATATTAAGTGGTGGCCCTCAATCGATGTTAAACTCCAAATATTCCTTCAATGCTTTCCTACAACCCTCCATCACCTCTGCATCTTGCATTACACTCGTATTTAACGTCCATCTCTTATCCTTGGTCTCAGCCCGGATACAGGGCAATGTCACCCAAACCGGCGCATGGTCTGATATCGTCATACTGCCTATGCCTGCCCTCGGTCCCCTCTCAGTCAGAGTTGTATCAAGAAAAATGTTATCAATGCAAGAATAAGCAGCATGAACTGGCAAGTAATATGTATAGTCTCTCTCCCTCTCATGAGTCAACCTCCACACATCCAATGTGCCCAAGCAGTATGCTAAGGAACCCAGGGCTATGGACTCCTTACTCTCCCTCCGCTTGGTATTTCCCGATCTATCAAGGGCATGGTTCATGACAGCATTAAAGTCACCCCCCATGACCAGTGATTCCTGGACAAATGTGGCAAGGGCATTCTTCACCTTAACAAAAAATTTGTCCTGATGTTCATTCAGGGCGTATATTGACGCCAGAGTCAAATCCACCTGATACACTATTACGTGCAAAAACAAGAAACGCCCACCCGGGTCTCGCTTAATCCGTACCACTTTGGCTGCCACTGACGAGTGAATCAGCACTGCCACTCCACATTTTTTGGAGCCCGTAGATGACGAGGCAAAGAATGCCCCGGGATAGTTAGAGTGGGAGAGGAGTTTCTCATGTACCCGGCGGAGATGTGTCTCCTGCAAAAGAACTATATGTGGTTTTAGCTGTACTAACTCCTTGAAAAACTTCTGCCTTTTCTGCGGCATGTTCAAGCCTTTGACATTGTAAGATATAATTATTAGATCAGCACTCATACCTAGGTATGCAAACAAGTCATGCCTTCATCGGATGTGGGCAACCAAGACACTTCATCAGTAGGAACCTCCAACTTCACACCGCGAGCCCCCCCCCCCACCCTTCCTCCAGCCCTCCATCAAAATCCCTCCCTCCCCCCCTGACCCCCCCATCCCCCAACACATACACCAACCAGAGGAATCATATCCCCTGAGTGGGCTAGGAGAAAGCAACCCACCTGAATCCCGACAGCCCAACTCCGTCACCCCCCCCCCCCCCCACATACCCACACCCCCATATAATTTCAGCGTCTGTTCTGCCCCACAGCCTTCCATATCCCGCTTTCCAACCCAAACTCAACAATCACTCAAGTTTCCTCCCAGGCTCACCGTCCTCACCGTCCTCACATTACATTCAACCCACATACGTACATCCCTCAGCTCCCCTCTCCTTCCTTATCTTCCCACATTCCAATACATAAATTCCTACACCCCCCTATATAGTCCTCATACAGAACATGCCATTTTCAGGATTCACATATCAACTTTACAGACCCTCTATTCAAACCCAGCTTTACCACAGAGTGTCCAAAGACCCCCAATTCTCCTCAGTGCACGGTCACCTGTACAAACCAGTGTCTCTGTCCTTCCCTGGGCTCATTCAAGTCTCAGCAACCACAGTTTTCCTTTTGGGGTTATTCCTCTGCCATTTTTGTAGCTTTGCTTTCGTCGCCGATGCCAATGTCCCTGGGGCCGTTCTTGTAGCCACCAAACCTGCCGCATTCAAGATCTCCCAGGCCTCCGATAGCAGCTCAAAATTCAGTGAAAAGGGGAATCCCCATCTGTAGGGCGTATGATTCTTAATCAATGCGTCCAGCGCTGGCTTCATCTGGCGCTGCTGCTGTAAGGTATATTGCGACAAATCCTGATACACTGAGATCGTGACTCCACCATATTCAAGGTCCGACACCTTCCGGGCCCGGTTAATGATCTGCTCTTTGACCTCATATTTATGGAAGCGAGCGATAATGTCCTGCGGCCTGTGCTCTTGCCGCTGGCCAAGGGCTCTATGTGCTCTGTCCAGCTCAATGGTCACTGCATCCGCCTCAGGTCCAAGCAAAGTTGTACACAAAGTTTTAACTATTTGCTGGACATCTTCTGTTTCCCCGCCTTTTGGGACCCCACGGAACCGGAGGTTATTCCTTCGGCCTCTGTTTTCAATATCATCCATTTTATACGCAAGTTCAGCATGTTTCAGCTCCAATGCTTGAATATGGGATTCATGCTGTAGCAGGGATTCAGCTTGCTCCTCTATCTTCAGTTCAGCTTCCTCCACCCTGCCCCCCAGCTCCCGAAGATCGGAGCTCATCGCCTCCATGCGATCCAGGATCTCCTCCTTAGATGCTTTGATATTGTCCTGGATGCCGGTTAGTAGCTGGCGCAGCTCACTGGAAATACCTTTTTTTGCAGGGAGTTGCCGGGTTTCTGCCAGGGTGAGCGCAGAATCTGAGTCCAACGGTGAGGCCCAAGCCCTCAACTCGTGGAGCTTTGGCGTCTTACTGGCCCCGCCGCTCACCGACCGCTCCGGGTCCTTATTTCGCGCAGGAGCCACTTAGCGTCTCCACAGTGTTCGCTGGCCTTTATTAATTGCTGTTAATGGGTGCAAGGAGCGGGAGCCCCGGACCTAGGCTGCCATCATGGACGATGACATCACTTCCTCCATCGCATAGTTTTTTTTTAATTGAATTTAAACATTTATATTTACAAGATCCACTTATAAACCAGAAAAATAGCAAGTAATACTTTACATATTAATTAAATGAGGAAAATCAATAAAAACATGCTTTCTTAGACCACAACTGGAACATAATGGAGGCGTAAAGTTCAAATAAGGAGAGTTCTTTCAAAGAAGAAAAGGAAAAATAATATATAAGCAAATGGCCTAGCCTACATCCGACTATTTCCCAATTTCTCCGTCATATCATCTATTTGATGATCTTCTTAGCTTCTATAAATGTCCTTAATTGAGTAGGTTCGAAAAACACATATTTATTACCCTGATATTTCACACAACATTTACAGGGATATGTCAGTAGAAATAAGGCTCCTATCGCCTTGACCTCTTCTCTGAAAGCCAAAAACTCTTTATGACTTTCCTGGGTAGTCTTTCTAATGTCTGGAAATATCCAAATCTTTTGTCCACAGAAAAGTTTCAAGGAATTGCTAGTGAAACTCTTCCGGTTGGAGGGGGCTGCCGTGGACATCACCCAATCGTGAGAACAAGCAGCCTGCTTGCCCTCGGAGAAAGAAAGTGACCGGGCGAAGGATAAGTTAATTTTTAAATATTTTTCAGAATTGTTTTTTTTATGTGTGCATGCATAGTTTTAATTTTGGATTATTCGGAATGTCTTAAAAGAATTTTAATGTTTATGCTACAGACAAACTTGAAATAAAGAAGCATATCACTTACCTGGGAGAAAGAGGTTCCTGATGGTTTTTCCTTAACCTGTGGAGAAAGATAACACAATTTCAACACAAAGAAAACATATTCTTTAGCAAAGCTATCATAGAAGTGAAGCTTGACAACTATTGAAGTACTTGTTATTTATTATTTAGTTATTTATGGTTCATTTCTACCCCACATTTTCCCACAAATGCAGGCACAATGTGGCTTCCATGAATTACAAAAGTTAAAAGACACAACACATGAAGTTTACAGTAGAAAAGGATAATATGCTAGCAGCAATTAGGAAGGCTAAACAGCAGAGTTACTAATGGCATACACTTTTTCAAAAAGATACGTTTTCAGCAGCTTCTTGAAAAGATGGCGGTCAGCTTGAGTTTTCAGGAACAGGGGAAGAACATTCCAAGTCTTTGGGCTGGAGTAGTGGAAAGTAGAGGCAAAAAGAAGCTTGTATTTAACACCCCTGCAAGATGGGTAATGTAGTTGTAAAAAGGTACGGGCTGTAGTGATGGCATTTATAGGTGGGAGATCTATTAGAGGAATCATGTATTCCGGAGCTAATTCATAGATTATTTTATGTGTCAATGTGCAGATCTTGAATGAGATTCGTTCTCTCACAGGTAGCCAGTGTAGTTTGAAACGTAGGGGCTGTGCAGGAACCATGCGCGATTTGCCCAAGATGAGTCTCGCAGCAGTATTCTGGGCAGTCTGGAATTTCCTCAGTAGGTGCTCTTGGCAACCTGCATAAATCCCACTACAGTAGTCCAGGTGAGACAGAACCAGCCAGTGGACGAGTGTGCGGAAGAGCTCTCTGGTGAGACAAAACCTAACACGCCGCAGCCTCCACATTGCATAGAACATCCACTTGGTGACCGCTCGCACTTGCAGATCCAGGTTCAGGTGAGGGTCCAGCTCAACACCCAGAAGTCTAAGGCTCTGTGAAATAGGGAGGGTCTGGTCTTTAATGACAAGGGAGCTTGAGGAAAATCTGGCATGGACGGATGAGAGCACAAGACACTGAGTTTTGTCTTTGTTTAACTTAAACCGAAATACCTCAGCCCAACGTTCCAAGATGGAAAAACTTGCTTCGATCAGATCTGTGATTTCATCTAATGAGGAATGGAAGGGGATGGAGATGATTATGTCATCTGCGTAGATAAATGGTTTCAGGCCTAGTGTGGTTGCAAGGGGAAACAGCATGATATTGAATAGCGTTGGAGAAAGGGGCGAACCTTGGGGAACCCCACAAGAAGTCTTCCAAGGTGCTGGAGTGCCTTTGACCTGGTAAGTTCTGGTGGACAGAAAACCCTTAAACTAGTGTAACACGCACCCTCCGATGCCTAGGGTGTCCAGTAGATGTAGTAGGATGTTGTGGTCCACCATATCAAACGCGCTGGACATGTCAAACTGCAACAGTAATATTTTCTTACCAACAGAAATGCCCCTTTTAAAATCAGACAGAGCTGTGACCAGAAACGTTTCAGTGCTGAACTGAGCATGGAAACCTGACTGAGAGTAGTGCAGAATGTCAAAGGTTTCAAGGAATTCATTTAACTGAGTATTCACCAAGCTGTCCATTACTTTGACAATCAGCGGTATGGACGCCACTGGTCGATAGTTTGAAGTGACGTCGGCTCTTATCTTTGGATTCTTTGGAATGGGCGTGAGAAGGATTCTGCCATGCTCTGGGGGGAAGATGCCATGGTTCAACATGTAATTAAGATAGGTAGTTAGGTCAACGATGAAGCGCTTCATTGCCGCTTTTAAAAGGTGACCGGGGCAAGCATCCAAACCACAAAACTTGTTTGAAAACTTCAGGAGTGTTTTAGAAACGTGGTCTACAGGAACGCTTTCATGCAGTCCATGTGCGAACAGCTGGGCAGTAAGCAGTGCACGGATCCAGTGAATCTAAGAAGTCATCCACACCTGCTGGGGAGCTAGTTAGCGTTGACCTGAGAACTTGTATATTGTCCTTGAAATAAGTAGCAAGCAGGTCCGCCGAAGGTAGATCGTCCTGAGTGGTCTCTAGCTTATTTGTGGTGAGAAAAGAGTTCAAGAGCTGGTTTAGCTTGTTGCTATCATTACCTGCAGTTTTTAGTTTCAAGGAAAAATAAAACCGTTTGGCTTTCTTGATGGCATACTTATATTTGCGGTGGCTGACTTTCCAAGCTTCCAGTGCTAGACCTGTCTTTTTTTTGCGCCATGCACACTCAAGCTTCCGTGTTTCGGTTTTCAGAGTTTTTAGTTCAGTGGAAAACCAAGGCGTGGAACTACGGAAATAGAAAGATTTGAGTTGCGTGGGCTTTTGAAATGCTTATAGAAGTGACTTGCATATATGGTAGAGACTGTAGATCCCGTATCCACTACACACAGTGTATCTACTCCATCAATCCTGATGTTTAGCTTGGGGCTTTCTCCAATCGCTTGTTCTCTGAGTTGATCCCATTCTTCTGCCTCCAGTTCTTCACAAGACCCAAGATTCAGAGTGCATACCAGTGTATTGCCAATTCCACCACCTCCAGAGGCACCAGGCATATCAGACACAGTTTTTGGGGATATGTTGTCAGAACTAGTACTTGCCACTTCAAAACCTCTATACAGGCTAGTCGCTCCTTTATCAAGGTCTCTTCTTTGCAACTATGCACACTCGCTTTGACATTGCCTGGCAATTTGTCCTGGTTCTCCACACTTGTAGCAAATAAAATCCCTACTGCCACTTCTCAAAGGCTGTCTTCTGTCACGGTTACTCACATAGCCTTGTTGAACTGAAGTACTCGGCATTCCGTGACTTCTGAAATTGCTCTGTTCCCTCTCTCTCTCCACTGATAAGCCTACTCTTCTTTGATAATTCGAAAAAGCTATCCTATTGCACCCACAGCATTTGATTCAACTTGAGTTGATGTTGAGGCATATCCTGCCCCTGTATTCCTTTGTAAGACCTGAGCTGGAACTGTTTCTTCAAACTTGTGGGGAACTCTCTGTTCTCCCACCCACTTAATGGCAGACATCATTAAGTCGGTGTAGTCAATGTCAGAATGTTCTTCCAGCTTGCTGATCATTTCTCTTTTCAAGCTCTCATCCTTCAGCCCATACATGAACTGTTCCTTGAGGGTCTCTTCAGGTTCACCCAAATGATTCCTATTCCTTTTAAGCACCACTTACAACTTCTCTTGTAACATATAAGCAAATACACGCATTGTCTCATTTCCCTCCTGCTTACGGTTAAAGAACTCCTGGATTCAGACAACTAGTGGGACCTTGTCTCCGTAAACTTCTCTGAAGGCTTTGAAGATTGATTCAAGCCAGCTCTCCCTCCTGGGCACTGTATAGTTGATGGTGTCAGCAGCCAAGCTGGTCATGCACTACCTCCACCTGATCTTTAGCAGGAACCTTAAGAATCTTCAAGACAATTTTTACTTTATCAAGCCAATCTTCTACATTTAAATCATCTGGCTTGCAAGGAAAACCATGAAATTCAGGGATTGACTTCTCCTGAGGGATGTTGATGATTTGTGGTGCCAATTTGTCCTCCAACCAAAGTTTCAGCTCCCAAATTTCATCTCTCTGGCTCCTTTCTCCTCTTTCACCAGGATCCTCCATCTTTGTGTTCAGCAGTCAGTGGACTAATCAAGACAGGGAAACCCCAAAATCCTAGCAAACAAGGCCACACTCAAAACAAATTTTATTACTCTGAAACCGGAACCCTTACTTGCAGGGCCGTGCCAATGCGGTAAGCGGGGTAAGCAAGGCAGGGGGACACCTGCCTTCGAGGGGCGCCACAGTCCCTGCCTTCCGCTCACTTGCAAAATCTTTTACCTGACGTTGCAATTCTCCTATCTCCCCTGCCCTCCTTTTCATGGCAAACCGGAAGTGAAAGCAACACAGCAGTATTCACTTAGGCAGACAGGCTCTTCAAGTTATTTGAGAGAATGCAACCAAATTGCTATATTTGCTTTGGTTTGGGGATAACTCCTCACTCAGGGTGAGCTTCAGAGCTTGAACAGCATTCAAATTAAAGAGAACCTGAAATTTTAAAGTGCTAAAATAAGTTTTAAAAGTATTTGCATTAAATCTAATTGCAGAATTCAGGTGCTGGGAGTCTGTACTTGGTTGTCATATGCTCAGATTTGTTTAAATCATATGCAAATTAGTCCGTTTTTGGGAGGTTCTCATTTGCATATTTATGAATAACAAATGATGGAAATGTTTACAGCCTTGATGTTAGGTCATGGCTCTGATCAAAAGTGTGAGGTTTGATCCAAAAACGAAGGGTTTAGCTAGTGTTTTTGACTAAAAATTCCCATTACAGTTAATCTGCATTCAAATAGAGTTCTCTGATTGGATGATCAGCTTCTGTTAGAAATCTGCCGGGAAGGGAACAGAGTGAGACAGCAACTGACCGTTGGTTTGGCCAAGAGAGACATGCAGCTGTGAGTTCCTGAAATTATAAAAGAGTGCCTGATTATGTGGTAAATGAGAAAATATGAATGAAAAGAGGTTGGTGGAGATTGAAGTTTGAGGTTTCTCTAGTGAGAAAAGGATCTGACTATTTCAGGATTACTTGAAGTTTATGAAGAATAGGAAAGGGTGAATTTCAGTTTAAGAATGTTTAAATCCTATAAGCTATATGAAGGCTAGGTAGATTTAAGTGACTGTAAGCAAGGAAACCTTAATATTTGATCTGAAATAAATATTTGATCTGAGGTAGTTGATCAGAGATAAATGTTTGATCTGAATTATATCCTTTGGTGCAAAGGAGATTAGAAAAAGAATCTTTGGAAACTAAGAGGACTTTGCTCACATTTTGAATTAGCATTCCTATTTTGAGTTGGAAATCTTTGAAGTGTTATGAAAATACATTTTGCTTTAATGAAATTGCTAAACTTTAGAGTCAGAGACTTATCAATGAGGGATACATACAGTGCTATTTTTTCCTGAGGTCCTGCATACTTGCCTGCTCCCTTCTGTTCCTGCTCTGCTAGACAGAGGGGGGGGGGGGGGGGGGGGGGGGGCGCCAACTGATAGTCTGCAGGGGGGCACCAGAGACCCTAGGCACGGCCCTGCTTACTTGAACCTGCTGATAAATTTTTCAGGTTACAGCTCAAACTCAATTTCACAACAAAACTTGAAAAAATTTAACCCTAGAGGGTTCAAAAGGCAAAATCTCATGCTGACTACACCAAAAATTGTAGCTTCCTGAGTCTCAGAAGGCCCTGCAAAGCTCTACCATTACCCATGGCTGAATACCTGTAGCCTGCAGTTCACCTCTGAGCTCAGAGATAATTAAACTAACCTTGCCTCCAAAGTCCTAAACTATGGAGAGGAAAGAAAACTAAAAGGATTTTAAGACCCAGTAACCAGACAGATGGTAAATACAAGTTACTAGTTGTTTATTAATAGAAATCAAACAAAATAAAACATGGAAAAGAAAATAAGATGATACCTTTTTTATTGGACATAACTTAATACATTTCTTGATTCTTAATACATTGGTAGTCTGACGAGATGGTGAGCCCTTAGGTCCCGCAAGGCCCCGAAGGACCTCAGAGGACAGCCGTGCAACCCCAAGTCTTCACCCGCGGCGACCGCCGTTCACCGAGGGTTGAGCCCCCAGCTGCAGGCGGCCAACGGGACTTCCGGAACCGCGGGGTTGACGAGCTGACCCAATACTGGAACCAGGAGCCAGGAGGGCAGGAGGGAACCCAAAAGAGACCAAAACAGGCAACGGGACAGGCAGGCAACTCACAGCGAAGAGAAACAGGCAACAGATCAGGGCAGATAGCTCACAGCGTAGTCGAACCAGGCGCAAGGTCAAGGCAGGCAGCTAGCAGAGAAGTCCAAAAAACAAAGCCAAGGTCAAACCAGGTGAGCAAGGAAAACAAACCAAAAACTGGAACACACGGAGACTGGCCTCGGGAAACAGAACCTGAAGCAAGGTCCTCTCAGGCCTACTCCTTAAATACTGTCTGCCTCAGCCGCCCAGCCCCCGCTGACATGGCCGGCCAATCAGAACCCGGCCACTAACAGAACCCCTCTGATTGGCTCCTTCTGACCTTCCAGGCGGGAACACGGCACCAGCCCCCCAATCCAACTCTTCAGAGGCGGCGCTACGGGTACCCGCCCCCGAAAGTGAGAGAGACGCCGGCCATCGCGTCTTGGCGCCAAACTCCCCACTGGCGCGTGCACTGCGCCCATCGCCGGCGATCACGAGCCCGGCAGCCGCGATCGCTGGACCATGACTTCGATCCCGAACCGGGCGGCAAGTCCCAGCTCCGCGCCGCAGCCTCCAGAGGGCCGGCTCCCGCCGCAAAGGACCCCGGCTCCCGCGCCCAGCAGAGGAACCACCGGAGGGAGCGGCGGACGCAACAGTATCCCCCCGGATGCCCCCTTCCTCCTGGGTCCTGGTTTTTGAGGATAGCGATCATGGAAGGCCCGTACCAACTCCGGGGCATGTACATTGGTAGCCGGCTCCCAGGAGTTATCCTCGGGACCGAAATGCTTCCAAGATAACAGGTAGAGCAGCTTTCCACCACGCCTCTTGGAGTCTATGATTTCTTCTTCATACTCGGGATCGGGGTCAGCCTCTGGAACAACTGATTCCTTACTCTGTGGATGCCACTTAGACCCTCGAAAGACCTTCAGCAGAGAAACATGGAAGGCATTATGAATCCGTAGAGTCCTAGGTAGCTGCAGGCAGTATGTCACTGCCCCGATCCGAGACTGGATCACAAAGGGCCCGATGTACCGTGGCCCCAGCCTCCTAGAGGGCACATGGAGCCTCAGGTATTTGGTACTCAGCCATACCTTTTGCCCCGGCTGCAAAACCGGGGCGGGGCGCCGGTGCCGATCTGCAAATAACTTATACCTGGCGGCTGCTTTCTGTAGTTGCTCCCGGGCCATGTTCCAGACTCTCCGCAGATCAGCACGGGTTTGAGTAACCACGGGCGTAGAGGAGTCCGAGGGGATGGGCGGAGGCAGTCGCGGATGCTGTCCATATACCATGAAGAATGGAGATTGCCCAGAGGCAGAGTGTTCACTGTGGTTATAGGCGAACTCGGCCCACGGGAGAAGGGATGCCCAGTTATCCTGCCGCCGGTTGACAAAAGCCCGCAAGAACCCCTTCAACGTCTGGTTAATCCTCTCAACCATCCCGTTAGTCTGAGGATGGTAGGCAGAGGAGAAATGGGTAACAACCCCCAGAGTAGAACACAGGGCTCTCCAGAATCGTGAAGTGAACTGGGCTCCTCGGTCACTGATGATCCTGACTGGCAGCCCATGGAGCTGGAAAATGTGCTGAATGAACTGCTGGGCTAACAGTGCTGCCGACGGAAGCCCTGGCAGGGGAACAAAGTGGGCCATACGAGAGAACTGGTCCACCACCACCCAAATCACAGTGTGCCCCTGGGAGCGGGGAAGATCCGTAATGAAATCCATAGACAATTCCTCCCAGGGGGCGGCAGGAATGGGCAAAGGCTGCAGATCCCCCCAGGGGCGCCCCACCACCGACTTAGTCCGGGCGCAGGTGGGGCAGGTCATGACAAACTGGAGGATATCTTGATTCATACGAGGCCATCGGTACTGTCGAGAAATTAAACGGAGGGTTTTCCGGAACCCAAAGTGTCCGGCCCATATCGATGAATGTCCCCAATGCATTACTTGTTCCCGGTTCTGCGGTGGCACGAATTCCCGTGTTGGGGTGACCCCCCCGGGGCCGCACAGAGGCAAGCCGGATCCAACATAGGATGAGGTTCCTCAATATCCTCCAGAACTTCGAAGGCTCTGGAGAGGGAGTCCGCAGAGGTATTCTGCACAGCCGACCGGAACACAAGCTGAAACCGGAACCTGGCGAAGAATAACGACCAGCGGGCCTGCCGTGGATTCAACCTTTGGGCCTCTTGCAGATACAAGAGATTCTTGTGATCCGTAATCACTGTAAAACGATGCTCTGCCCCTTCCAGCAGATGTCTCCACTCTTGAAGGGCTAATTTCAGATCTAGCAATTCCCTATCTCTTACAGTATAATTGCGTTCCGCTGAGGAAAACTTTCTGGAGAAGAAGAAACAAGGTTGACGCCAACCCTTGGTGTTAACCTGAGAGAGGACTGCCCCGGCGCCCAAAGCAGAGGCGTCCACCTCTACCACAAAAGGTTTGTCCGGATCCGGGGCTTGAAGAATGGGAGCGGATTCAAATGCTTTCTTCAACTGACTGAAGGCCATTTGCACCTCGGCCGGCCAGCTCCTAACATCCGCATGCTTCCTAGTAAGCGCTGTCAGTGGAGCAGTCAATTGAGAATAATGGGGAATGGATTGACGGTAGTAATTAGCAAACCCCAGAAACTGTTGCAGCGCCTTCAGGCCTTGGGGTTGCGGCCACTCCCGGATAGCGCGGAGTTTGTCTGGGTCCATTCGCAGACCCCCAGGTAATAGAATATGCCCCAAAAAAGGCAGAGTCTGCTGGTGAAAGGAGCATTTGCTGAGCTTGGCAAACAAGCGATACTGCCGCAAGCGCCGGAGGACGGTCCGAACATGGGCCACATGCTCCTGGGGATCTTTGGAAAAAATCAAGATGTCATCTAAGTATACGATCACCGTAGAATACAGCAGGTCCTCAAGGGCAAAGTTCATGAACCTCTGGAACACCGCAGCAGCGTTACACAGGCCGAAGGGCATCACCCGATATTCAAAGTGCCCCTCATGTGTATTAAACGCAGTCTTCCATTCGTCCCCCTCCACGGAGGTCCAATTTGGTGAAGATTTGGGCCCCCTGCAGTCGATCAAACAGCTCCGGACTAAGGGGAAGAGGGTATCGGTCCTTTATGGTGATGGCATTAAGACCCCGGTAGTCAATACAGGGCCTCAAGGAACCATCCTTTTTGGTCACAAAAAAGAATCCTGCTCCGGCAGGGGATGTGGAGGGGCGAATGAACCCTTTTTGGAGATTCTCTCGGATGTAAGCTTGCATGACCTTTGATTCCTCTTGGGACAGTGTATAGAGTCGGCCCCGCGGTGGCATCTTGCCGGTCATCAGATTAATAGTGCAATCAATGGACCGATGTGGAGGTAGCACATCCGCTTCCACGGGACTAAACACATCAGCGAAATCCCGGTAATCCTCTGGCAGAGCAGCTTGACAGACTGGCACAGTTCTAGGAGCCGCCGCTACCGCGGGGTAGCTGGATTCCCGGCCCTTCAAACAGGTCTCGGTGCAGGCGTCACCCCAGGCTTGGATCTTCCCTAAAGTCCAATCTATTACAGGGGTATGACGCCGTAACCAGGGCAGGCCCAGTACCTCGGGATGAATGGTATGGGGCAAAATCAGAAATTGAGCTTCCTCACGGTGGTCTTCCCCCACCTGAAGCCCCAAAAAGGGAGTCACCTCCGTGATAGGCTGGGGTAACGCTGGGCCCACCCAATTTCGGGTCAGGCCCGCCCAGCAGCAAAGTTCCTGACGGCGATTCCAGTCGCAGGCTCCGCTCACAGTCGCAGCAATTCCCACACGCTGCCTGCTAGCTGCCGCTCAATCTCCTTGCGCTACTAAGCGCTAACCCGGAAGTCTCTCCTCTGCAGGAGAGACTTCCGGGTTAGCGCTTAGTAGCGCAAGGAGATTGTTGAGCGGCAGCCGGCAGGCAGCGTGTGGGAATCGCTGCGACTGCGAGCAGAGCCTGCGAGTAGAATCGCCGTCAGGAACACTGCTGCTGGGCGGGCCTGCAAGGAGGGTGAGATGCTGCAGCTGCACGGGGGGGGGGAGGGATGATGGGGGAAAGATGTCGCATGGGGGAGGGAAGACAGGGGACACAGCAGCTGCACAGGGGGAAGGGAAGATGGAAAGAAAGATGCTGCACAGGGGGGAGGGAAGATGGAAAGAAGAGGCTTGGTTGGTGGGTGAGGGAGATGCACGGGGAAAAAGGGAGAGATGCAGCAAAGGGGTGGAGGGGTGAGGAAGGGAGAAGTCTTGGCTGTGTATGAGGTGGAGGGGAGGGACACATGCTGCATACAGAGGGGATAGGTGGGGAGGGGGAGAAATGGTAGGCATAGGGGTGGAGAGGAGGGAGAAATGGTGGGTATAGTGGTGAAGGGAGGGCAGAGCAGAGAAAATGTTGTGCCCACCCACTTTGGGCTCAGGCCCACCCAAAACTGGATGTCTGGCTACGCCACTGCCCTGGATGGACGTCACTTGCAAAGCAGGCCGATAGGGCAGTATAGGCCATCCCATCTGCCACAGGAGTTCGTGACAAATGAAATTTCCCCCGGCCCCAGAATCCAATAAAGCTCGGGGGTGAACCACCATCTCTTGCCACCGCAGGGTCACCGGGAGAGTAATCAAGTTGTCCAGTAGGGGATTAGAATGCCCCAAGACCCCTCCCCTCAGAGTGGCATTTCCCGGCCGTGCGGGGCAAGAGCTGACGAAGTGACCGGCCTCACCGCAATACAGGCAAAGGCCGCCCCGAAGGCGTTGTGTCCTCTCAGACGGGGTCAAGCGTTGACGGCCGATGACCATGGGTTCCTTGGAGGCCTCCCCTGGCCCTCTGGAGCCCCGTCGGGGAGAAAGTCCCCGACTAGGTCGGGACCCGCCTCCGGACCCCTTCCGCCAGTCCGCCCGGGCTCTTGCCCTCTCCTGGAAACGAGTATCTACCCGGACACAGAGCGAGATCAAGGCGTCTAGCTGCCCCGGAACCTCCCAACCAGCCAGCTCATCCTTGATTAGATCCTGAAGGCCCTCCAAGAAGATAGTGGATAGAGACTCTTGATTCCAGCGCAACTCTGTCGCCAGGGGTCAAAACCGGATAGCATAGTCCGCCACGGTCCCTTCGCCCTGTTGGATCCGCAGGAGCTCAGAGGCGGCGGAAGACGGTCTTCCGGGAAGATCAAACACCATGTGGAACCGGCGCTGGAACTCCGCGTAGTTGTCCAAAAGCGGATCTTGTTGTTCGCATAGTGGGGACGCCCAGGCTAGTGCTCGTCCCGTTAGCAAGGAAATAACATAGGCCACTTTTACCTGGTCAGAGGCAAAGGCCTCTGGTTGCATCTTGAAGTACAAGTTGCACTGGTTGAGAAACCCCTGGCAACTTCCAGGGACGCCATCAAACCGAGTAGGCTCAGGGAACCGAGGTCCCGGGAAGGACCCTCCCGAACGGGGAGCCGCCGCGACGACTTGGTGAGCCGCAGCGGCCTGGTTCTGAGCTTGGACCGTGGTTAACTGAGAGCAGACATTCTGCAGGGCCCCCGACAGGGCATTCAACTGCTCCTGCTGCTGCTGGAGAATTTTAGCCAGGTCCTGTAGATCGGGTTGCGTAGGCGAGCTCATGGCTTCAGGTTCCTGTCCTGTCTGACGAGATGGTGAGCCTTTAGGTCCCGCAAGGCCCCGAAGGACCTCAGAGGACAGCCGTGCAACCCCAAGTCTTCACCCGCGGCGACCGCCGTTCACCGAGGGTTGAGCCCCCAGCTGCAAGCGGCCAACGGGACTTCCGGAGCCGCGGGGTTGACGAGCTGACCCAATACTGGAACCAGGAGCCAGGAGGGCAGGAGGGAACCCAAAAGAGACCAAAACAGGCAACCGGACAGGCAGGCAGCTCACAGCGTAGTCGAACCAGGCGCAAGGTCAAGGCAGGCAGCTAGCAGAGAAGTCCAAAAAACAAAGCCAAGGTCAAACCAGGTGAGCAAGGAAAACAAACCAAAAACTGGAACACACAGAGACTGGCCTCGGGAAACAGAACCTGAAGCAAGGTCCTATCTCAGGCCTACTCCTTAAATACTGTCTGCCTCAGCCGCCCAGCCCCCGCCGACATGGCCGGCCAATCAGAGCCCGGCCACTAACAGAACCCCTCTGATTGGCTCCTTCTGACCTTCCAGGCGGGAACACGGCACCAGCCCCCCAATCCAACTCTTCAGAGGCGGCGCTAAGGGTTCCCGCCCCCGAAAGTGAGAGAGACGCCGGCCATCGCGTCTTGGCGCCAAACTCCCCACTGGCGCGTGCACTGCCCCCATCGCCGGCGATCGCGAGCCCGGCAGCCGCGATCGCTGGCCCATGACCTCGATCCCGAACCGGGCGGCCACCACCGCGGCAAGTCCCAGCTCCGCGCCGCAGCCTCCAGAGAGCCGGCCCCCGCCACAAAGGACCCCAGCTCCCGCGTCCAGCAAAGGAACCACCGGAGGGAGCGGCGGACGTGACAATTAGCTTTCGAAGGTTGCCCTTCTTCGTCAGATCGGAAATAAGCAAATGTGTTAGCAGATAGTATATATAAGAGAAACATCAAAGCATTACTTTGACAGTCTGACAGAGTGGGAGGGTGGGAGTATGCATGGGGACATCAAAGAATTTCATTGATATTCTAACCCATTATAAACCATAAAGCTGTATTTCTCTGTTTATTTCTCTGTTTATTACCCTCCTCTCACCTACCAACACCCCACCCTCCCACTCTGTCAGACTGTCAAAGTAATGCTTTGATATTTCTCTTATATATACTATCTGCTAACACATTTGCTTATTTCCGATCTGACGAAGAAGGGCAACCTTCGAAAGCTAATCAAGAAATGTATTAAGTTATGTCCAATAAAAAAGGTATCATCTTATTTTCTTTTCCATGTTTTATTTTGTTTGATTTCTATTGATAACCTTAAGAGTGGACTAACACGGCTACCACACCTCTCTACTTAGTTGTTTATTTAAATCCGATTTAGGGTATAGAAAATGTGGTGTTGTTAACACATTAGGGTCTTTTGTTGCATAAACATACATTTAAACATAAACTAACAACAGAAATTTCTCTAACAGGTGCAGTAGTATAGCTTAAGAGCAACCACTTGAAACTATCAAATAAGTATTATCTTATTTGCTTTCTCCTACTGTATAGTTATAACTTTCTTTTATAGCGTATGTCTCAAGAATTGATTCTTTTTGAACTAATTTATGTCTTTCAGGTAGTGGCGTAGCTAGGGTAGTTGACATCCGTGGCCGGTCATTTTTTAACACCTCCCCCCAAATCCAGTACTAGGCATACCGAGAATGCAAAATACTCAGGACCTATAGAGTAATTCTACCATACCATAAGCAGTCATTTCTACGAGTCACATAAGGAAAAGGAAAGCATCTTAAACACTACAGTGAGCACTAGAACATCAATTCACCTATTGTAAAACGAAACCAGACAGAATAGTACAGATCGTCGATCCTGCACAGTCAATGCCAATTGAAAGCCATGTCTTTTTCACAAACACAGATACACCCTAATCCACTATAGAATAAGTAATCATAAACTTTCTATTTAGACAAAAATTAAACTGAACCCCC
Organism: Microcaecilia unicolor; assembly: GCF_901765095.1. Classification (NCBI taxonomy): domain Eukaryota; kingdom Metazoa; phylum Chordata; class Amphibia; order Gymnophiona; family Siphonopidae; genus Microcaecilia; species Microcaecilia unicolor. The sequence goes on along the minus strand of NC_044031.1, from coordinate 351,173,999 downwards.
GATGCCAGACTCTGCATACAATGCAACACCACAGAAACAGAAAATGTCCCCTAGTACTGTGCAAAATATAAAGACAGCAGATGTAAATTTGAAAAAACTAACAAATACAAATCACCACTTTACAAATTAACAAATAGAAATAAAACAAATACAGAAAATAAAATAATACCATTTTATTGGACTAATACATTTAGCTTCCAGAGGCCAAAATCTCCTTCCTCAGGTCAATACAGTATAGTGCTGTTACAGTATCCTATCCTGACCTGAGGAAGGGGGTTTTGTTCTCTGAAAGTTAAGTCAAAATGTATTAAAATTAGTCCAATAAAAAGATTACCTTATTTACATGTTCTATTTATAAACATTTATTAACACAGCTACAATACTATATCCTAAAGCAAAATAATAAAAATACATTAAATATATATATTTACAGTTTGTTGTCTCTGGTTTCTGCTTTCCTCATCTTCTTTTCACTGTCTTCCTTCCATCCAGCATCTGTCTTCGCTCTCTATCTGCCATCCAGTGTCTGCCCTCTCTAATGTCCCTTCCACCCACTGTCTGCCCTCTCTCTCTCTGCCCCTTCCATCCACTGTCTGCCCTCTCTCCCCCTTCTATCCACATCTGCCCTCTATTTCTGCCCCTTCCATCCACCATCTGCCCCAGTCTGCCATTTCTCTCTCCCTCTGCCATCAACATCTGCCCTCTCTCTCTCTCCCTCCCTTCTATCTACATCTGCCCTCTATCTCTGCCCCTTCTATCCACCATTTGCCCCAGTCTGCCCTCTTTCTCTCTCCCCCTTCCATCCACCATCTGCCCTTTCTCTCTGCCCCTTCAATCGGTCTGCCCTCCCTCTCCCATCCATCTAGGGTCTGCCCTCCCTCATGCTCCCCCCTTCCATCCAGGGTCTGTCCCCACCCTCTCCAATCCCCTTCTCCCCTCTGAGCACCCATCTGGGCTCCCCCACCCTCCCCAATCCCCTTCTCCCCTCTGGGCACCCATCTGGGCTCCCCCACCCTCCCCAATCCCCTTCTTCTCTCTGGGCACCCATCTGGGTTCCCCCACCCTCCCCAATCCCCTTCTTCCCTCTGGGCACCCATCTGAGCTCCCCCACCCCTCCCCAATCCCCTTCTCCCATCTGAGTCCCCCCTCCCACCCGACCTGACCCGACACACCTACCAGCTCCGTTCTCCTGCTCCCACCCTGTCCTGCCTTTAAAAATTTTTTTTCGAAGCGCTGGAGTGGCAGGCAGCGCCTTGCGTCTGCCCTGCTAGTAAAAATCTCCTCTACGTCGTCGTCGGGCCTTCCCACATTGAGTCCCACCCGTCCTCACGGTAATAGGAAATTACCTCAGAGAAGGGCAGGACTCAATGTGGGAAGACCCAACGACGACGTCGAGGAGATTTTTACTAGCAGGGCAGACGCGAGGCGCTGCCTGCCACGCCAGCACTTCAAAAAGAATTTTTTAAAGGCAGGACAGGGTGGGAGCAGCGGGAGCGGAATACCCCCCACCCGCTGACACCCGGGGCGGACCGCCCCCACCGCCCCGCCCTTGCTACGCCACTGCTTTCAGGTGTGAACACCCAGATTTCAGTCTCTAGAACAGGTAAGTCAGATTAAACTCGGTGACCTTTGAGTATCCTTTCTTTAGCTGTGCATGGGAGTGCAGGCTTATCCTGGAGCTTCTCTCTTCTTCTTGCTTGTACGCTGGAGCTCAGGTTCTTCTCTGGAACCTACTGCCTCACATTTCAAATAAAATCAACAACAACAAAAATCCCAGCCCTAGCTGGGATTCAGGTATAACTATGGCTTTCTTTCTTTCTAACTAACAAAATAAATAATAATTTTGTAACCTTAAATAGTTTTTCTATTCTTTTACTGAGTACCCTAAGGAAGGGCACTCTTCATTAGATCCTGTAGTCACACTGCACACAGCAACTTGGTCTCTCCAAAATCATGCAATCCTCCACACTAGCACACCAGCAGACCATGCAGAACACACACATGCTGCCAGCCCAACCTTAAGCTTTAGAGTCCAGTTTTCCTAGTGACTTAACTGGGATTAATCCACCGCTTCAATCTGGCTTTCGCCCACTACACTCGACAGAAACAGCATTCTCTAAAGTCTGCAATGACCTGTTCCTCGCCAAATCCAAAGGCCATTATTCCATCCTCATCCTCCTCGACCTATCCGCCGCCTTTGATACCGTCAATCATAATTTACTTCTTGACACACTGTCCTCATTTGGGTTCCAGGGCTCCGTCCTCTCCTGGTTCTCATCGTATCTCTCCCAACGCACCTTCAGAGTATCTTCTAATGGCTCCTCTTCCACCCCCGTCCCGCTCTCTGTTGGGGTTCCTCAAGGATCTGTCCTTGGACCACTTCTCTTCTCGATATACACCTCTTCCCTAGGCTCGTTGATCTCATCACATGGTTTCCAGTACCATCTCTATGCCGATGACTCCAAGCTTTACCTCTCCACTCCCGACATCACAGTCGAAACCCAGGCCAACGTTTCAGCCTGCCTTTCCGACATCGCTGCCTGGATGTCCAACCGGCATCTGAAATTGAACATGGCAAAGACTGAGCTCCTTTCCACCCAAACCCTCTTCTCCTCTTCCCCCACTTTCCGTCTCTGTTGACAACACCCTCATCCTCCCCGTCTCTTCAGCACGCAATCTCGGAGTCATCTTCGATTCCTCCCTCTCCTTCTCTGCCCATATCCAGCAGACAGCTAAGACCTGTCGCTTCTTCCTCTATAATATTAGCAAAATTCGCCCATTCCTCTCTGAACAGACCACCCGAACCCTCGTCCACTCGCTCGTTACCTCTCGTCTTGACTATTGCAACCTTCTCCTCGCTGGCCTCCCGCTTAGCCACCTATCCCCCCTTCAATCTGTCCAAAATTCCGCCGCACGCCTTATCTACTGCATGAACCGATACTCTCATATCACCCCTCTCCTCAAGTCGCTTCACTGGCTCCCAATCCACTACCGTATACAGTTCAAGCTTCTCCTATTGACCTTCAAGTGCACTCAATCTGCTGCCCCCCATTACCTCTCTACCCTCCTCTCCCCGTATGTTCCCACCCGTAACCTCCACTCTCAGGACAAATCACTCCTATCTGTACCCTTCTCCACCACCGCTAACTCCAGACTCCGCCCCTTCTGCCTCGTAGCACCTTATGCCTGGAACAGACTTCCTGAGCCCATACGCCATGCGCCCTCCCTGCCCATCTTGAAGTCCTTACTCAAGACCCATCTCTTCTCCCTTGCTTTTGGCGCCTAACCACCTTCCCCATTCCTGTTACCTACACTGACTACGTAGTATGTTACCGTTAGATTGTAAGCTCTCTTGAGCAGGGACTGTCCCTCCCCGTGTTTAAACTTGTACAGCGCTGCGTAACCCTGGCAGTGCTATAGAAATGCTAAGTAGTAGTAGTAGTAGTAAATTTGTTTTACACAATCATGAACTTGGTCTCTCCATCTCAGTCTTAACTGCAAAACTTTTAAACAGCACACAAACAAAAAAAAATCAGTTAGTTCTTTTTTTTCCTCTGCTCAAATCCAGCACCTTTCTCCTCCAGCTCACTTCTCCTGTATTCAGTGCAGGGGCGTAGCCACGGGTGGGCCTGGGTGGATTCTACTTGCAGGGAGGGACCGATGCAGCGGAGCTTCGGGAGAAGACAGGGCAGGAAGGAAGCGCTGCCTCCGTGGGACAAAAGGGATAGAGACAGCGCGAAGGATGCGGATGGGCGGACCTGGAGGAAAAATGGCTGAGCTGCTGGGACATGGGAGGAAGAGGAGGAAGGGGCTGGAGGGAAGGGAGAGAGTTGCTGGGACATGGGAGGGAGAGGAAGAAGGGACTGGAGGCAAGGGAGAGAGTTGCTGGGACATGGGAGGGAGAGGAAGAAGGGACTGGAGGGAAGGGAGAGAGCTTCTGGGACACGGGAGGGAGAGGAAGAAGGGACTGGAGGGAAGGGAGAGAGCTTCTGGGATATGGGAGGGAGAGGAAGAAGGGACTGGAGGGAAGGGAGAGAGCCGCTGGGACATGGGAGGGAGAGGAAGAAGGGACTGGAGGGAAGGGAGAGAGCTACTGGATATGGGAGGGAGAGGAAGAAGGGACTGGAAGAAAGGGAGAGAGCTGCTGGACATGGGAGGGAGAGGAAGAAGGGACTGGAGGGAAGGGAGAGAGCCGCTGGGACATGGGAGGGAGAGGAAGAAGGGACAGGAGGGAAGGGAGAGAGCCGCTGGACATGGGAGGATAGGGAGAGAAAGAGGGGAGATGGATGGAAGGATGCAGAGAGAAAGGGGAGAGCCTGGAAGGATGTGGAGAGAGAGAGAGAGAGGGGAGACTGAACAGAAAAGGGTAGAGAGATAGAGACACTAGATGGAAGGATCAGGAGAGAGGGTAGATGGGTGGAAGGATGAGGAGAGAAAGAGGGAAGACACTGGATGGAAGGGTAGGGAGAAAAAGGAGACGCTGGATGCAAAAGAAAGAGGGGAGCTGCTGGATGGAAAGAGGGAGAGGACAGAGTAGGGAAAGACTGGAGAATAAGAGGAAGGGGCATGTGGAGAACAATGGTAAGGAAAAGATGAAAAGCCATAGGTGGTGAATGGACAGGAAACCCTGGCAAGAGAAAGACGAAGGAAAGCAGAATCTAGAGACTGGGAGCAACATAGTGAGAAAAAGTAAATGGCCATACAACAAAGGTAAAGAAAATAATTTTAGTTTAATTTAGGATAAAGTAATATGGTACCTGTGTTAATAAAGTTTCAGAGACCAATACTTCCTTCCTTAGGTCAGGAAAGGATACCATAACAGCGTTATGCTGACCTGAGGCAGGAGGTTTTGGCCTCTGAAAGCTCATTGAAAAGGGTGTTAGGCTTTTAAATAAATTTTCTGAAACCTGATGCACTGAAAAGCAGCACTTTACCCCTATGTGACAAATGCATCTGATTAGTGTGACTAAATTTTGCTGGGGAAGGGGGAATAGAGAGAAAATTTTGTGCCCTCCCACTTTAGGTTCAGGCCCATCCAAAATTGGCAGTCTGGCTACGCCACTGATTCAGTGCTCAAACACTTGCAGAAAAGCTCCCTTTCATATACTTTCTGTCTCAGAAATCCTGTCATGCTTCCACACACACATCTTCACTCTTCAGTGTCTTCAGTCCCTCTACTTCCTGGCAAGCTGTTGCCAAGGGAGACTGTGACTCTGAGTCACCAGCTGACCTCTGCCAGCCAATCAGTTTTCAGAACACAGGGTGCTTGCCTCGTGGACCAAGGTTGCCAGCTGGGAAAAATTTTCCCAGCCCAAAACCAGCCGTAAACCCGCCCAAAAACCGCCTGCAGCCAACCCCCGTCTCCCGCGTCACCGAACCCCGCCTCCCGCATCACTAGCCCCGCCTCCCGCATCACCCCTGACGTCAACCCTGCCCCTGAAAGGCTTCTATTGGACCAAATTGGACCAATAGAAGCCCCAGAAAAGCTTCTATTGGACCAAATTGGACCAATAGAAGCCCCAGCAGCGGGAAAACCGGCCAATCGGCGGCCGCAAACACCCACCCAATCCCGCACCGCGGCCGCTCGAAAACCCGCCCAAATCCCTGCAACCCACGCGATTAGAAAATTCCCCGCAGCCATTTCCAAAAAGCCGCCCAATTCGGCAGCTTAACCACAACCCTGGCAAGTTTGTCGTGGACCCTAATTAGTATTTTTTCACAGTCTCCATTTTGGAAAATAACTTTCCATAGAAAATAACAGAAAAGTTACACTTTTAGAAAAAACCCATAAAATTTCTATACAATTTGATCAAAATATCTCATAATCATTAGTGCCATTGAACTATACACACAGTGCATTTTTTATAAATTTAAACACACATTTAAAGATATTTACAGATTTTTATCACAAATCTCTATCAAAACTTCTATAAAACTAGAGACGTTCACTCTAATTAAATTCTGCATCTCCCCACACACATGCCCGAGCGATGCCCATTCAAAAAAACTAAATCATAAGTACATAAGTATTGCCATACTGGGACAGACCGATTCATCAAGCCCAGCATCCTGCTTCCAACAGTGGTCAATCCAGGTCACAAATACCTGGCAAGATCCCGAAAAAGTTCAATACATTTTATGCTGCTTATCACAGAAATAGCAGTGGATTTTCCCCATCAATTTAATAATAGTCTATGGACTTTTCTTTTAGGAAGTTGTCCAGACCTTTTTTAAACCCCGCTAAGCTAACCGCCTTTACCATATTCTCTGGCAACAAATTCCAGAGTTTAATTACACATTGAGTGAAGAAACATTTTCTCCAATTCGTATTAAATTTACTGCTTTGTAGCTTCATCGCATGCCTCCTACTCCTAATATTTTTGGAAAGAGTAAACAAATGATTCACGTCTACCCGTTTCACTCCGCTCATTATTTTATAGACCTCTATCAGAGTATTGGGGCAACCTGCGGACAGCGCAGCATGTTCAGGTAGCCTAGGACCACTTCTGGAGCCACAGCACTCGCCACCAACAATCGCTGGAAGACCAGAGCTTCCCCCGGACCCCAGGTAAAAATAAAAAAAATAAGAAAAAAATAAATATAACCCACCGGGTTACATAATTTACCCACTTGGCATGCAGCTCTACTAAATCAAATTCAGTCTGCACTGAAGTTGATTTAGTAGAAATGCACACGTGAAGTGGGTCAAGCCCCTGAGGCAGTGGCGTAGCTACGTGGGGCCTGAGGGGACCCGGGCCCCCGCAGATTCGCCCCTGGCCCCCTGCCGACGACCCCCCTCCCGCCACCAACCTTCCCCCACCATCGCCGCCAGCCCCGCTACCGCATGATTTACCTTGATTGCTGGCGGGGATGCCCAAACCCCGCCAGCCAAGAGTGTTCTTCAGCGCTGGAGTTAGTAAACTCCGGCGCCTTCATTCAAGAAAGTTCGTCTGAAGGATCAGCTGGTTTTGACGCCTTACGTCCTGCACCGTGCATGTAGCCCCGTGCAGGACGTAAATGCGTCAAAACCAGCTGATCCTTCAGACGAACTTCCTTGAATGAAGGCGCCGGAGTTTACTAACTCCAGCGCTGAAGAACACTCTTGGCTGGCGGGGTTTGGGCAGCCCCGCCAGCAAACAAGGTACTTCATGGGGCGGGCGGCGACGGTGGCCGAGGGTTGGTAGCGGGAGGGGGGGGGGAGTTTAAGAGTGTCGGCGCGATCGAGCGGGGGAAGGGGGGTTGCCGGAGGGGGGAGGCGGCTTAACAGTGCCCCCCCCATCTCGGGCTCTGGCCCCCCCCTCCTGGCAAGGTCTGGCTACGCCCCTGCCCTGAGGTATCAACTTGTTGGTCTCAAAACTCTAGCCATCGTGTAGAAGACTTGGCTAAATGATAATTCAAGGTCACCTAACACAAAAATTGGCACAGAAAAATTCCCACAAAATATCTGTCAAAAACTGAGACTCTGTGGGAAAAGATGCACATTAACTTGATCGAACTTCAATACACATGACTATCCACATGTCAGGACGGAAGGAAGGGACCTCAGAAAGCGCAAAGAGCTTTTGTGCCACTGTTTGCAATGTGGCTTAAAATAACTACTTTTAGCGACAAATCAATCACTAGTCCCAGAAAACCTCCTTCCAGCTTTTATAACTTTATTACTTCTTACTGGCCTTTCATTAAAAAAAACTTATTTTACCACAAAAACAATGTTTTTTCTTTTTTTTGGTTATTATAATCATTGTCCTTGCTCAAGAGTATTTTCTCATTCAAGCTTATTGCACACCCAGGGCCGTGCCGGTAAGCGAGGTAAGCAATGCAGGGGGGCGCCGACCTCTAGAGGGCGCCACTCACTTGCAAAACCTTTTACCTGAAGTTGTGATTCTCCTCTCTCCCCTGCACTTTCTGCATCAGGAAGTGAAGGTAGCCCAGCAGTGCTGAGACAGACACACTGCTCTGCTAAAGCTGCTTCAAAGAGTACAACCAGCAGCTATTTATGGCTTTGGTGTGTGAACAACTTTCATTCAGGGTGAGCTGGAACAACATTCAAATTAAAGAGAACAGGTTTGGAGGCAGGTGTGCAAGTGAGACTGGGGAGAAATAAAAAATAAATAGTGTAATTGTTATCTGTAAGTGGTTCAAAGTTTTTGTTTTTTGAGCATGTACACTGCGAGGAGGGCATGACTGCAATGATGTGTACATAATTATCATAGCTACAGCTAAAATCCATTTAATTGGCTGAGGAAGTTTAGCTGACGTATACTGTAGAATAGCTGGTAAGTAAAAATCTGATTGCTTTTTTTGTGTGTTTGTTTTTATATAAAACATTCTGCTTGGATAGGGAGAGTTTGTGATATTTGAAAATACATTTTGCTTTAATGAAATTGCTAAACTTTAGAGTCAGAGACTTATCAATGAGGGATACATACAGTGGAAAGGAAGCCCTGGAAACAGAGTTAAGAGGACAGATACCAGCAACAGAATCAGATACTGGGCCAGCATGATCAGAAAAAGAAAGTCACCAGCCAACAAAGGTAGAAAAAAAATTGTTTTATTTTCATTTTAGTGTTTGGAATATGTTCACTTTGAGAATTTACATCTGCTATCTTATTTTGCAATGTATAGCAGTCTCCAAGAGACTGGGCTCCCAGTGAGCCAGGGAGGTCAGACTGTGTAAATGAGATGAAGAGACCCCCCCCCCCCCCCCCCCCCACTGTAACAAAGACAGGAACATGCATAATCAAAGCTTAGGTCTCTGCAGTTACAAGGGCTGGCCATTCCTAATTATGCTAATAGTTTTTAATAGGCTAAGTCCCACTGAAAAGCCTCTTTATAAAGGCAGTGCTTTCTCTGGAGAGCAGTGTTAAGAAACAGCAGGAATTGTGTTTATTTTTTTAAACTGCTTTCCTGTGTAAGCTAATTTACAGTTTTCTAGTATATGCTTGACATTGAAGGGTGTGGTAGACCCTTTTGTCAGGTCTGGCTGGGTCTAAAGGAAAGACAGGTAGCAACAATGGAGAAACATCTAATGAAGAAGCAAGACGGGGGGGGGGGGGGGGAGGGCACCAACTGATAGTCTGCAGGGGGGCACCAGAGACCCTTGGCACGGCCCTGTGCACACCATAATTACTTTGAGTGCTTCCACAGTAGTAATGACAAAATAAATAAACTGCTGACACTTATCTTCACAATGATAGAAATCCCAGCAGGCACCTGTTTCACCAAGGCTTCATCGGGGGATAAAAAGATCTGTCACTGTAGCGCTGCTAGTCATCTCACATATGCATAAAAAATGGTGGCAGCATATATGCATTTACAACCTCCCTGGCCAGAACAAACAGACAAATGATAAAAATATTTGCAGAAATTAGGGGAATTAATAAAATTGGCAACACTGTAATACTAAGTGTTTTCAATTACCCAAAATTTACAGGATAAATGTCATGTAAATAAAAAGGAGGTAATGTTCCTGGATAAAAAAATAACTGCTTCATGAAGGAACTGATTCAGGACCCGATTAAAATGGGGAGATATCTTATAATTAGCCCTTGATGGAATGCAGGATTTAGTGCAAGAGGTAACAGCGTTAGATCCACTTGGCAACAGTGATCATAACATGATCAAATTTGAGTTAATACTGGAGTGAAGATACTAAGGAAGTCTACTACATCAGCATTTAACTTTCTAATGGGCAACTCTGATAAAATAAGGAAAATGTAAAAAAAAAAAAAAAAAGCTAAAAGAAGGTGCTGCAAAGTTTAGTTTAATCAGGCCAGTTGATTTTCAGAAAGCTTTTGACAAAGTTCCTCATGAGATACTCCTGAGAAAATTAAAAAGGTTAGAGATAGGGAACTGGTTAACAGAGAAAACAGAGAGGAGGGTGAATAGTGGAGTGCCACAAGGATCTATTTTGAGACCAGCGCTTTTCAATATATTTTAAAATTATCTGGAAATGTTAATGATGAGTGAGGTGATCAAATATATAGATGACACAAAATTTCTTTAATTGTATGTGGACTATGAGAAATTGCAGAATGACCTTATAAGACTGGAAAACAAGAAATCCAAACAGCAGTTGAAATTTAATGTGGACAATTGCAAAGTGATGCACATTGGGGAAAAATAACCTAAACTATAGCTATATGATGCTAGGTTCCACATGAGGCATCACCACCTAAAAAAATGATCTTGGGGTCATTGTGGACAATACATTGAAATCTTCTACTCAGTGTGTTGCAGCGGCCAAAAAGCAAACAAAATGTTCAGAATTATTAGGAAAGGAATAGGGAATAAAACAAAGAATATCAATATGCTCTCCACTGTGTGACCACACCATGAGTACTGTGTGCAATTCTGGTTGCTGCATCTGAAAACAATACAATGGAATTAGAAAAGTTACAGAGAAGAGTGACCACAATTATTAAGGGGACAGAATGACTCATATGAGAAAGGCTCTTCAGTTAGAAAAGAGACAACTGAGGGGGATATCATAGAGGTTTACAAAACCCTGAGTTGAGTAGAATGGTTAAAGCACATTTTAATTTCATTTATTTCATTTACTATACCACCCTTACTAACTGGCAGACCAAGACAATGTACAGACTAAAATTTACAATCAAACAAAAACAGTAAGAAAAGAACTACAATTTTGGATAGGAAAGAAAATCTCATACATTCAGTGAAAGTCCTGAAAAAGGGATCACAATACATGGGGCTGCAGGAATCAGGGAGTGGGGTAGGACACCATGCAGGGTTAAACGCAAAGATAAAAAGTCAGGTCTTCAGAACAATTTTAAATTGTTTCAGTGATAGTTCAGCACATATAGCTAAGGGCATGGTATTCCAAAGAAAGGGTGCAGCGAAAAAGAAAGCTCTGTACCTGGTCGATTCAGGAGTTGCCTGTTTTGGACCCGGAAAAACCACGCAATGATCATTCAGGGATCGAAGAACACGGGATGGGGAATAGGAGATCATTAAAGAGTCCTTAAAGGTGAGAAGCAGTGTTTTATAAATAATGTGCTGTTCAACAGGAAACCAGTGATGACTTTGGAGAAGAGAAGAAACATGGTCAAAGCGACAGGCGTGGCATAAAAATCTTATGGCAGTGTTCTGGAGCGTTCAAAGTTTTTTAAAAATGGAAATGGGGATAGCCAAGATAAATGACATTACAGTAATCTAACCTGAAAATGAAGAGTGTCTTGATCATAGTAGTGCAGAAACCAGATTTGCACACTGCAGAGATATGTGGTATGAAAGTGAGTTTGAAATCCAAACACAGGTAATGAAAGGAATCAACAGGTTAAGAGAGAGGTTGGGGTTAGGGAGACCCACTGTGAACCAGCAAGCAACTGTTTTTTATGTGTTCAAAACCAGATGATGATAAAGAAACCAATGGGAGACTGACGTGAGACAGTCTTGAAAAGGAGTGATATTAGGAGAATAAAGATTTAAGGGAAAAATCAATAGGATGTCATCGGCGAGAAGAAGAAACAGATGAGGAGGTGTGAACACTGTATGACTGATTGGTAAGAAATGAGGTGAACCAGGCTAGAACTGTACCACAAATTCTGAGAGCAGTGAGTCATGAAAGCAGGAACATGTGATTTACCAGATCAAAAGCGGCAGAAAAATCTAAAGAAATGCAAGTATAATTTTATATTTGTATATGAGGAAGTAGATTTGTCTTAAAAGAGCCGTCAGGACTATTTCTGTGCTAAAATGGGATATGAAACTAGATTGTTTGAGGTGCAGGGCCATAGTTTTTTCCACAGAGTCTGACAGTTGGACAAAAACAACTTTCTTGAGGAGTTCTGATAGGAAACACAGGTTAGACACAGGGCGATAATGTGCCAATATTGATGGATCAGGGGAAGGCTTTTTGAGAAGAAAAACTACAAAGACTAGGGGACATATTGTGAAGTTACAAAACAAATAGGAGAAAATATTTTCCCACTCTGTGCATAGTTAAGCTCTGAAATTCTTTGCCAGAGGACGTGGTAAAAAGCAACTAGATTAGCAGGGTTTAGATACAATTTTTACACATTCTTGCAGGTAAAGCACATAAGGGGCCAAATTCTATATAAGGCATCTTAATTGTAGGTGTGGCAAAATAATGTATGTAGTGCTATTCTATAAACTACGTCTACAGTAGTACATAGGCCAGGGGAACACACGTACATTTAGGCATGGCACCAGTGGCATAGCCAGACAACCAATTTTGGGTGGGCCTGAGCACAAAGTGGGTGGGCACTCAATTTTCTCTCTCTCCCCCAGCACTTCCCAACTGAAAATATAAATACTTTAGCTGATGAGGATCCCCAATCTCAGTCAGCTGGGGACCTCAATCAGAGATGGCCAGAACTCCTCCCCGCCAAGCCCAGCAGGCAGTAGCAACTCCTCAAGCCACTGATGCCAGCACCGCATACATGCTTAGTTGTCAGTGGCTCCAGGATGCTGCCACCATCTGCCAAGCTCGACAGAAGGCAGCTCCAGCCAGCCCCGGAACAGATCCCCAGCTGAAAGGGCTTGGGGATCCCCACTAGCCACAGCAAGGGTCAGGGCTGCTGTTAACCATGCTGGTGACCAAGGCAGAAAATAAAGAAGCCCCTCCCCCAATTCCCTCTCCTCTCCAATCTCTTCATCTGCCGTTACAGTCACACTGACAGACCCTCACAAATTACAGAACAAGGGATCACAAATTAGAAATAAAAATATGTAGACAAAATTAAACTGGGAACCTCAGCATGCACTGCAACACTGGAGAAAAAAAAAACATAAAAGCGCATTTCCTTTTCTACTTAACACAATAAAAAGACATCCACTATGCACATTTCCCAAAGCTAACATTCCATTTAAAACATTCAACATAAAATGATTTTTCTACCTTTATTGTCTGGACATTTTATTTTTCCATCATGTTGGTTCCAATTTCTCTTTCCCGCTTTCCTGTCTGTCTTCTGCTAATTCTTCAAGCGGCTGTCCATTTGTCTTTTTTCTCCTGTCATTTCATTTCCTCACTACACCTGCCTCTGAAATATTGATCTTTCCATTTTAGCTCTTTCCTTTCTTTCTTTTCTGTCTCTGTACACTCAAATTTCATCCTCTTTCTAAATCTTTTCCTTCTTTTTACTTTTCAGATGTCTATCACATTTCCATTTCCTTTCACCCACTAGCTCTCCTATTCCCCATCTCTCTCTCTTTCCTAGCCTATCATTCCTTTCCATCTTCAATCTACGCACCATTACCATATTTCTACCCCTGTAATCACTGTTCTCTCATTTATTTCCTTGTCATCTCAACTCCCTGGGCCTCTCCCCCATGCTTTCCACCATTCCCAGTGTCTCCCTCCCTCCACCCTTCCAGCCCAGCATCTGTTCCCTCTTTCTCCCATCCTCACCCTCTAGCCTGATATCTCCCTATCCCTTTTACCTCCCACCACCAGCATCTTCCTGTCCCATCTCTCTCCCCTCCCCTATTGTTCAGCATTTTTCCCTTTCTCTTCCCTACCACCCATTGTTCATCTTCTCTCCCTGGATCCATCTTCCCTCTTTCTCCCCTCCCCTGCTTGTGCATCTCTCCTTTCCTCTCCTCTCCTCCACCTTTATGTCCAACTTTTCTCCCTCTCCCTGCCTTGAGCCCCCGGTCTAACATCTCACTCCCCCCCTCCCGTCACGCCACGCCACACAGCATCTCTCCATCCTTCCTTCCTTCCCCTCACCTCAATACCATGTTCAACATTTCCCCTCTCATCTCTCCCTCCTTTCCTTCCACTTCCATATCCAACACTTTTTCTCTCTCTGATCCTTTACCAGTCCTATGCAGCCTTTCCCTCCCTCTCCCCACCCCACCCCACCCCACCCATATCCAACAATTCTCCCTTTCTTTCCCCTTGGAGCATCTCTCCATCCCTCCCCCCACATCAAACAATTATTCCTCCACCCCGCCCACCTAGCACTACCCTGTCTCACTCCCTCATCCCAACAGTGCCCTTGTCTCTCCCTCTCTCCCTGACCCCTCAAGCCACCTACCAACATGCTGATTTTTTTCTCCCTCCCCTCAGCCACCCGCTGACATGCTGCACCTATTTCCCCTCTCCCCCCCCTGCCAGCCACCCGCTGACATGCTGCACATCCCCCCCCACCTGCCAGCCACCCGCTGACATGCTGCACCTTTTTCCCCTCTACCACGCCGCCAGCCACCCGCTACGTTTTTTTTTTACTCCCAGCCACCCGGTCCAGCTCTTCATGTCTGCAATGGCGCCGCATCCGTCAGCACGCTGCTGCTACAAGACTGCTTCCTTCTGGGCTGGCCTCACCTTCTTCAATACTCTTTCTGAAGAGGCGGGGCCAGCGCAGAGGAAGCACTCACAGCAGCATGTGCGCCGGAGGGCACTGCGCGGCTCGAGCTAGCACTGCTGCTGGATTCGGAAGGGGATGACAGGGAAGGGAACAAAACTTGCGGCGCTCCGGCTGGGACTGGAGGAGGGAAAGCTGAAATTGTGGTTTCGTTCTGTATGAGGTGCATTCTTTGCTGGGTGGGCCTGAGCCCAAAGTGGGTGGGCCCAGGCCCATCCAGGCCCACCCGTGGCTACGCCCCTGCATATGCCACTGAAAACCTGGTGTAAATGCCTATGCCTAAATGTACACATGCTCCCCTGAATTCTATAACAACGCACATAAATGTGATTGACACCCCCAAAATGACTACACTCTTCACATGGCCATGCCTCCTTTTCAGTTACACACATTGGAATTTACATGTGCCTCATTTTAGAATGCATCTAAAAAGAAGCACACGTAAATTCCAATTATTTCCAATTAGTGATAATTGGTTGTTATCGGTCAATTATCATGACTAATTGGCTCATTACTCAATTGAATAGCATGATGCACGTAAATTGGTCGCGTGCAGAATTTATTGCGCACTACTCTCCACACCTTATATAGATTCTAGGGGAAACTGTCATTAAGGTAGACCTGGGGAAACCCACTGCTTATCCCTAAAGGGGTAGGTAGCATGGAATCTTTTGAATTCTGTCAAGTACTTGTGATCTTGGTTGGCCACTGTTAGAAGTGGCTACTGTGCTAGAAGGACCTTTGGTCTTACCCAGTATGGCTATTCTTACGTTCTTTATTTATACCAGCAAACAAAAACTGTCCTAAATGTATCTATATAGCAATATAGTAGTGGTTGAATATTGCTAGCTATCTGTATAGTACTGGTGCAGACTGCTGTACACATATTCAGAGCCACTATTTTAACAGATGCTGGCCCTGAATATACATAAACCAGGTGATATTTAGCTCAAGGCAGTCAGTGGTTTAAAAGCCACTGACAGCCACATGCTGCATTAGACCCATTAATTCAATGTCAGGTCATGACATTAAATATCCAGCTCATCCATGAACCCAGAACCTATGTGAGTTGCTGGGTGATATTTAATGCTGGTACTTGCATACTAGTCAAAGATAGGGCTGGTTTGTATATGGTCCTGTCTTCCCATTTAGTTTTACAGGTGCTAGTACTGAATATGTCTAGTGCCTGTATATTTGCTGACTCTGTCCCTACTCCACCCCTGGACCACCCTGGTAGTAAACAGACAGTGCTGCAGGGGATCTTCAGGAGTACTGCCCTTTTAAGGTAGGAAGTTATCAATGTGGGCTATTGTTAAGACATGTTATTTTACTGTTGACCCCCAGTTAGTAGTAACTAGGTCTCATTGTGTTAAATAGCACAAGTTAGTAGTAAAATAACACATTTTAATGGTAGCCCATGTTAATAATTACTTCCTGAACTGTTGATCATAGTTTAAGCCCCAAAATATTTAAATGCCTTGGTTAGCATTTATAAAATATTGATTGCAGCATTTGAACATTGAACCTGATCAGTAAGATTTTCTC
This sequence comes from Microcaecilia unicolor, assembly GCF_901765095.1. Taxonomy (NCBI): domain Eukaryota; kingdom Metazoa; phylum Chordata; class Amphibia; order Gymnophiona; family Siphonopidae; genus Microcaecilia; species Microcaecilia unicolor. The sequence continues at coordinate 351,158,100 of NC_044031.1, read as the reverse complement.
ACAAATATCACAAATAACCACATTAAAATCCTAAAAACAACACTTACACACATGTCCGCATTCCAACCCTTGGCATCAAAATTCACTCCAAAAATATCACTAATAACTACAATATTTGTGATGGTTAATTCTTGTAGATTTATGATGGCTTTGAACATGAGATTTTGAATACTTTAGGAGCAGGATAGTATTCTGATATGATTATTTAGGATGTGTATAATTTTTATATTAATTTGTGATGATTTTTTTGTTAGTCTTTTGTTAAGATTGTGCATTGACTTTGGGAGCAGCTCTTTGAATGTGTTTTGGAAGATGCTGTAAACTCTTTCAGGCAAAATTGGTCTGTTTCGATATTTGTTTTATCACTTCAATTATTTTGCAACAGAGACATCAGAATAATTAGTTGCTGATTATGTATTGTTGTTGCAGTATACACTGTCTCTGCTGATAATGAACTCTGCAAATTCCATTGCAGTATTTATTGCAAACAGTGTAATAGATATTAGTAGGAAGAAACATTAATAACACATTTGGCCTCCCAACAAAGACTACAACTTAAACTTAATAAACTCTATGAAAGATAAACCCAAACTAGAGCTTCAGCTACACAGGCAACCTTATTGCCAGTTTAGTAAAGATAACACAGAATCAACAGTACACAGAAAACCTGGCAACTGTTTGAACAGCATGGCCAACTCTCACAGACTTTTCCAATGTCTGGTTAATTATGAATCAACCAATCCCCCATAGACCTCTCAGCTTTGTGATCCTACTTGGTCTCTCAATTTTCTAAATGAAAGCATAATAACCTATGAGACTAGAATATCATGGACACAACAGCAGGTGCAGGCACACCTAAAGATTTCTGTATGCAAAGAACAAGCCATAATTCCTGAGCAGCAATTCCAATCACATACCCGGAGAGAATCAGCAGGAAATCAGTGGCTGCCAAGTTCTCTCAAAAAGTGAAGGCTGTTATTTGGAAGGCAGCAATAATACAAAGACATAAGCCAACTGGAGACAGATAAAACAGCTAGAAAGAAGAAAAACAGGAATAGTTTGAAGCAAAAGCTATTACTACTACTATGAAAGCCCTTTGAATATCTACCCCAAAATATTTAAATGCCTTGGTTAGCATTTATAAAATATTGATTGCAGCATTTGAACATTGAACCTGATCAGTAAGTTTGTGTGTGGTATGCTACAGTAGAAGAGAAAATAAAGCTAATGCTATAACAGAAATCACTATGGGTTACCCTGTATTAAAAATAACATCTAAAAGAGAGAGAAAAGAGCAAAACCTTCACTGTTGTTCAAACACCAAAAAGAGGATTGAGAGGGCTGTAATACACAATAGGACCATAAATGACATGATCATTGGATGTTATTACTGTAGGTTTCAAACAATAAGACACTTTGAGGAATTCGACTGTCCCTTTAGCAAAGGCACTATTTCAGAAAACAAAATCTGTTGAACAAGGCTCAAGTTAGTGGACAAAAAGGAAGAAAATCAAAACTTTTTCAAACTCTGCCAAAAGCCCGGACCTATCAAACACACTCCCAGACCCCCCCCCCCCCGGTGGCCTAGTGCCCCCTGAACTCCCTTATATGGTATTGAAGCCCTGTCAGTGCATCCCAAGATGAACTGCGCAGGGCTGGGCGCCACCATTTTCAAGGCAGCGCTGAAGAGAGGAGGGAATGTGGCCCAATAGCTTGTGTCGGGGGGGACTGGAGGTCTGCTGGACCTCCAGCCCTCGTGTCACTTGCTTAGGGTGGGGGGTCATGGCTACTGTTGGGGGATTTGATTATATTGCTCTGGAAACCATAATGCCAGCTCCGAGCTGGCATAGGGTTTGCTGCGGGCAGCGCACCAATGTTTATTGCGCAATGTTTGAGCATTGGGGAGGAATAAGTTTAGCATGCATTTGCATGCTGTTTACGGTCAGAGGATCTGATCGTGTGGTGGTAGCAAACGTGGGCGCTAGTACAGCAGTATTGGCCTCTAGCACCCACATTTGCTTCTGATCATTGGCACCTTAATCTGGCCGCACCACTGAATATCACTACAGACCATCCAACAAAAAAGTGGGTAGGTCAGCGTCAGTATGGGGACGGGGGTGTTGAGGAGGAGCCAGGGATTAAGCGGTTGCCAGCAATATTCAGTGACAGGACCCTGTGACACAGCAGCTATGTCAGGGCCCCAGGATTCATGGAGGTTAGAAAGTAACCAGTTGCTATATCCAGTTAAAACTCAAAGGTCCAAAATAAAAGCAAAGGCCTTAAAATAAATCCTTACCTGAAAAATGTGCCATCTGCTTCCAGCCAAATTCCCTTTGACCAAGCCTTGGGGGAGGAGTAGCTGCAAACCATACTTGAGAGAGAGAGGCTCAGCAGGCAGCCTGGGAAGGAAGCTGCATCTGCTGTGAGATGTAGTGCAGAAACCTTTTGCTAGTGGGAAAGGCACTACGCTAATCAGCATAGCAGTTCCAGGATGGGTGTGGCTAACAGCCACTATAAGAAGAACTGGGCTGAAAATTCCTAGGTTACTGATAGTCCCAAAAGGAATAAAAGGCTAAAGGCTGGTAAAAGCCAAGCTCAGCAGAGTAGGGAAAAACCTGGAAGGATAAAGCCTAGGAAGACTGTACTTGGTAGCCTAGGTGGGGTTTGGAATAAACCTGGTGTATGAAAGAGGTTAGATTACCCTAGTGTGTAAAAGAGGGTGTGTAACTAGGGGTTTGGAATTGCCCTAGGTTACAAAATGAATTTGAGAACTACCCTTGGTTGGGAAAAGAGGAATGTGTTTAAAGGGAAATGTGCGTTGTGTAAGGTTAAGTCTTGTAAGCTTATAACAAGGAGTAAAGCTTTAGTTAACTTTCTATTAAATAATTTTGCTTGGAATCCAAAAAGTACTTTTGTTGCATTCTTCCTCTCTGGAAGGTGCAGAGAGCAGCAATGTTTGATACCCAGAATAAATTGTATTTTGTTTATTCCAAACCTTGTGAAGATTTCGTTATTTGCTAGACCGGCGTCTAGGCCACGGAGGGTGGCTGATACCTGCGGGGTTAAAATAGTGAGCAGGGTAGCTCCACTGAAGCAGTCCTTAGCACCACTGGAAGTGTTAGGAGTGGGACAAGCCCATTAGGGCAGACCCTAGTGGTGACAAATGTGAATTTAGGACAACTGTAAAGCTGGCTAAATATCAGCTACGACCCGCATAACATATTAATTTCTAAGTGTTGCTGATCCCCTTCCCATTCCCCCCAAAAGCTCCCTTCTCTCCTACCTTTCTTCCCCAGCCCATGAGACTCAAAATCTTCCTCACCCCACTCTGATTCAGTTAGACCCCCTCCCTCCCAGGCCTACCTGATAGCCCTGGTGGTATCATTGAGGGCAATAACATGTATAGAATGTTTGTACATTTGGGAAGCTTGCCAGGTGCCCTTGGCCTGGATTGGCCGCTGTCGTGGACAGGATGCTGGGCTCGATGGACCCTTGGTCTTTTCCCAGTGTGGCATTACTTATGTACTTAATGTGGGCAGGAGGAAAGCCCTCTCAGTCCTTCCCCTTGCAGTTGAAATTGGAAATGTACTACTCAAGTACCACAAGCTGCCTGTGGGGCCTATCTGTAATGGGATGGGGTGGAGGTGGAGGGAAGGAGGATTTTGAATCTTGTGGGCTGGGGAGAGGGAGTTTGGCATTACTTAGAGATTATAACCCAGTTATGCAGGTCCTGGCTAATATTCAGCCGGGACCTGCATAAGCTCCGGCGGTCAGCCCCACCAGATTTAGCCCCCAACATAGCCCTGCACTGAATATCTGCAGCTAATCTAGCCAGCAACAGTAAGCATTTTAAAAAAGGGCCAGTCAGTTTTTGGCATGTTCTTGCCATTTTTAAATGATCTGTTTATAAGTCCATGTTTTAGCAATACATACTATTTTCCTGCATAACACAGATCAATAGAATTTCTCTATGGGGTTCAAATGCACCTCATTTAATTGAAGATTCAAGGAAGCATATGTACTAAAATGCAATAATTGAGACTAGGTCCTTTGGTCAGTTAACTAGGAATGTGCACAGGGCAAAAAGATTCTGTACTGAAGAAAAAAACCTTTTTTGGTTAGTTTATCACATTTGTTTTAACAGAAATTTTATATGTGTGCATAAGAATTTTTTAATGTGTACTAATTGGCTTAACATACATTAATTGATAACAGTGCATGTTCATTTAATGCATACTGAGTTTTATATGACACAATGACAAACAGAATGAGCACCTATGGCTTAATAAAATTACTGTACCAAAACAAAGGGTTACCTAATAATGATGAACATCATTATGATCACGTTATTCCTTTATTGATTGACCAGTATTAGTTATCTCTCACAGGATTAAATACAATGTTCTCTTCTGGACCCACAAGTCCTAATTTAACCCCCCTCCCCCCCATCTAGAAAATACTTACCCCCTTAGTGCCCATCCAGAAAGCTTCTGTCCAGCAATGCTGATAGTTATTCTCTCTTATAAGATTTTCTTGATACACATCGAGACAAGCCATTTAGTTCACTTGCCCCTACTCTTTGGAACCAATTCTTCTTTCATTCGCTTTATGTCTAGTCTTAAGACTGAGCTCTCTCAATGAGCATATCCCTCTCTGATATCATATCCTTAGCTTACCTTTAGGCTCTTGCGCCTTACTGTTCTCTGGTTTACTGAGGGTATAACATGATACTCAGTGACTTTTGGTTATTTATTGTTGTACTATGCATCCCCACCCTTTTTGTTTCTGTATTGTCTATGTCCTTGGTGTTGATGTTTTGTTTTGTTTTTTTGGGGGGGTTCTTATGTTTGACAGTACTACAGATTTGACCAATGTGTGTACACCAATTCCTAAAAAAGTGTTTTACTTATTAAATACAATGGGAATTCATGCAGAGAACCTAACGTGGCAACATTTTACCTATGATGGCTGCATCATGGGTTGACAAATGTCATAATTTGTTGATGTGACAAAAAAACATATGTACAATAGCTTCTTCAAAATAGACAGTCTGCTGGGGCACCAATGCACCATATGAAACACTCTTAGGTGCTCTTAACAACTATCTCCAATGTTAGAAGATCTCTAAATTCATCCTATCAGTATAGAGAATAGTAAGCAATAATTTTAGAGGGAGGTTGCAGAATGTCAGGGCCTTGGTGGTCAGGTATGTGGTAATTGGAATGCTCCTCCATGGGAGGTGATGGAGACCTGGCAGGGCAATATCTGGCCTCTTGACTCAGCTCAGGAAGGGCCCCACTTCCAGATGCCCTATAGCCATGAGCTCAGTCAGTGTTCCCCCCGGGGATTAGAGGAAGGTTTGGAGGGTGAAGTGACCAATGGAGATTACCCTCTAATGCAGGTACAGTTACCTAGACATGAGAATACAAAGCAGGTCACAGAAACAGCATTGTAGATAATAGTATAGGGCAGACTGCCCAACTACATTGCAATTGCACTTTGTAGTCAATAATGTTGGATTATTTGTAGTAAATAATTAGCAGATTTTAGTACACACAGCTTCAGCTTTAGAAATGTTAATTTCTTTCTTCATCTCTCTCTCATTCACCCCTGAATAATTCACTGCTGAGTCACTTTAAAGTTGAAGTAACAAAACATCTGTTTACTCACAGTTTGCAGTTAGATTATAATCAGACAGGCTTTTATATACATATTACTATACATTTGTCTTATCAGCTCCTTCCATGTGCTTAGATGGTAATGGATGCTCACACCACCATAGATCCTCTCAGGTTAGGAGAGATCATGAGCTCCATGTGCTCCATGTGCTGCATGTGCTGCATCTACCCCCCACAGGAAGTTGCATAGCTGTGTGACCTCTCTAAGTAATTCACATCAGAGGTCACAGAGTAATCACAGAGAAATAATAGGTGACAGGCAATGCATGTAAAATACAATTACATTCCAACAAACCCCTTCTCATGCATAACTGTCATGCAATTATTTATTCATACAAAGTCCAAGCTTTATACGCAGATTCACAAAATGTTCTCTGGGTAACGGTTTGGTCATGATGTCAGCTGTCATCTCACTGGTGTGACAATAGTGTAGACTGATGACCCCTTCTTTTGCCAACTCTCGCACGTTGTGGTATTTCGTTGCGATGTGCTTGGTGCGTGACTGAACCTTGTCATTCTGTGACATTCGGATGCAGCTCTGATTATCTTCCATTATCTGGATTGGTCTCTTTTCAGCTATTCCGAAATCCAGCATAAGTTTTTCAATCCACATCAGTTCTCTGCACGCTTCCGATACGGCCACGTATTCAGCTTCTGTAGAAGACAAACTCACAATACTTTGTTTATGACTGGCCCATGAAATTTGTACATTTCCATACATAAACACATATCCACTTGTGGATTTATAATCAGAATGATCCCCTGCCCAATCTGAATCACAGTAACATATTAGTTTTGGATTACTATTGGTTGAAATCTTTAATTTACAATCAATGGTACCCTTTAAATACCTTACCATCCTTTTAACTGCAGTCCAATCTGATTTGGTAGGTGAGCTGACCCTTCTGCTCAAAATTCCTACTGCATTTGCTATATCAGCCCTGTATGTGGTAGCTAGATATAAAAGCTTACCTATGGCTGATCTATATTGGATGTTATCTGGTAAAGGTTCTCTTACTGTTTCATCCTTCAGAAAATCAGTGATCATGGGAGTGCTTACAACTTGGGCATCTTGCATACCTAAACTTTCAATAAGCTCATTTATTTTCTGCTTCTGGCTTAGAAGATAAGAACCATCATTTTGTTTCTCAATTTCTATACCAAGATAGTATGACACATTACCAAGTTCTTTTATCTCAACATTGTGGTTTAAACACTTTACAATGTCCTTGTACTCTTGCTCACTTTTGCTTGCAATGAGCAGATCATCAACAAAAGCTAAAATGTATGCATATTGTCCATTTGTGCACCTAGTGTACAAGCATTTATCTGCTTCACCTTGCTTAAATCCTAAATTTGTCAATATTTCATGCAATTTTTCATTCCAACATTTTGCACTTTGCTTTAATCCATAAAGACCTTTGTTTAATTTACACACTAGCTGTCTTTGTTTTGTATTTATGAAACCTGTTGGCTGTTCCATGTACAAGTCTTCAGTTATATCTCCGTGAAGAAACGCTGTTTTCACATCAATGTGGTTGACTTGCATGCCTTTTGAGACTGCAATGCTCAGAAGTGTTCTGATTGTCGTGTGTTTCACTACAGGTGCAAACACTTCATCAAAATCTTCTCCATATTTTTGAAGATATCCCTTTGCCACTAATCTGGCTTTATACCTTTCCACTTTTCCTTGTGCATTCCTTTTTAACTTGAATACCCATTTGCATCCTATAGCTTTCTTGCCAGGAGGTAATTTTGTAAGAATCCAAGTATTATTTTTATCCAATGCATCAATTTCTTCTTGTGCAGCTTTATGCCATTCAGCAGCTTCTTCTGCTGGCATTTTCTCAATCTCATCCCATGTTAAGGGCTCTTGAGCTTCTGCTGACTTTGTTAAGTAAGACAGTCTTGGGGGTGGAACACCTTTGTTTTCCCTGGATGAGCGTCTGACAACAGGTTGGTCTGACCTTTCCGCATCCTCTATATCTGAGAGTTCTTCTCCAATTGATTCCCCTTCTCCAACTGTACTGTCTTCTTCAATGATCCTTTCTGTGTCTGCTTCCTCTGCCTGTTCCTCGTTAGATACAGATGAGTTGCTTTCAGACATCTGCCTTGGTATGGCATTTATATACACTGGCATGTCTATTATGGTTCTAGTTTCATATTCTGGATGATAAGGCTCATCTGGGATAATCCAGCCTTTATCAATCCTTTTGTTTTCATCAAAATATGTAACATGTCTTATGCCAACAATGCCAGTTTTCAGATTCAAAATTCTATATCCTTTGTGTCCTGGAGCATAGCCAACTAAAATGCCCCTTTCTGTTGTGGAATCCAGCTTATGCCTTCTTTGCTTTGGTATATGAGCATATGCTGTACTTCCAAATGTTCTTATGTGTGACAGGTTTGGCTTCCTACCATGCCATGTCTCATGTGGTGTGCGCTCAGCGCCTTTAGTTGGCATTCTGTTTTGTAGGTACACTGCTGTGAGAATGGCTTCCCCCCATAGTCTTTTAGGGAGATTGCTATCTGACAGCATACATCTGGTCATTTCCACAAGTGACCTAAATTTTCTCTCTGCAACAGAATTTTGCTCTGGTGTATAAGCTACTGTTGTGATATGCTGAATGCCTTCTTGTTCTAGAAATGTGCGCATGCTTTGTGAAGTGAACTCACCACCATTGTCGGTCTGAAGAACCTTTGGTTTTCTTTCAAATTTATTGCTCACCATGGCTACGTATTTCTTCAGCATGTCTGTGACTTGACTTTTCTCTTTCAGCAAATAGGCCACACAATATCTAGAGAAATCATCCAAGAATATTAGCACAAATCTGTTATTTCCCAATGATGGGATATTAAACGGTCCACATAAGTCACTGTGTATTAAGTCCAGTACTTTATTACTCCTATTTCCTGTGTATGCAGGAAATGAGGGTCTCACACCTTTTTGAGTAACACAGTCTATGCATTTCTCCATTTTACCAGCATTCTTCCTTACTTGCGCCATATGTGAGGCTTCACCTGAAATGTTCAGCTTATAAACATCATTATGCATAAAAGCTTCAGCATACACTTCATCATTTTTAGAGATTGTGCACTTACTGTTTTCAAAATGAATCGCAAATCCCTTCTTATCTAATGTAGATACACTAAGCATATTGCAAACTGCTTGGGGAATATACAAGACATCACTTACAGGAATTTCTTTAACTTCATTAGACACTTTGCATTTTAAGAATCCAATACCTTTTGCTTGGATCTTAGCAGTCCCTGCGTTTGCAGTTTTAAGAATACCTTCCTCTGGACACATTTCCTGAAAGAAATTCTTACAATTGGTTAAATGGCATGTGCTCCCCGAATCCAAAATCCAAGTACTTTCATTTGAATTATTATTTACCATAGTCAAAGATTTTTCTGCCATTAGAAAACCCTTGTGTTTATCTTTGTCCTTCATACATTTCCTGGTTTGAAAATTCTTTAGTTCCATTGGCTTAGGTGAGCTAGAGGGAGTGTTTTGTGTTTCCTTACACCATTTAGATACATGTCCCTCCTTTCCACATGAGTAGCAAATCAGCTTGCCCTTGGGTGGAGTTTTCCCATAGCTCCGCCTTCCTCTGTTCTTTGCCAAGAAATTTGTTTCATTTCTCTCTGACTGACTTTGAGAACAGATCTCCTCAGAATCATTTATTATGCATTCCTGCCTTAGTTTTGATGTTGTCTGTTCAAAAGATTGCCCTTCAATGGCCTCATTTACAGACCTAAAAACATCAAACTTCTTTGATAGTGAGGTAAAAAGAAATGCTCTTTTCAATGCATCACACATGGGAATTCCAGAAAGTTCTAGCTTTTGAAATGAAGACATAAGATGCATAATGTGATCATTACATTTACTTTTATCCCTTAATTTGGTTTCATTCAACTCTGCCAACCAAATTGGTTGCTGCTTTGCATATGTAGTTGCATACATAGTTCTCAGTTTACATAAAATGTCCTTTGGTGTATCTTTTCCCTCCACTAATATGGCTTGTTTCTCTGAGAGAGCTTCCAAAAGCATGCACTTCACATAATAGTTTGCATTGTCCCATTCAGCCATATTTTCAGCTGTTCTGTCTTGGTCTAAGCATATATTTAATCTTTTTGCTCGAAGGAGACATATGAATCTTAATTCCCACTGCCGATAATTAAACTCAGTTAATTTAGGCACCTTGAGAGAATAGAACAATGGTGAATTTCTTCCCTCAGCCATTTTCTTAGCCTTCTGTCTGCTGTGTGGGGGGAGAGAGAGACAGACTGAATCTTTCCTTTAAAACTTAAGAGAAAAATGTGGCCTTTTTTTCTGCCTGGTAATATTTCTCTTCTTTTTCAATTCCTGAGCCTGGGCCCATAACCCTTTTGTTGGATTATTTGTAGTAAATAATTAGCAGATTTTAGTACACACAGCTTCAGCTTTAGAAATGTTAATTTCTTTCTTCATCTCTCTCTCATTCACCCCTGAATAATTCACTGCTGAGTCACTTTAAAGTTGAAGTAACAAAACATCTGTTTACTCACAGTTTGCAGTTAGATTATAATCAGACAGGCTTTTATATACATATTACTATACATTTGTCTTATCAGCTCCTTCCATGTGCTTAGATGGTAATGGATGCTCACACCACCATAGATCCTCTCAGGTTAGGAGAGATCATGAGCTCCATGTGCTCCATGTGCTGCATGTGCTGCATCTACCCCCCACAGGAAGTTGCATAGCTGTGTGACCTCTCTAAGTAATTCACATCAGAGGTCACAGAGTAATCACAGAGAAATAATAGGTGACAGGCAATGCATGTAAAATACAATTACATTCCAACAAATAATCCCTTGCCAAAGATTCTAGGTCAGTGATGGCGAACCTATGGCATGCGTGCCAGAGAGGACAAGCAGAGCCCTCTCTGTTGGCACGCACGCCGTTGCCTCAGCCAGAGTTCGTTCCCTCCCTCCCTCCGAGTTCCAGGGAGCTCTCTGAGAGCCCACCAGAGCTCAGAGAGAGAGAAGGGCCGAGCCTGCATGCATTTTATGGCTGCTACCGGCCACCGTAACCCATCCCCGACGAGGTAAGTCAAGAGATGACTTTTAAAATTCGGAGGGAGGCGGCCTGAAACTCAAAGGAAGGGAGAGAGGGAGGGAGGAAGGGAGGGACGACGACCCTGGAACTCGGAGGGAGGAAGAGGGGAGGGGAGTTCCTGGAACTCGGAGGGAGAGGGGAGACCCTGGAACTCAGAGGGAGAGGGGACCCTGTGGAACTGGGAGGGAGGACCCTGGAACTGGAAAGGAGGGAAAGGAGAGAGGGGAGGGAGGCCTGGAACTCGAAGGAAGGGAGGGGGAGGACCCTGGAACTCGGAGGAAGGGAGAGGGAGGACCCTGGAACTCGGAGGAAGGGGGAGGGAAAGGAGAGAGAGAGGGGAGGGAGGGAGGCCTGGAACTCGAAGGGAGGGAGAGAGGGAGGCCTGGAACTCGAAGGGAGGGAGAGAGGGAGGGGTTAAATTGTTAAATTGCCCTGTTGGCACTTTGCGAGAAATAATTAGATTTTGGGTTGCTGTTTGGGCACTCAGTCTCTGAAAGGTTCGCCATCACTGTCCTAGGTAGACATTTCCACTGCAGGACACAGGTAGGGGGGCCACATGTACTGATATTGGCCACAATTTGCTTACTTTAAGCATTTCCCTGTCTGTTCCTGACAGCTTGCAGCAAGAGACCAACCCCATAACCTCCCTTCACTCTGCAGCCCCCCACCCTTTTGGCAGACTGTATAGAGCTCCTCAGGTAGGTAGTGGCAAAACTATACTTTACTCTTTTGGACTCAAATCAAAATGGTTTACAATACATTAAAATATAATAAAAACAACTAAAACTGAAAAGAACACCATCATGTTGGAAAGCACATTCACTCAAGATCAATCAAAGTCACAAACATCCAATTCAAACCAAAGTACATCTTACAAGTAATCTATTAAAAGAATTTCATTCGCATTTACCCCCTCACACCCCCCACTGCAGAAATCCAACCAGAGAGGACATTAACGTCCAAAGGCCAAGTTGAAAAAATAAGTTTTCAGGGAAGCTCAAAGAGTTATAAGAATTGTCTGTCCTTAAATGTTGAGGCAGCAAATTCTAGGGAAGAAAAATGGAGATGACCGAGAGGACTCCCACCATGTTTTAGAGAGATGAGGTATAACAAGCCTGTTATTAGTGAATGAAGGAGGTGTACAAGGGGCAATCAATATACAATATATGCTATATGATTCTTATATTCCACTAAGTACAAAAGATATTCTAAGCGGATTACAAATAATAAGTCCTTCTTCAGGAGAATTTACAATTGCATATCTAATACATTGAAACTAAAAAACATCTCTCTCATCAAACAAAAAAGACTTTAACGCTTTCCTGAAGGAATAATATTGTGTAATTGTCTGAATTTCCAAAGCCTAACTCCGTGATGTAAAAAGGAACACTCTACATGGATTTCTTCCAAACATCCTTAATTTCAAACAGCGTTCCGATCTACCTGAGAAAAAGATGATGAGTAATTCAAATAATCAGTCTACCAGATCCATCACCATACAGCATTTTGTACATCATACATGTTTGCTTAAACTTCAATCTTGAAGATATAGGAAGCCAGTGTAGCTCCTTCAACAGTGGCGATGCTCTTTCATACTTTCCCGTGTTGCTCGGTCGGCGCAGTGTTTGTTTTCTTTGTCCCGCTGCGGGCGGTCGGCGCTCTTTTCTTTGCCGTTTTACAGGCAGTTTCAGCTTGAGGGTGTCGGGGAGCTAGGAAGGGTGCCTCTCTTCATCTGGGCCGTTCGTCCGTGGTTCACCTTCTCCCCTGGGTTAGCTGTTTGGCGGTGGCGGGACAACGGTTCTTCTTGGTGCCTGAGGGTACCCCAGATCCTGCTGCAGGTCCTGCCCGACTGCTTCCTGCTGGTTTAGCTTCAACCCTGCTCCACGTAGCCTCTCCTTTGCTGCCATCTGCTGGGCTCTTCTGGTCAGGACATGCAACTTAATCTCAGCTTCCCTCCATTAGGATACCTTCATCTAGCTGCCTACTCTTGCCTACTTAACAACATTTCCAAGATTTGTCACCTGTCTTCTGCGAACCTCAATTCTATAAGGATGTCCCATCAAGTACTGGCATTAGTATGCCAGTTCTAACTTTCTACTTTTCCACCCTTATCCACTTTTCTCTCACCACAACGGAGTTATACCAGTGGTCTCACATACACAGATATTACCAGCTCGCCTCCGTTACCATGATGCTACCCAGTTGGATTATATGCCTGTTCAGAACCCATCGGAAGCACACACTAATATCCCAAGGCATCTTCTGACTATCCCGTGCACAAAGAAGCAGGCTGTTCAGTTTCTCTCTCTGCGAGTTGGCTATATCAATGCTAGATCAGTTGTGAATAAACCTGAGCTTCTATCAGACTGGATCACTACCGAGGATCTTGACATCCTGTTCATCACAGAAACCTGGTTACGAGTGCCTAAGGATCCCATTCTGCTTGATCTCTGTCCAGAGGGCTACAAAATTGTTCACTGGGATAGGAAAGCCAAAAGGGGCGGTGGCCTAGCCATCATTTACCATTCACACCTCATTGTAGAATCCGGCACTGACCTCCTCTCCCCGTCACTTGAAGTTGCTGCAGTAAATATCCATCATAGCTCACGCCATAAACACCTGGTCTACCGGCCACCACTCAACTGGCATACTAATCAAACAGACCTCTTGGACTTTTTCTCATCTGTCTGCACTGCCAGCCCAAATATCATTATATTAGGTGACCTTAATCTTCACCTGGACAATCCCCAGATACGCTCCAGTTTCTAGATTTCCTTCTTCTCTGGGACCTAAAGTGTCCAGAAGCTCGCCCTGCTCATTCAAAAGGCCATTCCCTAGATCTCTTCACCTTTAAATTCCTAGATGACTCCAATTTTCACCTAAATGATATCCGCTGGACTGAAGTGGCCTGGTCTGATCACTACAAGCTCCAATTCACCTTGAGCTGGTTAAGATCGGGACTGCATCATCACTGCCCTATACGCACTTACAGCTTGAGAGACGCAATCGACATTCCTCTATTTTGGAAGTCAGTTTACAGCAATAACTGGGCAGAGCCAGCCAATTCTGCACAATATCTCAAAGTCTGAGATGACAAATGTAGGAGTGTACTAGACTCTATAGCACCCACGCAACTCAAATCTTCCTATTTCCATAGTTCCACGCCTTGGTTTTCTACTGATCTAAAATCTCTGAAAACCGAAACACGGAGGCTTGAGTGTGCATGGTGCAAAAAAAAAAGACAGGTCTAGCGCTGGAAGCTTGGAAAGTCTGCCACCGCAAATATAAGTATGCCATCAAGAAAGCCAAGCGCTTTTACTTTTCCTTGAAACTAAAAACTGCAGGTAAAGATAACAAAAAGCTAAACCAGCTCTTGAACTCTTTTCTCGCCATAAATAAGCTGGAGACCTCTCGGGACAATCTACCTTCGGCGGACCTGCTTGCTACTTATTTCAAGGACAAAATACAAGTTCTCAGGTCAACGCTAACTAGTTCCCCAGCAGATGTGGATGACTTCTTAGATTCACTGGATCCGTGCACTGCTCACTGCCCAGCCAATCGCACATGGACTGCCTTTGAAAGCATTCCTGTAGACCGCGTTTCTAAAGCACTCCTGAAGTTTTCAAACAAGTTTTGCCCCGAAGCGCTTCACAGTTAGCGTTACCATATGGTTCCAGAAAAAGGAGGACGGATTGAGCCAGCCGGGTTTTACTTCCATTGCTTTCAATGGAAGTAATTGAGCCAGCCGGGTTTTACTTCCCTTGCTTTCAATGGAAAAGCAATGGAAGTAAAACCCGGCTGGCTCAATCCTATTCACAGTTGACCTAACTTCCTATCTTAATTACATGTTGAATCATGGCATCTTCCCCCCAGAGCATGGCAGAATTCTTCTAACACCGATCCCGAAGAATCCAAAGATAAGAGCCGACGTCACATCAAACTATCGACCAGTGACATCCATACCGCTGATTGTCAAAGTAATGGACAGCTTGGTGAATACTCAGTTAAATGAATTTCTTGAAACCTTTGACATTCTGCACTACTCTCAGTCAGGTTTCCGGGCTCAGTTTAGCACTGAAATGGTTCTGGTCACAGCCCTGTCGGATTTTAAAAGGGACATTTCTGTTGATATGAAAATATTACTGATGCAGTTCGACATGTCCAGTGCGTTTGATATGGTGGACCACAACATCTTACTACACCTACTGGACAACCTAGGCATCGGAGGGTGCATGTTACACTGGCTTAAGGGTTTTCTGTCAACAAGAACATACCAGGTCAAAGGCACTCCAGATCATTCAGCGCCTTGGAAAGCTTCTTGTGGGGTTCACCAAGGTTTGCCCCTTTCTCCAACGCTATTCAATATCATGCTGTTTCCCCTTGCAACTGCACTAGCAAACCTAGGCCTGAAACCATTTATCTACGCAGATGACATAACCATCTCCATCCCCTTCCATACCTCATTAGATGAAATCACAGATTTGATCGAAGCGAGTTTTTCCATCTTGGAACGTTGGGCCAAGGTATTCCGGTTTAAGTTCAACAAAGACAAAACTCAGTGTCTTGTGCTCTCGTCCGTACATGCCAGATTTTCTTCCATCTCCCTTGTCATTAAAGACCAGACCCTTCCTATTTCACAGAGCCTTAGACCCTCACCTGCACCTGGATCTGCAAGTGCGAGCGGTCACCAAGCGGATGTTCTATGCAATGTGGAGGCTGCAGCGTGTTAGGTTTTGTCTCACCAGAGAGCTCTTCCACACTCTCGTTCACTGGCTAGTTCTGTCTCAACTGGACTACTGTAGTGGGATTTATGCAGGCTGCCAGGAGCATCTACTGAAGAAATTCCAGACTGCCCACAATACTGCTGCACGACTCATCTTGGGCAAATCGCGCATGGTTCCTGCACAGCCCCTACGTTTCAATCTACACTGGCTACCTGTTAGAGAACGAATCGCATTCAAGATCTGCACTCTGACACATAAAATAATCTATGGATTAGCTCCGGAATACATGATTCCTCTAACAGATCTCCCACCTAGAAATGCCATCACAACAGCACGCACCTTTTTACAACTACATTACCCATCTTGCAGGGGTGTTAAATACAAGCCTCTTTTTGCCTCTATTTTCCACTACTCCAGCCCGAAGACTTGGAATGCTCTTCCCCTGTACCTAAAATCACAAGCTGACCACTATCTTTTCAAGAAGCTGCTGAAAACGTACCTTTTTGAACAAGTGTATTCCATCAGTAATTCTGCTGTTTAACCATCCTAATTGCTGCTAGCGTTTTATCCATGTGTTGTATCTTTTAACTTTTGTAATTCATGGAAGCCACATTGTGCCTGCATTTGTGGGAAAATGTGGGGTAGAAATGAACCGTAAATAAATAAAATAAATAAATATAAATCAATCTTGCTGCTGTGTTCTGCAGAATTTGAAGTTTTTGTAACAGTTTTTTAGTAAGACCCCCAAACAGTGAGTTACAATAATCTAAGTATGGAATCAGGATTGCCTGTGCCACTGTTCTAAAGTTATCCGGGTGTAATTTAGATCAAATTGCTCTCGACTGCTGTAATCAGAAGAAAACCTTTTTTTAGATAAAGCCTTCACATGCAACTCAGACGTTAAGCCTGAATCAATTATGACTCCCAACACTTTTGAGTGGTCCTCAATCATTAGCTTCTCACCTGTACCTAATTCAAGACACTTAGCTGTCAGTTTCTCATAATCTCCAAACCAAACAATCTTAGTCTTTAGTCTATTCAATTTCAGAAAATTAGCTTTAGCACAGTTATCAGTTTTGATGATAATCTCCCTCAAGAAAGTCATGGTATCTTCACACTTTTCTTGAGCTTCACACAGAAGAAAAATACTGTCAGCATACAAAGGAAGGGATGGGTGTGGGTGGGGGGCTAGCAGGTGTGGGCAAGGAGAACGTGAAACACAGAGGAGGCAAGGCAGGAAAGGTTCGGACTGGGGCAAACACACAAAGGTAACAAAGCACCCAGCAACATCTCACAAATGACCACTTCCATCTCTCCATTCTCCAACTCAGCAAAATCACAAATGGATTAACCTTACTATAGACACTTTTCAAGCAGGTCTAATTCCAGACGTTTTTCTTTCCACCCCGAGGAAATTGTTTTGCTGTCCATTATCGGCAGTAAATGTTCATCATGTAACACCGTCCATGTCACACCCATGAAACACCCTCTCTGGGAAACTCTTCTTCATTTCGGTGGCTAGTGGATTTGGGCATTTTGGGGGAAGGGGTGATTATATGCTTTAGACATTTTGCCATTTTTTGGGCTAGTGGATTAGGGCACTCCCTGTACTTGTCCAGGCACTGACTCCTCTCTGGGTGATTATATGCTTTTGCCATTTTTGGACATTTTTCTGTTTTGATAATGTGCCCATATATTTAACAACTATACTCATTCACCACAAATAACTCACCCATTCCTCCCTTTCCTCCACCAACTCAACTCCTCTCCACCCATGTATCTAATAGACCCTCCCCCATTCTCCCACAAGAACAGGTAAGGGGTGAGAGAAGGGACCTCACTGCTCTGGGATTAATAGTAAATAATGGAGAAACAAACCATCTGTCATCTCAAAAAAGTAAAGCAAAGACTTAACATGAGTGAACAAGGAGTGAAGTGTAGTTATTTATATGCAGTATTTCAAATATCAGAATGGTACATCTAGCATGTTCGCTAATGAAAAATTGAAAAGCATAAAGAGTATTAGTTTCACATGATGCCACTGGATATTGTTACCACCCCTCTACGGCTGGACTGTAGTGATGTGCTCCCAGATACCTGTTGTTGTAGTCGTAAGGAACACACACTCACAGCCGAGGGAGTAGAACAAATAAACTAGCCTCGTTCTTTATTCTCAAAGAATAAAGGAGGAAAAGAAGCTAAATTTAGGATTTGTTCCTGAAATGGAAGAACCAAACTTTCAGATTTGCAAATTATCTTTTTCTTTATTGAATACAAATGCAAACAAATTTTCATTCAAATAAACTCAAATTCACAATTAGTGTGTGGCTTAATAGAACTGCAATAACATATTCAATATTCAAATGTAGAACTACATGTATACCCTTAACTTTTTCTGTTTCTTTCAACAAAATCACCTAAAAAGGCAGAAAAGAACCTTTTCAGATAAGTATTTAAATTGTCTTTTTATCAAAATCAGATATTTGTTTTAATACTCTTTCCTTGTGTATATTTATGGTACAGTTAGAAGACCCCACTGGAATAGTGGGAGGCCAAGTTTGAAGGGTCTGGTATATTAGAAACTAGGCTGAGGTAAAGTTATATTGGCTTAGCCTGCCAAAGTCTGCTGGAAAAGCAGGGCCTAGCCTAAGGACCAGATTAGAGCTTGAATAAATCTAAAAACAAGATGGATGCTCAAAACAAAATGGAAACTCTAAAAGTGGCAGTTATAGAGTGGAATTTCCCCAATTTCTTCATTTGAGTTAGAAAAAAAAGTGTTTGTGAGAAAAAAAACATCATGCCAGGTGTCAGAGTGGGGAAAATTATCTGATGAAATAGAGGCGGTACCAGGGTTGCGGTTGAGCGAGTTGGAAAATAACAAGATTTACAGTAAGATTTGTATGCACCCAAAAATGTATATAAGAGAGAGCATTTCTGGGTGGGGTCAGGGAAGATTCCAATTCCATCCAGAGATGCTGTCGGACTGACCAATGGTCTGATTGATGTTCTTGGCTGTCTTATACTGGTTCGGTAAGAAATAATAAAAATATCTATGTCTACAATCTATCTCTCTTATCTTTTCCATATATAATATCTAAAAGACTAATTAATCTTCGGCATAAAAATGGTTAGTAAAAGAATCATAGAACACACACATATAGACAACGAGTCAGATAAGCGCAAACATACTACAGATATAAGCCTTCAGGTAAACTCTTCTCTGACCTCTGGACAGATGTCCAGTATGCCAGAGGGCAGTTCTACCCCCATTAAAAACACTTGCTATTGTTGTGAGGGGGGTGGAGTCAAGATGGCGGCCCCTGCTTGAGGTGTTGCGGATCGCCTGCTGCTCTCTTTCGTTTTCTTGAAGAAATTTCGCCTAATGCCGCATACAAAGAGAAAGGGGGTGGTAAAGGGCTTACCGCAGCCAGCCCTTGTTCCTACCCCCACTCAGCAAACCCTCCTGCGATATCTTTCAAGCACCCCAGCTGAAACCGGTGAAAGGGATCCCATGATTGGAGCGACCGGAGGAGCGGCGTTTCCACGAGGGACTGAAACATCTTTATCTCCACCGGAACTTAATCCGCCGCTTTGCCCTGCACTCCCTCGGGTTGGCGATGAGGACTCAACGGAATCGGAAGGCGGTGACTGGAGGGCCTCAGACGGCGGTGCCAAGCCCCAGGAATCAGTGGAGACGAACTTGGAGCTCGCTGCTCCCCAAGCGGTAACTTTACACACTATCTTGGCAGCCATTCAAAATCTAACTAAAGCAGTTAACAAAACATCCCAAGATACTGCTACAATGGTGAATAAAATAGACTCTTTAACTCAAGCTCTTGAGAATGTCAAACAAGAATCTTTGGTTCAAAATTCACAGACGCAAACGGAAATTAAATCTCTTTAAAAGGCTACAGAAACACTGATAGTTGATAAAATTAAAATGGCTTCAAAATTGGAACAGATAGAGAATTATAACAGACGTTTAAATTTGAGGATACTAAATTTTCCAATAGCTATTGGGATCCCACCACTGGATTTCTTTAAAAAATACTTGAGTGAAGTATTGGCTTATCCTCAATCGGTAATACCACCGATTAATAAAATTTATTACCTCCCTGAAACCAAGCAATCCAAGGTGAACCCAATAGAAAATAACCAAATTTCAGAGCTGAATCTTCAGGATATTTCGGCATTATTGGAGGACTCCTTATCAGAAGTTTCTACTCGAAGGACACTTTTGATATCTTTTGTTTTTGAGCAAGATTTAAACGCACTGATGAAACTTTATTTTAAAAATTCTCAAAAGTTATTTTGTGGACATAAGATATGGATTTTTCCCGACGTGACAAGAACTACACAAGATCGTAGAAAAATTTTTCTTGCATATATAAATCTTTGGGAGCAAATTTTCTGTTGGCATACCCCTGTAAATGCAGCATAAAATACTTGGGAAATAAATATATGTTCTATGAACCAGATCAACTTAAAGCGTTTATAGAAAGTAAAAAAACTGTCTAGATAGTATGTGTAAAGGAATTAAGAAAAAAGAAGATTATGCTGGGTTTTTGGACCAGGCCATATACCTTTTTTTTTTTTTTTAAATGCTTAATTTGATCTTCTCATCTATTTTCTCCACCCCCCATCTTAGTTAGTAGGTGGTCTAAGAAAGCAAAACTTTTATTTACCTTCTTATTACAAAAGTTCTTGTTTGTTTAAAAGAGATTAAATACCAATAATTAGAAATGTTTCATTCTAACCTCTGTAATTCCTGCTGTATTTCCATTTATGAGTATGTCTTGTAAATTTAAAAATTAATAAAGAATAATTAATAAAAAAAACACTTGCTATTGATGTCAGAATTTGAGTCTTGATGGGTATTATGGATGTTTGTGCAGGGATCTCACTTGAACCCAGAACACTTAGGCAAGTCAGGAAAACATGGATTTTTTTATATTTGATGTTGTTCTGTTCTTTAGTTTTCCCTTAAAATGTTGTAAACCAAAAAAAAAATGATATGTCTTTCAACACCCTTTGCAAATGTCACTTAGCTGTGTTTGAATTGATTTGATGATTTCTTTCTTACGTTGGAGCTTAGCTGGAAATCCTGCAGAGGATAATTCACCGATCTCTTCTTCCTAAACCTCACTTATAAAGAAAATAAATGGATGCAAAACCCTGAACTCCCTGTACTTGTCCAGGCACTGACTCCTCTCTGGTGACATTTAATCAGTTCTCAATACTGTGGCCACACTCTCTAATCAAAACCAAATACATTTAAGGATTTCTCACTCCAAAACCTATTTCTCACTGTTGATTCCCTATTCTATAATGATGCAGATGGCTCTGGCACTGCATTCAGGGATCTCAGACAGTAACCCATTCCATATTCAAATGGTGATTCATCATTCCATCTCACAGACTTCACATAAAAACATAACATTTCCCTGCATAGCTATCAGATCTATTTTGAAAATACAGCACACTCAAAAAGAAGCAGAGCTGTATATTCCTTAACCTGCAGCCTGATCCCAAACCCTGCACTGAACTCAGAACACTTATAAACAACACACCTTTCCCACAGACACAGCCTAAAAGTTTCTTTTTCCAAATATCAAATTCACCTTCAACCTTTCCTCTGTCACACTTTAAATCCTTAAACCCTTTTTCCTGACACCCTTATAGGCTTTCTCATTTAGTACAATTCCCACCACAAATCACAGCCTCTCTCACCCTAAAATGGTAAATCACTGTTTATCTCTTGAAATTCAGTGCTAACACTGGAACATTCACACTCACCTCAGCTCACTTTCAGTAACTGGCACACATAAACCTGGGTCTTAATTGCTTTTCCATTCACTTATTTCACTTTAAACCCATAAAATCTATACTTTTTCTCTTAACTTTCACACACCCAACAAACGTTTTTTTCACTCTCTCTCCATGCCCACAGCCTGCTCTCTTCTTCCAGCTCAGCAGTCTGAGTCTCCCTAGCAACTCACCCCCCCCCCCCGCCCCCAGACGAACATCTGACATCCCTCAACCAATCAGCTTCTCAGCTAAAGACTGGTTTTTTTCCCTATTTGGTTTAGAATCTTGGCTGTCCCAACTGAATCTCCAGTTGCTTCCCCTTCCGCCCATAGAAGTTAATGCAAAACTTACTATATAGAGAATTTTAAAGTCAATTTTAACCTGACTTGTACCCAAAAGAGCAAGAAACATTTTATAGTACAATCCCCACCTAATCATGGGTTATTCTTTTGTAAAAAAAAAAAAAAAAACATATTTAAGAAACATCTCACACTTCCTTCACCTAACTCTATTAAAAATTCCCAAACTAAATTTAAACCTTTTCCAGCCAGCACCATCCACCAAAACCCTGGAACAGCCTCCCCAGAGCCCCAGGAAAAAAAAACATTTAATATATTTTACCATATATTACAATATTCGCAATGAGGGGTGAAGTTGATGGCTAAGATGCTCCCTTCCTGAAGGTGCTCTTTGCCACTTTGGTGGCAATCTTAAATCAATTGCAGAATCCCATGTGGTGTCTTCCACAGCTCACCAGTGAGCGCAGGGTAGATATTGCAGAGTTCTTAGACGTGACTCAATAAGATTTTCCCTGTGCTCCAAAGGCCAAACCAAAGGGAAAGGTCTTAACATTTGATCTGGTGCTCCTGGAGTTTTGCTCTCATGTCTTTGAGCTCCCTGCATTTTCTAAGTGATTGGATAAGTCTCCCAAACAAAATTCACTTGTTCGCGGGCCACCTGAAGTATCTTTTCTTTCCAGATATAGTGATGATGGTGCACAACAATATTCCTAGACCTATTAGCACGCTGTGGGCCCAGTGCTCTATGCACTCTATCTTGATATCTCCATAGGTCTGAGTGATTCATGCTTTTTTCCAAGAGCATCATCGACAGCTTTTGAACCACTGCTATGCAGTCCACAAACTCCACGGTTTTCAGGAAACCTCTGCTCCTAATCTTGTTTTCATGGTCTTCAACCCTATCACAGATTTCTTGCTGTTATTTCATCAGGTCCTCAGTTCTTCAATCCAATTCTGTAGTTTGTGCAGCCTGATCTTCATCTCTCTTTCCTCGATGCACTTTCCTGGGTCAGCCATATTGGCCCACAGTTCAGCACCACAAAATCTGCTCTGGTGGCAGACATTTCTGTTTTAAGTTAGAACTTCTGCCTGAAAGTTCCTCAAAGAATTAGTAAATTTTGCATGTTCAGTGGCTTGGTTCTCAGCTGGTTTAGCCACATTCTCAGTGATACTGGCAGCCAATTCTTTGTGTGGCTGAGATCCATCTTGGTAAGCAAATTCCTGATCTTCTGCTAGTTTTTTCTTAGAAGCCATCAAGTATTGCAAAGTTCTACTCAAATCAACAGCTCACTTTTTTCCTGCATAAAAATGCTATGGAGAGACACGATGGACTTAGAATTCACAGATTAGATACATAAGTATTGCCATACAAGAACAGACCTAAGGTCCATCAAGCCCAGCATCCTGTTTCCAACAGTGGCCAATTCAGGTCACAAGTACCTGGCGAGATCCCAAAACAGTACAATACATTTTATGCAGCTTATTCTAGAAATAAGCAGTGGATTTTCCCCGAATTCATTTTAATAATGGTCTATGGACTTTTCCTTTAGGAAGCCATCCAAACCTTTTTTAAACCCTGCTAAGCTAACCACTTTTACTACATTCCCTGGTAACAAATTCCAGAGTTTAATTATACATTGAGTAAAGAAATATTTTCTCCAATTCATTTTAAATTTACTTCTTTCTAGCTTCATTTCGTGCCCTCTAGTCCTAGTATTTTTGGAAAGAGTAAACAAGCGATTCATGTCTACCTATTCCACTCCACTCATTATTTTATAGACCTCTATCATATCTCCCCTCAGCTGTCTTTTCTCCAAGCTAAAGAGCCCTAGCTGCTTTAACCTTTCCTCATAGGGAAGTTATCCCATCCCCTTTATCATTTTCGTCACCCTTCTCTGTACCTTTTCTAATTCCACTATTTTGAGATGCGATGACCAGAATTGAACACAATATTCAAAGTGTGGTCGCACCATGGAGTGATACAAAGGCATTATAACATCCTCATTTTTTTCAATTCCTTTTCTAATAATACCTAACATTTTATTTGCTTTCTTAGTGGCCGCCGCACACTGAGCAAAGGGTTTCAACGTATCATCAACGATCACTCCTAGATCCCTTTCCTGGTCGGTGACTCCTATCGTGGAACCTTAAATTAGATAACTATAATTCGGGTTCCTCTTTCCCACATGCATCACTTTGCACATGCTCACATTAAACATCATGTGATCAGGCGACCCTCAGGGGGAGGAATGCTGGCTTCGGCCTAACCCCTGGTAAGCCTTTTCCTCTGCTGAGAGGTGCCCAGCTCTACCACCGGCTGCCTTTCGGTGCTGTAGAGGACTTGCGGCTCATCTGCATATCCTTTCAGTCTTCTCCGGGGTGACTCCCAGGTCTGCTCCGATCCACTCAGGGCCTCCGCTGTAGGTGCCGCGCGGCTAATGGTGCCTGGGGCATTTTTCTCTTTACATCTATTTTTCTCCCAGTTACTCTATCTGTTGCTTAACACCTCAGTCACTACATATGCACCTATAAACACCTCAGTCACTACTCTTGGCTCCTATACACATTCTTTTCCTTGCCCTGTCCCTTCCTAATCTTTTCCCCCTCCCCCTACCGTTGTCTACCGCAGGAACTCACTGCCCATCCATGTCCTCTCCCGTCCTGCTCACTACTACAATACCCTACCCACCCCCGTCCCTCACCACCTCACCATCTCTCCTATCCCCCTCCTCCTTCCTAGCTCACAACCTTCATCACTTCCTTCCTGCCATTAATCCATCCCCATTCCTCCTAAGCGCATCCCGTCTTCATCGCCTTCGTCGCCCTACCTCCCCCACCCTCCTCCGCACTCTCTTGCTCCTTCTCCTGCTATCCGCGGGAGACATCAATCCCAATCCAGGTCCCCCACACCTGTCCTCGTCCTATCCATGCAAACGATTCCGGGATGTCTCCAATCTCATCTCTATTCCCCTCCTCCCCCCTCTTCCCTCCCCTTCTCGTGTGCCCTGCGGTCTGCAACAAACTTTCCTTCACCCATGATCTCTTCATCTCCCGTTCCCTCCAACTACTCGCCCTAACTGAAACCTGGCTCCTCCCCGACGACTCTGCCTCAGTCGTGGCCCTGTGCCATGGAGGTTATCTTTTCTCCCACACTCCCCGCCCAGTTGGCCGCAGAGGAGGAGTCGGGTTTCTACTTTCGCCCTCCTGTAGTTTTCAACCCCTCCTCCTGCCGCAGTCTCACTGCTTCTCATACTTTGAAGTTCACTCCATCCGTCTATTCTACCTGCTGCCACTCAGAGTTGCAGTCATTTACCACCCCCCTGATAAGTCCCTCCCTTCCTTCCTTACTGACTTCGATGCCTGGCTCTCTGTTTTTCTTGAACCCTCATCTCCGTTCCTCATTCTTGGAGACTTTAACATACATGCTGATGAGCCATCCGACTCCTAAGCTTCTCAGTTCCTCACTCTGACATCCTCCTTCAACCTCCAGCTGAGCTCCACCACCCCTACTCACCAAACTGGCCATTGTCTTGACCGCGTCCTCTCCTCTACCTGCTCACCCTCCAATTTCTGCGCCTCTGCTCTTCCTCTCTCAGATCATCACCTGATCACCTTCACACTTCATCACCCTCCCCCTCAGTCCCGCCCAAAACTAACCACTACTTTCAGGAATCTCCAGGCTGTCGACCCTCCCACCTTATCCTCTTCTATCTCTAATCTCCTCCCTTCCATCATGTCCTCCGAGTCTGTTGACAAGGCTGTCTCCGCTTACAATGCCACTTTCTCCACTGCTCTGGACACACTTGCACCATCCATCTCCTGTCCCACAAGGCGTACTAATCCCCAGCCCTGGCTAACCCCTTGCATCCGATACCTTCACTCCTGCGCCCGATCTACCGAACACCTCTGGAGCCATACCGACTTCATTCATTACAAATTCATGCTATTCTTCTTCCAGTCCTCCCTATTCCTTGCCAAACAGGACTATTACACCCAATTGACTAATTCTCTCGGCTCCAACCCTTGTCGTCTCTTCGCCACCTTTAACTCCCTCCTCAAAGTGCCCTCTGCTCCCACCCCCCTCACTCTCGCCTCAATCACTAGCTGACTACTTCCGTGACAAGGTGCAGAAGATCAACCTCGAATTCACTACCAAGCCACCTCCTCCTCTTCACCCTTTAACCCACTCCCTCAACCAACCAACCCAGGTCTCATTCTCCTCTTTTCCTGATATCACCGAGGAGGAAACCGCCCACCTTCTTTCCTCCTCGAAATGCACCACCTGTTCCTCTGATCCCATCCCACCAGCTTACTAAACACCATCTCTCCTACTGTCACCCCCCCATCTGTCATATCCTCAGCCTCTCTCTCTCTCCACTGCAACTGTCCCTGACACCTTCAAGCATGCTGTAGTCACAGCACTTCTTAAGAAACCATCACTAGACCCTACCTGTCCTTCCAACTACAGCCCCATCTCCCTCCTACCCTTCCTCTCCAAGATACTTGAACGCGCTGTTCACAGCCGCTGCCTTGATTTTCTCTCCTCTCATGCCATCCTCGATCCGCTTCAATCCGGTTTTCACCCTCTACACTTGACAGAAACGGCACTCACTAAAGTCTGTAATGACCTGTTCCTTGCCAAATCCAAAGGTGACTACTCCATCCTCATCCTCCTTGACCTATCCGCTGCTTTTGACACTGTCAATCATAATTTACTTCTGGCTGCACTATCCTCATTTGGGTTCCAGGGCTCTGTCCTCTCCTGGTTCTCCTCTTATCTCTCCCACCGTACCTTCAGAATACATTCTCATGGATCTTCCTCCACCCCCATCCCGCTCTCTGTTGGATTACCTCAGGGATCTGTCCTTGGACCCCTTCTTTTTTCAATCTACACCTCTTCCCTGGGCTTGCTGATCTCATCTCATGGTTTCCAATACTATCTTTATGCTGACGACACCCAGCTTTACCTCTCCACACCAGAAATCACTGTGGAAACCCAGGCCAAAGTATCAGCCTGCTTATCCGACATTGCTGCCTGGATGTCCAACCGCCACCTGAAACTGAACATGGCCAAGACCGAGCTCATTGTCTTTCCACCCAAACCCACTTCTCCTCTCCCTCCACTCTCTATTTCAGTCGACAACACCCTCATCCTCCCCGTCTCATCTGCCTGCAACCTCGGAGTCATCTTCGACTCCTCCCTCTCCTTCTCTGCCCATATCCAACAGACAGCCAAGACCTGTCGCTTCTTTCTCTATAACATCAGTAAAATTCGTCCCTTCCTCTCCGAGCACACCACCTGAACTCTCATCCACTCTCTCATCACCTCTCGCCTTGACTACTGCAACCTACTCTTCACTTCAATCCGTTCAGAACTCTGCTGCCCGTCTTATCTTCCGCCTAGACCGATATGCTCATATCACCCCTCTCCTCAAGTCACTTCACTGGCTTCCGATCAGGTACCACATACAGTTCAAGCTTCTCCTACTAATCTACAAATGCAATCAATCTGCAGCCCCTCATTACCTCTCTACCCTCATCTCCCCTTACGCTCCTACCTGTAACCTCCACTCACAGGACAAATCCCTCCTCTCAGTACCCTTCTCCACCACTGCCAACTCCAGGCTCCGCCCTTTCTGCCTCTCCTCACCCTATGCTTGGAATAAACTCCCTGAGCCCATACGCCAAGCCCCCTCCCTGCCCATCTTCAAATCCTTGCTCAAAGCCCACCTCTTCAATGTCGCTTTCGGCACCTAACCATTGTGCCTCTATCCAGGAAATCTAGACTGCCCCCAATTTGATTGACTGCACTTTTTTGTCCTTTAGATTGTAAGCTCCTTTGAGCAGGGACTGTCCTTCTTTGTTAGATTGTACAGTGCTGCGTAACCCTGGTAGCGCTTTAGTAGTAGTATTATTTAGATGCTCAGTCTCCCAGTCTCGTAAGGTCCTCTTCTAATTTTTCACAATTCTCTTGCGATTTAACATCTTTGAATAACTTTGTATCATCAGCAAATTAAATTAGCTCACTAGTTATTCTCTGTTGCAAATGCAAGGCGCAGATTAAGAAGGCCAAGAGGGAGTATGAAAAAAAGATAGCATTAGAGGCAAAAAAACATAGTAAAAATTTTTTTCGGTATATTAAAAGCAGGAAGCCGGCAAAAGAATCTGTTGGGCCGCTGGATGACCGAGGGGTAAAAGGGGCGATCAAGGAAGACAAAGACGTAGCGGAGAGACTGAATGAATTCTTTGCTTGGGTCTTCACCGAGGAAGATTAGGGTGGGATACCGGTGTCGGAAATGGTATTTCAAGCGGACGAGTCGGAGAAACTTACTGACTTCACGGTAAACCTGGAGGACGTAATGGGGCAGTTCGGCAAACTGAAGAGTAGCAAATCTCCTGGACCGGATGGTATTCATCCTAGAGTACTGATAGAATTGAAAAACGAGCTTGCGGAGCTACTGCTAGTGATATGCAACTTATCCTTAAAATCGAGCGTGGTACCGGAAGATTGGAGGGTGGCCAATGTAACGCCCATTTTTAAAAAAGGCTCCAGGGGAGATCCGGGAAATTATAGACCGGTGAGTCTGACGTCGGTGCCAGGGAAAATGGTAGAGGCTATTATCAAAAACAAAATTACAGAGCACATCCAAGGACATGGATTACTGAGACCAAGTCAGCATGGCTTTTGTGTGGGGAAATCTTGCCTGACCAATTTACTTCAATTCTTTGAAGGAGTGAACAAACATGTGAACAAAGGGGAGTCGGTTGATATTGTGTATCTGGATTTTCAAAAGGCGTTTGACAAGGTACCGCATGAAAGGCTACAGAGGAAATTGGAGGGTCATGGGATAGGAGGAAATGTCCTATTGTGGATTAAAAACTGGTTGAAGGATAGGAAACAGAGAGTGGGGTTAAATGGGCAGTATTCACAATGGAGAAGGGTAGTTAGTGGGGTTCCTCAGGGGTCCGTGCTAGGACCGCTGCTTTTTAATATATTTATAAATGATTTAGAGATGGGAGTAACTAGCGAGGTAATTAAATTTGCTGATGACACAAAGTTATTCAAAGTCGTTAAATCGCGACAGGATTGTGAAAACTTACAAGAGGACCTTACGAGACTGGGAGACTGGGCGGCTAATGATGATGTTTAATGTGAGCAAGTGCAAGGTGATGCATGTGGGAAAAAAGAACCCAAATTATAGCTACGTCATGCAAGGTTCCACGTTAGGAGTTACGGACCAAGAAAGGGATCTGGGTGTCGTCGTCGATAACACACTGAAACCTTCTGCTCAGTGTGCTGCTGCGGCTAAGAAAGCGAATAAAATGTTGGGTATTATCAGGAAAGGTATGGAAAACAGGTGTGAGGAAGTTATAATGCCGTTGTATCGCTCCATGGTGCGACCGCACCTTGAGTATTGTGTTCAATTCTGGTCACCGCATCTCAAGAAAGATATAGTAGAATTGGAAAAGGTGCAGCGAAGGGCGACTAAAATGATAGCGGGGATGGGACGACTTCCCTATGAAGAAAGACTAAGGAGGCTAGGGCTATATAGCTTGGAGAAGAGACGGCTGAGGGGAGACATGATAGAGGTATATAAAATAATGAGTGAAGTGGAACAGGTGGATGTGAAGCGTCTGTTCACGCTTTCCAAAAATACTAGGACTAGGGGGCATGCGATGAAACTACAGTGTAGTAAATTTAAAACAAATCGGAGAAAATTTTTCTTCACCCAACATGTAATTAAACTCTGGAATTCGTTGCCGGAGAAAGTGGTGAAGGCGGTTAGCTTAGCAGAGTTTAAAAAGGGGTTGGACGGTTTCCTAAAGGACAAGTCCATAAACCGCTACTAAACGGACTTGGAAAACTCCAAAATTCCAGGAATAACATGTATAGAATGTTTGTACGTTTGGGAAGCTTGCCAGGTGCCCTTGGCCTGGATTGGCCGCTGTCGTGGACAGGATGCTGGGCTCGATGGACCCTTGGTCTTTTCCCAGTATGGCATTACTTATGTACTTATGTAGATCATTTATAAATATGTTAAAAAGATGCGGTCCCAGCACAGACCCCTGGGGAACCCCACTATTAGTACTACTACTACTACTTATTTCTAAAGTGCTACTAGACATACACAGCGCTGTATACTTGAACATGAAGAGACAGTCCCTGCTCGACAGAGCTTACAATCTAATTAGGACAGACAAACAGGACAAACAAGAGATAAGGGAATATTAAAGTGAGGATGATAAAATAAGGGTTCTGAACAAGTGAATAAGGGTTAGGAGTTAAAGGCTGCATCAGAAAGGTGAGCTTTTAGCTTAGATTTGAAGACTGCCAGAGATGGAGCTTGACGTACCGGCTCAGGAAGTCTATTCCAGGCATATGGTACAGCAAGATAAAAGGAATGGAGTCTGGAGTTAGCAGTGGAGGAGAAGGGTGCAGATAAGAGAGATTTACCCAGTGAACCGAGTTCCCTGGGAGGAATATAGGGAGAGATGAGAGTGGAGAGGTACTGAGGAGCTGCAGAGTGAATGCACTTATAGGTCAATAAGAGGAGTTTGAACTGTATGCGGAAATGGATAAGAAGCCAGTGAAGTGACTTGAGGAGAGGGCTAATAGGAGCATAATGACACTGGCGGAATATTACTCGTGCAGCAGAATTTTGAACAGATTGAAGAGGAGAGAGATGGCTAAGTGGGAGACCTGTGAGAAGCAAGTTGCAATAGTCTAAGCGAGAGGCGATAAGAGTGTGGATGAGGGTTCTAGTAGTGTGCTCAGAAAGGA
Organism: Microcaecilia unicolor; assembly: GCF_901765095.1. Lineage (NCBI taxonomy): Eukaryota > Metazoa > Chordata > Amphibia > Gymnophiona > Siphonopidae > Microcaecilia > Microcaecilia unicolor. Next base: position 351,127,705 of record NC_044031.1, on the reverse strand, counting down.
AAGGGCGAATTTTGGTGATATTATAGAGAAAGAAACGACAGGTTTTAGCAGTCTGCTGAATATGTGAAGAGAAGGAGAGGGAGGAGTCGAAGATGACCCCAAGGTTACGAGCTGATGAGACAGGAAGGATGAGAGTGTTATCCACAGAAATAGAGAATGGGGGAGGAGAAGAGGTTGATTTAGGGGGAAAGATGAGAAGGTCAGTCTTGGTCATGTTTAGTTTCAGATGGCGCTGAGACATCCAGGCAGCAATGTCAGACAGGCAGGCTGATACTTTGGCCTGGATTTCGGCCGAGATTTCTGGTGTGGAGAGGTAGATCTGGGAGTCATGGTTATGGGATGAGATCAGAGTACCAAGGGAAGAAGTATAGATGGAGAATAGAAGAGGTCCCAGGACGGATCCCTGAGGTACACCAAATGACAGTGGGATAGAAGTAGAGGAGGATCCACTAGAGTATACACTAAAGGTACGCTGGGAGAGATAAGAAGAAAACCAGGAAAGAACAGAGCCCTGAAATCCAAGTGAGGACAGCATATCAAGGAGTAGGCTGTGATCAACAGTGTCAAAAGCAGCAGATAGATCGAGAAGGATGAGGATAGAATAGAGACCTTTGGATCTGGCCAGGAACAGATCATTGAAGACTTTAGCAAGCACTGTTTCAGTTGAATGAAGGGGGCGAAAGCCAGATTGAAGTGGATCAAGAATAGCTTGAGATGAAAGAAAAGTCAAGGCAACGGCGGTGAACAGCACGTTCAAGTATCTTGGATAGGAAAAGGAGGAGGGAGATGGGGTGACATTGGAAGGACAGGTAGGGTCCAATGAAGGTTTTTTAAGGAGTGGTGTGACTATGGCATGTTTGAAGGAATCAGGAACAGTCACAGTGGACAGTGAAAGATATGACAGATAAAAGAAATGACAGTAGGAGAGATAGTGTTAAGTAGATGGGTGGGAATAGGATCAGAGGAACAGGTAGTTAGTTTTGAGGAGGAAAGAGGATGTGTGGTTTCCTCTTCAGTGATTTCAGAAAAGGAAGAAAAGGAGGCAGGGGTTGGAGGGTTGAGAGAATGGACTAAGGGAAGGAGAGTTGGAGGTGACCTGGTTGAGAATTCAAGTTTAATCTTGTGAACCTTATCATGAAAGAACTCAGCCAGATTCTGGGGGGAAAGTGAAGGGGGGGATGGAGGTGAAGGCACTTTGAGGAGAGAGTTCAGTGTGGCAAAGAGACGTCAAGGGTTTGAGCCAAGAGAATTAGTCAACTGGATGCAATAGTCCTGTTTGGCAAGTAAAAGAGCAGACTGGAAGTAGGTCAGCAAGAATTTGAAATGTATGAAGTCAGCATGGGCACGGGATTTCAGCCAAAGGCGTTCTGCAGAGCGGGAACAGGAACGTAGGTAGCTGATTCTAGAGGTCAACCAAGGCTGGGGTTTGGTACGTTTTACAGAACGGGGAATGGGAGGAGCGAGAGTATCCAGAGCAGAGGACAGAATAGTATTATAGGAAGAGACAGCCTCATTGACAGTCTTGGATAACATAGTGGTAGAGAGGAGATTTGAAACATTGGAGGACAGAGTAGAAGGGTCAGTAGCCTGAAGATTCCTAAATGTATTGGTTAAGATTGGACGGGACTGGGGAGGAGTATGTTTAAGTGTCAAAGTTATCAAATGATGGTCAGAGAGGGGAAGAGTTGAAGCACAGAAACTGGAGAGTGAGCAGTTTGAGAAGATAAGATCAAGACAGTGGCCATTCTGGTGAGTGGGGGCAGTGGAGCACAATTGAAGACTGAAAGAGGATGTTAAAGCAAGGAACTGCAAAGCATAAGAGTCAGAGGGAATATTAGCATGAATGTTAAAATCCCCAAGAATGAGGGAAGGAGATGAAGGTTCAAGAAAGAAGGAAAGCCAAGCATCAAAGTCAGTGAGAAAGGAAGAAAGGGACTTATCAGGGGGTCGATAAATGACTCGGAGAGGCAGAGGAGCAAATAGATGGATGAAGTGGACTTCGAAGGAAGAAAAACAGTGAGACTGAGGTAGAAGAAGAGGTTGAAATTTACAAGAGGGTGAAAGTAGTAGCTCGATACCACCTCCGCGGCCAACCAGGCGAGGAGTATGGGAGAAAAGATAGCCTCCATGGCATAGGGCCACAACTGAAGCAGAGTCTTCAGGGTAAAGCCAAGTTTCAGTTAGGGCAAGCAGATGGAGAGTACGAGAGATAAAGAGGCCATGGATGTAGGAAAGTTTGTTACAGACAGAGCGGGCATTCCACAGAGCGCAAGAGAAAGGCAGGGAAGGAGGGGGGAGGAGAGGAACAGAAATTAGATTAGAGATTGGAGATATCATGGTGTGACCTGCACAAATAGGATGAGAGCTGATGTGGAGGACCAGGATTGGGATTAATGTCTCCAGCGGAGATTAGGAGAAGGAGCAAGAGAGTACGGAGAAGAGTAGGAGAGGTACAATGACAGCGATGAAGGCGAGATGTACTCAGATACAAAAGAGATGGATGAATGGAAGGAAGGAAATGTTGAAGGTTGAGAGCTGAGAAAAAGGAAGAGGAAAAAAGAGACGGTGAGATGATAAATACAGAGGGTGGACAATGTGTTCCTGCAGTGTACAGTGGTTTCAGATGGAGAAACAGATTAAGAAGGGACAGTACCAAAAATAAAAAGTGTACTGGAGCCATAAATAGTAAATGGAAGAAAAATAAATGTAAAGAGAAAAATGCCAGATGGTGCGCGGCACCTAGAGTGGAGGCCCTGAGTGGAGCGGAGTGGACCTGGGAGTCACCCCGGAGAAGGCTGTAAAGGATAAGCAGATGAGCTGCAAGTCCTCCACAGCACCTGAAAGGCAGCCGGTGGTAGAGCTGGGCACCTCTCAGCTGAGGAAAGGCTTACCAGGGGTTAAGCTGAAGCCAGCATTCCTCCCCCTGAGAGTCGCCTGATCCTAGGCAAAAAGCACCTGGAAATCCTTGGCACTTGGAGCGAGGGCTCTATTGAGAATACTGACCATTTAACCATACTCTCTGTTTTCTATCTTTTAACCAGTTTTTAATCCACAATAGGGCACTACCTCCTATCCCATTACTCTCCAATTTCCTCTGGAGTCTTTCATGAGGTAACATAGTAACATAGTAGATGACGGCAGAAAAAGACCTGCACGGTCCACCCAGTCTGCCCAACAAGATAAACTCACATGTGCCATTTTTTGTGTATACCTTACCTTGATTTGTACCTGTCTTTTTCAGGGCACAGACCGTATAAGTCTGCCCAGCACTATCCCCGCCTCCCAACCACCAGCCCCGCCTCCCACCACCGACTCTGGCACAGACCGTATAAGTCTGCCCAGCACTATCCCCACGTCCCAACCACCAGCCCTGCCTCCCACCACCGGCTAAGCTACTGGGGATCCCTTCCTTCTGAGCAGGATTCCTTTATGTTTATCCCACGCATGTTTGAATTCCGTTACTGCATTCCAAGCATCCACCACTCTCTCTGTGAAAAAATACTTCCTGACATTTTTCTTGAGTCTGCCCCCCTTCAATCTCATTTCATGTCCTCTCGTTCCCATCTCCGGAAAAGGTTCGTTTGCGGATTCATACCTTTCAAATATTTGAACGTCTGTATCATAACACCCCTGTTTCTCCTTTCCTCCAGGGTATACATGTTCAGGTCAACAAGTCTCTCCTCATACATCTTGTAACGCAAATCCCATACCATTCTCGTAGCTTTTCTTTGCACCGCTTCCATTTTTTTAACATCCTTCACAAGATACGGCCTCCAAAACTGAACACAATACTCCAGGTGGATCCTCACCAACGTCTTATACAGGGGTATTAAAACCTCTTTTCTTCTGCTGGTCACACCTCTCTCTATACAGCCTAGCAATCTTCTAGCTACGGCCACCGCCTTGTCACACTGTTTCATCGCCTTCAGGTCCTCAGATACTATCACCCCAAGATCCCTCTCCCCGTCCGTACCTATCAGACTCTCACCGCCTAACACATACGTCTCCCGTGGATTTCTACTCCCTAAGTGCATCACTTTGCATTTCTTCGCATTGAATTCTAATTGCCAAACGTTAGACCATTCTTCTAGCTTCCGCAGATCTTTTTTCATGCTTTCCACTCCCTCCGGAGTGTCCACTCTGTTGCAAATCTTGGTGTCATCTGGAAAAAGGCAAACTTTACCTTCTAACCCTTTGGCAATATCACTCACAAATATATTGAATAGAATTGGCCCCAGCACCGATCCCTGAGGCACTCCACTACTCACCTTTCTCTCCTCCGAGCGAACTCCATTCACTACCACCCTCTGGCGTCTGCCCGTCAACCAGTTCCTAATCCAGTTCACCACTTCGGGTCCTATCTTCAGCCCATCTTGTTTATTCAAGAGCCTCCTGTGGGGAACCGTGTCAAAAGCTTTACTGAAATCTAAGTAGATTACGTCCATAGCACGTCCTTGATTTAATTCTCTGGTCACCCAGTCAAAGAGTTCAATGAGATTCGTTTGGCATGATTTCCCTTTGGTAAAACCATGTTGTCGTGGATCTTGCAACTTATTTGCTTCCAAGAAATTCACTATCCTTTCCTTCAGCATCGCTTCCATTACTTTTCCAATAATTGAAGTGAGGCTTACCGGCCTGTAGTTTCCAGCTTCTTCCTTATCACCACTTTTGTGAAGAGGGACCACCTCCACCGTTCTCCAATCCCACAACGCCTTTTGAAAATCCAGATACACAATATCGACCAGCTCACCTTTATCCACGTTTGTTCACCCCTTCAAAGAAATGTAGTAGATTGTGAGGCAAGATTTCCCTTCTCTAAATCCATTTTGGCTTTGTCTCATTAATCCATGCTTTTGAATATGCTCAGTAATTTTGTTCTTTATAATAGTCTACCATTTTGCCCAGCACCGACATCAGGCTCACCGGTTTATAACTTCTCGGATCTCCTCTGGAACCTTTTGTAAAAAAAATCGGCGTTATATTGGCCACCCTCCAATCTTCTGGAACCACGTTTGATTTTAAAGATAAATTACATATTACTAACAATAGTTCTGCAACTTTATTTTTCAATTCTATCAGTACTCAGGTATGAATACCATCCAGTCCAGGAGATTTGCTACTCTTTTTAATTTGTCAAATAGCATCATTACATCCTCCAGGTTTACAGAGATTTCATTCAGTTTCTCTGACTGATCAGCTTTGAATACCATTTCTGGCACCGGTATCTCTCGCACATCTTCCTCGGTGAAGACCGAAGCAAAAAATTAATTTAATATCTTAGCTACAGCTTTGTCTTCCCTGATTGCCCCTATTACCCCTCGGTCATCTAGTGGTCCAACCGATTCTTTTGCTGGCTTCTTGCTTTTAATATACCTAAAAAAAATTTTTACTATGTGTTTTTGCCTCCAACACAATCCTTTTTTCAATGTCCCTCTTTGCCTTCCTTATCAGTGTTTTGCATTTGATTCGCTATTCCTTATACTGTTTCTTATTTTCAGTCGGTTCCTTCTTCCATTTTCTGAAGGATTTTCTTGTAGCTCTAATAGCTTCCTTCTCCTCACGTTTTAAGCATGCCGGCTGTCATTTTGTCTTCCTTCCTCCTTTTTTAATACATTGAAGATAGTTGACCAGGGCTTCCAGAATGGTATTTTTGAACATCATTCAAGCCTGATGTAAATTTTTGACCTTCGCAGCTGCTCCTCTAGTTTTTTTCACTGTTCTTCTCATTTTATCATAGTTTCCCTTTGTGAAAGTTAATCACTAACGTATTGGATTTCCTGTGTGCACTTACTCCAAAGTCAATATCAAATCTGATCATATTATGATCACTGTTCTAGCAGCCCCAGCACCATTACCTCCTGCTCCACTAAGGACTAGGTCTAGAATTTTTCCTTCTCTTGTTGGCTCCTGTACCAGCTGCTCCATAAAGCAGTCCTTGATTTCGTAAAGGAATTTTACCTCCCTAACATGCCCTGATGTTACATTTACACAGTCAATATTGAAGTAATTGAAATCACCCATTATTATTGTGTTGCCCGGTTTGTTAGCCTCCCTAATTTCTGATAACATTTCTACATCCATCTATTCATCCTGGCCAGGTGGACTGTAGTACGCTCCTAACACTGTCTTTTTCCCCTTTACACATGGAATTTCAATCCATAGGGATTTCAAGATGTATTTTGTTTCCTGCAGAATTTTCAATCTATTTAATTCAAAGCCTTCATTAACATACAAAGCTACCCTCCACCAATTTGATCACTATAATATAATTTATACCCTGGTATGACAGTGTCCCACTGGTTATCCTCCTTCTACCAGGTCTCAGAGATCCCTATTATATCTACTTTTTCATTTAGTGCAATATATTCTAAGTCTCCCATCTTATTTCTTAAGCTTCTGGCATTTGCAAGACATTTCAAACTATGTTTGTCGTTCCTATTTAATAAATAATTCTGCCACCTCCAGGATGTTGTGTTAAAAGCACATATTCAAGCAGCTTTCATAGAATTTGTAGAAATATCTTAACATACATATATTTTGATTACTGTTATTGGAAGACCTGACAGTTTGTAAAGTAAGCAGTTAACTTCATACCTAATAAGATGATAACCTTAGTAATAGGTTAGGGCTCTTCAGCTTGGAAAACAGACGGATGAGGGGAGATATGATTGAGGTCTACAAAATCCTGAGTGGTATAACACAAGTAGAAGTAAATCGATTTTTTTACTTGTTCCAAAAGTACAAAGACTAGGGGACACTCGAGGAAGTTACATGGAAATACTTTTAAAACAAATAGGAGGAAATATTTTTTTCACTCAACAAATAGTTAAGCTCTGGATGTGGTAACAGCATTTAGCGTATCTGGGTTTACAAAAGGTTTGGACAAATTCCTGGAGGAAAAGTTCATAGTTTGCTGTTGAGGCAGACATGGGAAGCAACTGCTTGCCCTTCGATTTGTAGTATGGAGTATTGCCATGATCTGGGTTTCTACCAGGTACTTGTAACCTGGCTTGACCACTGTTTGGAAAACAAGATACTGTGCTAGATGGACCTTTGGTCTGACCCAGTATGGCTACTCTTATGTTCTTATATCTTGCTTCTCAGGACTTACCTCCACGGCTGCTGCCTCCGTGGCCGCTATGGCTCCCAACGCTCCAACCCTCTCTGATTCTCATTGGCGGGGATGGCTGCGGCGGCATTTGGCCGCCTCGCCGCAGCATCCTGCTCCTCCCTCACGCTCTTGAAGCCGGCTTCTCTCCAGCATCCATATGGCCAGCTGATTGGCCACCTCAGCTCTTTATCAGCTCCAGCTCCTCCTTTCATCCGTCCCTCCTGGGTGGGAGCGTTCTCACCTCATAAGGAGGAGGTGCTGGGTTCCAGTGCCTCAGCTTCTGAGTTCTTGAGCTGGTGCTTTCTCCTGACATTGTTCTTACTTCCGGTTCTGAACCCTCACCTGGACCTAGATGCTTCTTCTGTTTGCCGCCTGCCCTGAACCCACACCTGGAACTAGACACTGTTCTTCTGCCTGTTGCCTGCCTAAACCCATGCCTGGACCGTTATTGTCCTGGCTGCCATTGGCCTGGGCCACCCAATTGCCTACTGGGCCTGGTCCTCTTCTTCACCCTAGTTCTCCTTTAAGTCCTGCCAGCCACCCAAACCCAGGGGCTCAACCGCTGGGGAAAGGTGGTCAATGCAGGTGAAGTGCAGAGATTGTCGACTGCTGCTCCCATGCCGGGATCAGCGAAAGGGCTCACAATTCGTGACATTGCTCATTAGTTGACAGCTTTAATATGTAATCTTTTGTTTGATTTTTAATTAAGGTCACCTGATCTACTACGTTCTCTTTTGCAACCTCACTATCGGGATACCCTATCTTCCCTGTTTTGGTGATATCTTTGAAAAAATACCTTATCCCGAACCATGTGCTTTTGAATGACTGTCGGCCTTCCCCCAGGTTCTAGTTTAAAAGCTGTGCTATCTCCTTTTTAAATGCCGATGCCAGCAGCCTGGTCCCACCCTGGTTAAGGTGGAACCCATCCTTCCGGAATAAGCTCCCCATTCCCCAGAATGTTGCCCAGTTCCTTACAAATTTAAAACCCTCCTCCCTGCACCTCTGCCTGTCTCTTGGGCCCTGCACGTGGAACAGGTAGCACTTTGGAAAATGCTACCTTAGAGGTTCTGGATTTGAGCTTTCTACCTAAGAGCCTAAATTTGGCTTCCAGAACCTCTCTCCCATATTTTCCTATGTCATTGGTACTCACAAGACAGCCGGCTCCTCCCCAGCACTATCTAAAATCCTATCTAGGTGACACGTGAGGTCTACCACCTTTGCACCAGGCAGGCAAGTGACCATGTGATCCTCACATCCACCAGAAACCCAGCTATCTACATGCCTAATAATCGAATCACCAACTACAACAGCTATCCTAACCCTTCCCTCCTGGGCAGTAGCTCCTGGAGACACATCCTCGGTGCAAGAGGATATTGCATCCCCTGGTGTACTGGTCCTGGCTACAGGACTAGTTTCAGCTGCACCAGGGTGATGCTCTCCTTTTAGAAGACCTCCCTCCTCCAAGGCAGCGCTGGGTCTGCCAGATTGGAGGAGGGACTTCTCTACAATGTCCCTGTTGGCCTCCTCTATGTACCTCTGTCTCCCTCAGCTCCTCCAAGTCTGCTACTCTAGCCTCAGGAGAACGGGCTCATTCTCTGAGAGCTAGCAGCTCTTTGCATCAAGCACACACATATGAACTCTCACCAACTGAGAGAAAATAATACATGTGACACTCAATGCAAAAGATTGGATAGCACCCCTCTCGCTGCGGGACTACTGTCTGCATCTTAGTATTACACAGCTGTTAAATTAAAATGTGTTAAGGTACTAGGGATATCAGATGAATATAAAGAGCCTTACGATTGGTGTAATTTATTTAGTGTTTGCTTATCAGAAACTAATTAACTCTAATGAAAACTCCCCTCTTGTTTTTCTAATTAGAATAATTGACTATAAATGAAGAGCTGAGCTAGGGTTGGATGAGTGTTGGGAAATGAGGACTGAAGTAGGTCCTACTGTCTCTTCTAGAGACTATCTGTTAATGCTGTGGCACAAAATTTAAGTTTTAAAACTATAGAGAAAAGGGCTGTACACTATGAAAACTAGTTAATAATGTTTGCTTCTCTCTCTTTTATTATTATTTTTTTTCTAAGACTGAATTAGGCCTTAACGTGCCTTCTAGAGCTATCCACACAAGTACGTAAGTATTGCCATACTGGGACAGAACAAAGGTCCATCAAGCCCAGCATCCTGGCACGATCCCAAAAAAAGTACAAAACATTTTATGCTGCTTATTCCAGAAATATTTTCCCCAAGTCCTTTAGGAAGCCGTCCAAACCTTTTTTAAACTCTGCTAAGCTAACTGCCTTTACCACATTTTCTGGCAACGAGTACCAGAGATGAATTACACATTGAGTGAAGAAAAATTTTCTCCAATTCGTTTTAAATTTACTACTTTGTAGCTTCATCGCATGCCCCCTAGACCTAGTATTTTTGGAAAGCGTAAACAGATGCTTCACATCTACCCGTTCCACGCCACTCATTATTTTATAGACCTCTATCATATCTCCTGTTAATTCTTCTGCCCTCCCTAACCCAATAGAATGTTCCACACACTCATACAGTTAGGGAAGGAAGAAGTGAAGGCCAAGCAAAGATGAGAAAATAGTATTTTTATTCACTTACCAAGAAAGAAATAAACTTACAACTCTTTTCTCATGGGAGGGTTACAACACAAGTGCTATCTCTGAGTACTTCTCCAATTTGGTCTTGCTAGCTATCACTTTTTATATTCTTCAATCATTATACAGCTCAAACAGTTTGTTAGCATTAGCTTCGACCACAATGTTGCTAAGCATTAGTTTCGACCACTGATCAAGATTATTAGAAAGGTCTAAGGCAACATCATACCAATTAGCATGTTCCACTTGCTACATCAGGTTCCATTTCGCCAGCAACCATTTATCTATGTTTCCAGGCATGTAAACTGCAAAAAGCCCCTAACCACATTTTTCAGTAAACACCTTCCATGGAAAATTGCATCATGTCCTCTTTCTGCAAGCCTGCCACAAGCCTGAGCCTCATGAGCCTCTGGGTCACACAGAGGGTATGCTTTTTAGGTCTGGCTGACAACTTCAAGCCTTTTGACCTGTTTTTGGAAAGACCTAGATAGGTCCATTATTTACATATCCCCCCTTGAAGGCAGGGCCGTGCTAACACAGTAAGCAAGGTAAGCAGCGCAGGGGGGCTTCGTCAATGATTTTGTGTCCAAGTTGCTCTGCGTGCATCTGACATCAGACGCACGGAGGAACTTGAACCGAAGATCATTGAAGAAGCAACGGCGCGAAGGCCAGCACAGGACTTCGGCTGATGGGGGTTGGGGTCCCCCGTCAGCACAGGTACTGGACGGCGGCGGGGGACAGTTTTCGCCGAGAAGGGGGGTCGACTGGGTCGCGGAAGGGGAGTGCAGTGGGCTGTAACACAGGGGGAGGAGTATGGAAACATACTCCTCCCCTTGCTTTGGTATCAGCTGTCACTGACGTCACTGACGTCAGTGCGTGCCTGTCTAGCAGACCACCTCCGAGGGAGGCACGGTCCCAGGCACATCCTGTTGGAGGTGAGAATTATTATATAGTATTATTTGCAATCAAGAATTTCGCAAGAAAGGCTTGTAAGCCTTGCCATGATTGCTATTGAGAATGATATATGTGCCCAGTTAGATATCAAAGATTTAATTACTAATTTCGTGAACATGAAAGCACGATAAGCTAAGTGGTTGTAAACCCTCTACTTCTTCAGCAATCCCACAAAGATGCACTCCATCTTTCAGCTCCTATTTCCTTTGCATCTTGTGCCACACGGGGGGGGGGGGGGGGGGGGGGCGCCAACTGATAGGGGGGCACCAGAGACCCTAGGCACGGCCCTGCTTGAAGGCCTGCATAAGCAAGGGCTTCACAAATAGGAATACACAATGGTAATGAGGTTGGGAAATTTCCAAATGTACAAACAGTCCAGTCCTGCAGCTGGAACCGTGATTTGTCTTCAAGTGCAACATGTTAGTGCCCCGGTCATAGGTTGTCTTAGGTCGTGAGCACACAAGTTCCCTTAGCAGGATGGGAAGTAGGCGCTTACTTTACCCATCCTGGCCACACGACCTCCAGAGCACTAAGATGAAAGCACATAAGGGTGTATATTTTAAATGCCGTATAAGGAGGACAAGGGCAAACAAAACAATGTGGTCAAATTGTGTAGCTAATGGGTTACCCGAGTTGGAAACCACCCCCCCTTGGGCCTTATAAATTACAAAAATCTACCAATCCTATGGTTGCTGAGGAAAAGGACCAGGCTAGGAAGAGAAAGATAAGGTGTATATTAATAACATAATAGCAAATTGGTAGCAATATAAAATCAGGAAGTAGCATCAGTCCCTACACACAAAAATGTATTATAACAAAAAATAAGCATGATTATGTACTGTTTCATACAGGACAAAAGCTTGTCCAGTAGGTATTGTTCATTTCAAGCAGTTTCAACTAGATATCTTGGCAAGGTCTTGAAGCAAGGGATTACATATTATCCTAAAAGCAGTATTACATGTTGGTATCCATATTTTCATAGTCATCAGGAACATTACGGCCCAGTTCCTCATATCCCAGTTATCATTGCGAATCAGTCTCTCATATAACACATATTGTCCTGTGGGATCTTTCTTACTGAGGGCTGTTTCAATCAGGTGTTCCACTAGTCTCCTAACACAGGGTATAATGCAACAACCGTAGACTTTTCTAGTATCAACAAGATCAATGCTAAAATAAAAGTAAAGCAAAACAAAACAAAAGTCCAGGAAGATTCTAATGTCTTTTAAGTGAACCCAGGAAGTGTGATCCTGTAGCTTGGCTGCCGTAGCGGTTATAGCTTCAACTTTGAATGGGTCAATGTAAACAGGATCCTTCCAGGTCTTATGGGTGCAGTATTTTCTGTGGACCAGGTCTGTTATTTTCAAGGTCTTGGGATTTTCTGAACTATCCAAACTATCCTCCCTTCTATCTGGCAATTTCCTGGGAAATGTAAGGCAGAGACGTTATAAAAGATTGTAAATAGTCCCAGTACAATGGAATGGGAGACCACAGAATACAAACAGCAGTGCACTTTTTCTAGTGAAAAAGGTGCCGGTACTCAAATGCTAGGCCACCCTTCAGGGGTGGGGGATAATCACTTAGGGACCCTCCCCACAATAGCCAGGCCCCCTGCAACCAGTCACAGAACCTATGACAAGGCAGAATTGGTGTGTAGAGCCTGAACTCTTTCATTAAAACTTGGAGGCCATGGGTCAATTTTAGCAGCCAATGGAAAAGGTGCCGGTACTCAGTACCCCCAAGTACCCCCTCAAAAAAAGCCCTGACAAACATTAAAGTAACATCAAGGACAAAGGGGAGCCAGTTGATATTGTGTATCTGGATTTTCAAAAGGCTTTTGACAAGGTACCTCATTGAAAGGTTACACAGGAAATTGGAGGGTCATGGGATAGGAGGAAATGTCCTATTGTGGATTAAAAACTGGTTGAAGGATAGGAAACAAAGAGTAGGGTTAAATGGGCAGTATTCACAATGGAGAAGGGTAGTTAGTGGGGTTCCTCAGGGGTCTGTGCTAGGAACGCTGCTTTTTAACATATTTATAAATGATTTAGAGATGGGAATAACTAGTGAGGTAATTAAATTTGCTGATGACACAAAGTTATTCAAAGTCATTAACTCGCGACAGGATTGTGAAAAATTACAGAAGGACCTTACGAGACTGGGCGGCTAAATGGCAGATGATGTTTAATGTGAGCAAGCGCAAGGTGATGCATGTGGGAAAAAAGAACCCGAATTATAGCTACGTCATTCAAGGTTCCACGTTAGGAGTTACGGACCAAGAAAGGGATCTGGGTGTCGTCGTCAATAATACACTGAAACCTTCTGCTCAGTGTGCTGCTGCAGCTAGGAAAGCGAATAGAATGTTGGGTATTATTAGGAAAGGTATGGAAAACAGGTGTGAAGATGTTATAATGTCGTTGTATCGCTCCATGGTGTGACCGCACCTTGAGTACTGTGTTCAGTTCTGGTCGCCGCATCTCAAGAAAGATATAGTAGAATTGGAAAAGGTGCAGCGAAGGGGGACTAAAATGATAGCGGTGATGGGACGACTTCCCTATGAAGAAAGACTAAGGAGGCTAGGGCTATACAGCTTGGAGAAGAGACGGCTGAGGGGAGACATGATAGAGGTATATAAAATATTGAGTGGAGTGGAACAGGTGGATGTGAAGCGTCTGTTCACGCTTCCAAAAATACTAGGACTAGGGGGCATGCAATGAAACTACAGTGTAGTAAATTTAAAACAAATCGGAGAAAAGTTTTCTTCATCCAACGCATAATTAAACTCTGGAATTCGTTGCCGGAGAACGTGGTGAAGGCGGTTAGCTTGGCAGAGTTTAAAAAGGGGTTAGACGGTTTCCTAAAGGACAAGTCCATAAACCACTACTAAATGGAATTGGGAAAAATTTACGTTTGGGAAGCTTGCCAGGTGCCCTTGGCCTGGATTGGTCGCTGTCGTGGACAGGATGCTGGCCTCGATGGACCTTTGGTCTTTTCCCAGTGTGGCATTACTTATGTACTTATGAATCTAGTAGAAAGATAAGGCATGAGTAAAAGTAGAAAACTAAAGTGCATAATGTCTATGTAAAAATGTCGATGTAACAGATGAATTAACAGCGGTCAGCGTTAGTTCTCAGCATCTTCTCTTTTCTGGTATCGGGAAGACGCAGTTGGAACAAAGTTGCATTACAGTGTACACAGTCAGGGTTTCACATATGAAATGGCATGCAGCTTCTGGAAGGTGTCAACGTGGAGTTAATAAGAATAGTGTCAATCTGTAGCATGACTCAAAGGAATAAAATAAGTAAATAGAACTGGGACAAGAGGGCCTCAGTTTAGGCCTCAGGTCATACCAAATAATATTTCATTTAATGTGTGCCCAATTCCTTAAAAAAAATACCATTAGCACAATGTTGTTCTCAGAGTATATGTTATACAACTCTAGTTATAGTTAATTCAGAATAAAATCAATTGCTATTCTAGCCTATAGCCAAATAGTATATAATAAGTCACATACATATCCCAGTTCAAACACTTCCAGATACATTCACTTACAAAAATCTTTTAACCAACTTATAGTGTACTGTGTAGACATGATGCGTATTCTAACATGTATTCCTGCCATGTGACTATTCCCAATAGGTTCACAACTTGCACCTGGGCAGATAATAACTTAACAAATCATTTATTTGAGCATCTCTGTAACCTTTCACATACAACTTTTCTTTGCAATTCAAAACATAAGTTTAATATTTTCTCTTCTTTGGGTAACTAGAGGTAAGCCTTTGCTTAAAATCATTAGGTATGTACCTTTCAATTATATAAAAAGCTGAGTAGAAAAAATAAAATTACATCAATATCCAGTAGAAATTAAGGAGGATTAAGTTGTCCTAAGAAAAGTAATTAATAGCTTGCATAATAGATAAAAATAGTTCACCAAGTAATCAAGTAATGTCTGTACCCCATTTATATAAAACAAAGCTGAAAAGACAGAAAGCAAGGGAAAAGGGTAACATTCTGTTTACAATGAGTATCGAAATTTTAGATATGTGATTTAGAAGCATCCCTCTTGTTGAGATAAGGAGGCAAACAATAGTTAATTTGTAAGGTAGGGGAAAAAGGTGTTCAAATTCAGGTAATATAAAACAGGGGGAAAAAACTAATTTGAGGAAGAATATACGAGATGTTAATACACTGAGTAAGTAGATTTTCTGATCTCATTACAAACAGATTTTCTCATTTGTTAAAACATATCTAGAATTGTGTACATAAAAGTTTCAAAATTGAATGGTAGAAAGCATATAGGTGCAGCACAATTTTAGTATTCCATAAATGTCAAGAAATACTTTTTAAAGAATTATGATTGGGCTATTACAAATAAGCTTGTTTAATGCAGTAGATAGGCACATTTCCTTGATTGAAAAACAAATTAGAGAAAAATTAAAATTACACCAGTATAACAAATATAAACAGTGGAAATGGAAGCTGCCTACAATAACCATGAAAAATTATATATATGCTATTTTGAAGCATCCTAGAAAGATACTGTCTTTTGTTCTGGGGTAGTATAAAACATTTTTATTCAAGGTACATAAAAAAAGACTTAACTTCTTAAATTGAAACATAGATCTAGATTCACTTTTTCTGAGGATCAGTTTCTCTATAATCTCAGTTATATCTTTATCATGAGAGTGATGAGCTAAACACATTAAGTACTTCAGGACAAACGTTTCCTTGCAGCAGGGGCGTAGCTACAGGTGGGCCTGGATGGGCCCAGGTCCACCCAGTTTAGCCTCAGGCCCACCCACCCAGAAGCAGAGTCCGTGTCTATCCTCTCCCACCCGTGCCGCAGCCCGCAGCGCTTCATTTAATGGTGTCGGCGCTGCTGTTGCACCCCACAGTCTCCCACCCCCGTGGCGGCGCTTACACTTCGCTATGGCGCTGCCTGACAGCAACTCTACAGATGCGGCACTGACGGACGTCCTGCTCCGGGGCCTTCTGTGTCCTGCCTCCGTAAACAGGAAGTTACATCAGCGCGTCAGAGGGAAGGCCCCGGAGCAGGATGTCCGTCGGTGCCACATCTGTAGAGTTGCTGTCAGGCATCACCATAGCGAAGTGTAAGCGCCGCCGCGGGGGTGGGAGACTGTGGGGTGCAACAGCAGCGCGGACAGCATGATTAAACCTCGGGGTTTCCTCTCGCTTGCAAAACATGACAAAAATGGCAAAACTTATTTATATCAGCCAGGTTTTGATGAGCTTACCACAAAAGATCAGAGAATGCCATGCAGCTATCATTGAATTTAGTGGCAAGGACACATCATGCTGAAAGGACAGCCTGAACTTTCTCAGTGGCAGGAGCTTTGATGTGGAATGCACTTCCAGGTCAGATATGTCTGTGTGCTAGTGGGCCTCAGTTTAAGCAGCTTTTCAAGAGACAGCTTTTTCTAACATCTTTTTTTTGAAAGTTGAATGACTATGTTTGGATCTGTGGAAGAAGGAGCAGTATTGATTTATTTTACATGTGTGAATGTATTTGTGCTGTTTATGATTTTGAATTTGAAAGAGTGACAAGAAATCCTCTCAACAAAACTTTCTATGCCACCCTGGACTCTAGTGGAAAAGTCTCATGCCGTGCCCGTGGCAAACGTGAGCAGCACACCCTCCGCATTGAATGGAATACCTAGCTCAGCTCATCAGCATATGTTTTAGTATAACCTATGGCTATGTTTTCCATGGGACTTAACACCCCTGCATAACTCCTCTCTGCCTTGTCCAGAATGTGTAATGTACGTTCAACCTATGGTAATCTACAGTTAAGCCAGGGGCGGACTGACCATTCAGACAACTGGGCAGTGCCCGAGGGACAAGAGGCTCTAGGGGTCCAGAGGCTCTCCCCGGATGCCTTCCGGGGCAGGAAACTTTCTCTGCAGTGCCCAGGTAAAATTATATATATTATAAAATGGTAGTGGGCTTCTGAGTGGGGGTGGGCTCTGCAGTGCTCAGGCAAAAAAAACCCTTTTGTTGGGCACCTGGGTGGGGAGGATGGGGGATTGCTAAAAGGAGGGATGTGGGGGTTAGGATTGGGCAGAGCTGATCCCAGGCTAGAGGGAAGGATGTGGAGGTAAGGAAAGGCTGATGCCAGACTAGAGGGAGAGATGGAGGGTGGAGGGAAGGGCAGGGCTGATGCTGGGCTACAGGGAGGTTATTATTTAGTATTATCCCAAGAAATACTACTCATACCTATATACATAGTGCCCACCCATATTAGCTCTGGGCCCACCCAAAATGTCAGGTATGGCTACGCCACTGCCTTGCACAAATCACATTTGCAAAGCAAAAGGTCTGTACTGTAATGACTAGTTTGTAGATAAGAATCCGTTCCTTTTCAGTGCTGCTATTGCAAGAAGTCAGCAGGACCTCAGGAAATCCTGTGGTGAGAAACTGCACTGTCAAGTTTCAGCTGATAATCTATCTAAATAATTCTCACCTCAAATATTCTGAAGCTCACTCTGTGGCAGGGAAACACTGAAGCCCTGCACTGTTGGTAGGCTAGGCTGTCAGCACCACTCACGGTCACTCATGCACCACTCACTGTCACTCACTGACCCGCCCTCAGCCACGCCCCTTCCGCACATAATTCGCAAACCCAACGTTCTAATGAAGCTGCAACTTCCGAGGTGGTGTAGATCGGAATTTTTCCCCATGAGTGTCTGCCCCGCCCTCACATGATGACGTCGAGGGCGGGGCAATGACACTGCGAATCGCATCGCTCACCCCTACACCCCCCCACGTTGCCACCGCTTCCACCCTCCACCCCCCCCACAAGGTCGCCGCACCCACTACTCAACCCTCCACCACAGATCGCCGCCGCTCCCCCCTCCCTCCGTCCGACGTCAGCTGTGTTAAAAAGGAAGCGGGGCACCGCAGGCAGCCATCGGCTGTCAGCTCTGCATCCTCTACTCACTGCCCCTGGAGTAGAACCCCGGAAGGGTGCAACAACATGACAGGTGACAGCAGGAGCGGATGCACAGCTCACAGCCGATGGCTGCCTGCGGTGCCCCGTTTTTTTTTTCAACAAACATGGGGAGGGGGTTGTTTTCCTTCCTCTCGCGGACGGCCATTAAACGGAAACTGCAACTATCTGGAGGAGCAGGTGAGATTGGGTGCTGTGAGAACTCATGCTCCCCCACCCCCCTTTCTATTTTTCTCTTGCCTGCGTTCGGGGCTCATACAGCAACAAAATGCACAACAACATCCGAGCCCTATGACGTCGCCGTCACACCGAGCCAGGCCATAGCGAGGACTGATCCCTGAGCCAAAGGGCACAAATTCTCCAGCCTGCCCTGAACGTTACCTGCCAGGACCAGCACTTGCGAATTGCTCAGAAACGGGGACATGATAAAACCTACGGGCCGGCGAGCAAGCAGAAGAGATCAGAAATCTCCATATTGGGCTCAGGAACAAGCTGTCTTCAACTTATATCCCTCTCTCTCCTCTAGAGAAAGAATCCTCTTTTTCACAGGCCAACAATAATACAACATTGTATTTGTTCATTCTGGAGATAGTGAACGTCCCTATGGTACTATGTAAGCCACACTAGCCATTAAGCCCGTTAAAACAGGCGACATTTCCAGCTACCCTCCTGGCCGCCGCCGCCGCTCCCTCCCCCCTCCATGCTGGGCCCCCTGCACTGACGTGACAGCACCTCTCACCTCCGTGTGAAAGCTCTGCAGGCAAGCACCCACCACTATATTCTGGGCTCCTTCCTTACTCAGGGTGACTGCTCTGACATGCCTTCCTCCTGCGGGATATCCTTCTCTGTTATGTCCACCGTGCCCCGGTCACTCCTCTGGTTCACGGACAGTGACCCACCGCATTTCCCTGGAACTATAACTCGGATTCTCCAGCCTTCATCAATATGCAAATTAGGCAGTCCTCAAATGCAAATTCAATTTATTAGTACCTGGATTCAGTCTTGTGGGGATCAACTTCTTTCCAGTTATTCATTTGTAAATACACTCACTGAGCCCCCTTTACTTTGGGAGACAGGGGTCTCAGTGTAAAACAGCCACCACCCCTGGATAGAACTTTCTTCACTCTCATTGACCTTACAGTCCTATCCTCCACCCCACGGCTGTTAGTTCATTTTAAATAAGTCACAAGTCCATCAACCTGGTCTGGTAAGTACCTTCTTAGACTTTTAGAGTCTCCTTCTCTCTTTCTTCCATCTTCCCAGTACTCCTCCTCCAGCAGGCTTTCCAGGCTCTCATCGCATCTTCTCTTAGCTCCTCAGGAGGTACTGTTTATATAGGGCTGCTACTAGTCTACCATACCCCTTCTTGGCCCCTCCTCCCTGTTCTGGAAGAGTCCAGCACATTCTGGGTGCCCTTCTCTTAACAGGCCTTAGCTGGAGCTCCCTCTGCTGGCTCCTTCAGGTCATTACCCTGATGTCCAATTGGAGCTCCATCTAGGGACCATATCATGGCATTTCCCTGTTTCTGGTAGGAGAGCGCCCTCTAGCAGCCTCCTCAGGGTAGGGCAATCACTGTGTTTATCACTATATATATATATATATATATATATATATATAGCCATCAACATGAGGATTGGGATCAGTTACTCCCGTTCGCTCTATATGCCAGCAGGGAGAACATTCAGGCTTCGTTGGGGGTGTCCCCATTCGAATTAGTGTATGGGTGATTACCCCGGGGAATTCTTGATAGTATACAAGAGCAATGGTGGAAAAAGTAGATGACCCCTGGACTGTAAGAACATATTTAAATGAGTTGTGTGCTAGATTACACTGCCTCTCTGATTATGCACAGGGTAATCTAGGGAAGTGCCAGGAGACACAGAAGGGATACTATAACCAGGGTGCTAAGGTCCGGAATTTTCAGGCAGAGGATAAAGTCCTAGTAATGATTCCCTCGGACCCCCATAAGTTCACCTCCCAATGGAAGGGTCCTTTTGTGATAAAAGGGAAGGTAGGTCCCTGGTCATATCGAGTTAAGAATGAGAAAGGGAAAACCCAGACGTATCATATAAATGTGTTGCGTCCGTGGATAGAGCGGGAAGGAATGGTGGCTGCCATGGAAGAGGACCTAGGACCTCAGCTTAGTGACCTCCGGGAGAGGGGGGCACCAGTCATTGGGTCTTCCCTAAATCTCCAGCAGAGGCGAGCTGTTGGAGGAATCTCAGGACATCCTTAATCCCCTTCCGAGGGAAACTCATGTAATTACACACTCCATTTATACAGAGCCAGGGAGGATTGTTCGTCAGAGGCCCTATAGGGTGCCCAAGGCCAGGCGACAGGAAATTATTAGACAGGTACAGGAGATGCTGGACATAGGGGTAATAGAGGAATCTAACAGTTCTTGTGCCCAAATCAGATGGATCCCAAAGAATCTGCATTGACTTTAGGAAGGTTAATGCTATCTCTAGATTTGATGTGTACCCCATGCCCCGCATCGATGAATTACTGGATAAGTTAGGGCAAGCCCAATATCTGACCACCCTTAATTTTACTAAAGGGTACTGGCAAATTCCTTTGGCAGAAGAAGCAAAACTGAAAACGGCCTTTAGTACACCTTTGGGTTTATTCCAATTCAAAAGGATGCCTTTTGGCTTGAATGGAGTGGCTGCATGCTGCCCAATGATTAGCGGACCATATTCTGCGGTGGCATCAGGATTATGCCACCGCCTACATGGATGACATAGAGGCATATTTTCAAAGCACTTAGCCTCCCAAAGTTCCATAGAAACCTATGGAACTTAGCCTCCCAAAGTGCTTTGAAAATATGCCTCATAGTGATTTTTAGCACTGATTGCCCCGGGTTGAGGCGGTGTTAGAATCCCTGAGGAAAGCGGAGCTGACCTTAAACCCGAAGAAGTGTGTATTTGCTAGTAGGGAAGTGAAATACTTGGGGTACCGGGTGGGGGGTGGGGTCATCAAACCCCTGACCGATAAGGTGCAGGGTATCAGGGATTTCCCCCTACCTGCCAATAAAAAGCAATTGCGTAGCTTTCTAGGGCTCATAGGGTATTATAGGCGATTTATCCCTAGATTTGCAGAGATTTCGAGCTCCTTGACAAACATGCTCAAGAAGCCCATCCCAATACCTTAGTATGGGGAGAGAAAAGGAAACAGGACTTTAACACTCTTCAAAATATCTTATGTAATGAACCCGTTTTGAAAGGGGTAGATTTTGGGAAACCCTTTCTCCTACAGACGGATGCCTCCGAAATGGGACTGGGGGTGGTCTTATCCCAGGAGTTTGGGCAGGAGGAACACCCGGTCTTCTTTTTAAGTAGAAAATTAACACCCGCAGAACAACACTATGCAGTAATAGAGAAGGAGTGCTTAGCTGTTAAGTGGGCAATGGAAGCCTTGAAGTATTATGTGCAGGGCCATCCATTTACCCTTATTACAGATCATGCCCCTCTAAAAGGGCTGCAACAGATGCGTGGGCACAACAGCCGCCTTACTAGGTGGTATCTAGCCCTACAGGCCTTTTATTTTACCGTACAGCACCGGGCAGGGAGGCTCCATGGGAATGCTGATGCCCTATCGCGAATTGCAGACTACGGAAAAGCCGCTGTGGGCTTCCGAGAGTCGCAATTTCTTGAGGGAGGGGGTGTGTGACAAGGCAAACCCCAGAGATTCCCCAGTGAAGCAGTTGAGCCCAGAACTACGGGTCCCAGAAGTCCTTGCAAGCAGTGGAGTAGCCACAGGTGGGCCTGGGTGGGCCAGGGCCCATCCATTTAGGGCTCAGGCCCATCCAACAGCAGCCCATATTTAGTGCTATCTAGTGGGGATCCCAAGCTTCGCCAGCTGAAGACCTCCCCTTGGTGGTACTGAAAGCACTGCTTTCCACTTCAGCAGTCTAAGCTTCCTAAGCTGCTGATACTGGCCTCATCGCATTGGGGGGGGGGGGGGGGGGAGAACACTTGGTGCCCACCCACTTCTTGACTAGGCCCACCCAAAATCTGCTGTCAGGCTATGCAAGAATGAGAGAAGAGAGTAGTCCTAAAAAAATGGAATGGATTCCCAGCTCCAGCAGGGGGAGCAATGGCTTGAGGCAGGGTGAGCCTGTTACTCCCTTCCCCACTAGAGGGAGAGGGAAGGATGAAGCTCAGTTTCCCTGGCTTCGCCATCAGTATATAATTCCCCCCAGCTGTGAGAAGGGGAGAGCAGATTTCCTGGCGGCTCTCAGTCACCAGGAGAGAGGGGAGACGAACGGAGAGAGAGATTCCATGGAGTATGCAGAGGAAGGAAGTAACCTGCCACTAGAGCTGCCTAAGGGAGAGGAGCCAGCTCCCATGGAGTGGGAGAATTCAAAGGTTGCCCTGCACTTGAAGGCAGTGGAGGAGGCCACACCGGGCGTGGTTCTGAGAGGTGGGAGAAACTGCCAACCCTGCTTCTTACAGGGTTCCCTCTGTGCTGTGAAAAGGCAGGTGATTTGTGGTATTGGTTTGATGTGCAAAGTGTAGCTTCCTCATCTCAGAAGGCCCTGCAAGCTCTACTATTACCCATGGCCGAATGCCTCAAGCGTGCAGTTCACCTCTGAGCACGGAGACAATTGAATTAACTTCGCCTCAGAAGTCCTAGACCATGGAGGGGAAAGAAAACTAAAAGGATTTTAGGACACAGTAACCAGACAGATGGTAAGTACAAGTTACTAGTTTATTTAAACCCAATTTGGGGTATGGAACACATTAGGTTCTTTTGTAAGATAAAAATACATTTATACATAAATTAATAACATAAATTCTTCAACAGGTGCAGCAATAGAACAACAGTGAAACCAACAGACAAGTATTAACCAAAGTATCTTATTTGTTCTCTCTCAATCTATAAATTTCCTTTATATTGTGTGTCTCAAGAATCAATTATTTTGAATTAGTTTGTCTTTTAGGTGTGAACACCCAGAATCAGTCTCTACAACAGGTAAGTCAGATTAAACTGTGACCTTTCAGTGTCCTTTGCATAGGAGTGAAGACTTCTCTTTGGCCCTTCTTGGAGCTTCTTCGTTCTTCCCCTTGCTTGTATGTTGGAGCTCAGGATCTTCTCTTTCAGTACAAGAGCCTCACCCTTTAAATGAAATCAACAAAAAAAACCTTCCTTTCTGACTAACAGCAGGAACAGCACTAGCTGGGATTCAGGGATAACTGTGGCTTGCTAACTAACAAAATAAATAACAAAATAGTTTCTCTGGTCTTATACTGAGTTCCCTAACTAAGGAAGGGTACTTCTTCATTGGATTTTGTAGTCACACTGCTCACAGCAACTTTGTCTCTGCAAACTCATGCAATCTTCCACTCTAGTGCACCAGCATGTGAACACACATACTGAAAGCCCAACTTGGAGACCAGTTTTCCTAGTGGCTTAACTGAGATTAATCCACTTGCATAAACTTGTCTTACACAACCTTGCACAGGGTCTCTCCACCACAGTCTTAACTGTAAAACTTTTAAACAGCACACACACAAAAAAACCCAAAACAGTTTAGTTCTTTCTTTCTCTTGTTCAAATCCAACACCTTTCACCTTCAGCACACTTCACCTGCATTCAGTGTTTCAGCACTAAACACTGGCAGAGAAATTCCCTTTCAGATACTTAAACAGTACACAAAAAAACATCAGTTTTAGAACTTTCTTTCTCTGCTCAAATCCAATACTTTTCACCTTCAACTCTCTTCACCTGCATTCAGGAATTCAAAGCTCACAGAAAAACTTACTTTCACACACTTTTCTGCCTAGAAATCCTATCATACACTCAGAGCTCTCCCAAACACATCTTTCCTCTTTAGTGTCTTCAGCCCCTCCTCCACTTCCTGGCAAGCTGTTGCCAAGGGACACTGGGTCTCTGAGTCATCAGCTGACCTCTGCTGGCCAATAAAGTATCAGAACATAGGGTGTTTTCCTCATGGACACTAAAGAGTAGTTACTTACCTGTAACAGGTGTTCTCCGAAGACAGCAGGCTGCATATTCTCACAAGTGGGTGACGTCACGTCGGCCCCGGAGGATTTTAAAGCAAAATCTAAAAATCTCTTTAACGGCGTTCCGTCACGCGAGCGATCGCACCGCGCATGTGCGCACACATCTTCCCGTTCGCCGTGCGGACACACCCCTCAGTTAAATCCAAAAGATGAAGGAGACAACTCCAAAAGGGGAGGTGGGAGGGTTTGTGAGAATATGCAGCCTGCTGTCTTCGGAGAACACCTGTTACAGGTAAGTAACTACTCTTTCTCCGAAGACAAGCAGGCTGATATTCTCACAAGTGGGGTATCCCTAGCTTCCAGGCTTACACAACACAACAAACAGTGGTCAATTGAGTCTCACAACGGCGAGGCCAGAATAAAAATTGACCTGAAAAGAAGAAACATCTAAATGAGTGTAGCCTGGAACAGAACAAAAATGGGCCTAGGAGGGTTGGA
Organism: Microcaecilia unicolor; assembly: GCF_901765095.1. Taxonomy (NCBI): domain Eukaryota; kingdom Metazoa; phylum Chordata; class Amphibia; order Gymnophiona; family Siphonopidae; genus Microcaecilia; species Microcaecilia unicolor. The sequence goes on along the minus strand of NC_044031.1, from coordinate 351,103,585 downwards.
GTTGGATTCTAAACCCCAAATAAGTTCTGCAGCCCCGACTGCCCAAACCGACTGTCGCGTCGGCTATTCTGCTGAAGGCAATAGTGAGATGTGAATGTGTGGACTGATGACCACGCCGCAGCTTTGCAGATCTCTTCAATGATCTTAGATGAGCCACCGACTCAGCCATGGCTCTAATTTTGTGAGCCGTGACATGGCCCTCTAGAGTCAGTCCAGCTTGGACAAAAACGAAGGAAATGCAATCTGCTAGCCAAGAAGAAATGGTGCGGTTTGCGACAGCAACTCCTCTCTATTGGCATTAAAAGAAATAAACAACTGGGTGGACTGTCTGAGGGGGCTCGTCCGTTCCACGTAAAAAGAGCGCAGCTTGCTTTTGCCAGGGCTTGTAAGATGAGGGAGAAAGAATGTTGGCAAGACAATTGACTGGATCAGATGGTACTCCGATACCACCGCCAGTAAGAACTTTGGCTGCATGCGGAGAACTACTCTGTTAAGATGAAAAGTAAGGTAAGGCGCTTGAGCTACTAGAGTCTGAAGCTCACCGACCTTACGAGTTGAAGGAACAGCTATCAAGGAAAATGACCTTCCAGGTCCAATACTTCAGATGGCAGGAATCCAGTTGCCCGAATTGAGCTTTCAGCAGCTGGATGAAAACGACATTGAGACCTCAAGATATTGGAGAAGGATTGATAAGGGCTTTGACCGAAGCATAAGAGCCAATTTTCAAAATTATTGGGGGTGCTAAGCCCAACAGAAATAACCCCCCCTAGACACATACAAGGAATTCTCTCAATATTGGGGGAGAAGTAAACCTCTCATGAAGTGGACAGCTAAAGGCTGACCTTTTACACTTTTACACTTATACACTTATTGCACGAAGATGAACACTGACAGAGTTGGTCTTGAGACCAGACTCAGACAGGTGTAGAAAGAACTCAAGCAAGGCAGGATCTAGGGCCTTGCTGTCACACCAGACGGCAAACCTCTTCCATGAAAAAGAATAACACCTCTTCGTGGAATCTTTTCTGGAAGCAAGCAAGACTCGGGAGACACTCTCTGGAAGACTCAACGAAATCCATACTCTCAACATCCAGACCGTGTGAGCCAGAGATTGGAGGATGGGATGTAGAAGTGCCCCCTTGTTCTGCGTAATGAGAGCTGGAAAACATTCCGACTCCAGAAGAAGAGGGAACCATATCTGACACGGCTAGAAGGGACCGAACAGAATCATGGCTCCACAATCTTGCTTGAGAATCAGCAAAGTCTTTTCCACCAGAGGTATGGGAGGATACGCATACAGAAAGCCTGTCCCCCAATGAAGGAGAAAGGCATCCGATGCTAGCCTACCGTGAACCTGCAGCCTGGAACAGAACTGAGGGACTTTGTGATTGGACTAAGTGGCAAAAAGATCCACTGAGGGGGTGTCTCACTCCCAGAAGATCTTTCAAGCTACAGTCACGCTCAACAACCATGACTGTAGCATTATCCTGCTCAGCCTGTCGGCCAGATTGCTGTTTACGCCAACTAGATAAGTGGCTTGGAGAAAACATGCCGCGTTGGCGGGCCCACCGCTACATCTGCATGGCATCCTGACTCAGAGGGCAAGATCCAGTACCCCTTTGTTATCGAGTACATCGCAACCCGATTGTTTGGTTGAATTAGAATAATTTGGTTGGATAGCCGACCCCAGGAGGGATGCAACCTTCGTCAGCAGCTTTTGTGGCTGAGGAAGTTGGAAGGGACGCCCCAGAATCAAATTGGAGAGAATTGACCACCTCTGAAGGGAATTCCAAAAACTGGTGAACAGTTGGGTCACATCCTCCAGATACCCTGAACTTGATACCACTGGGAAGCTAGGATGCACTGAGCGGATGTCATGTGTAAATGTGCCATGGGAGTTACGTGAACTGTGGAAGCCATGTGCCTAGAAGTCTCAATATTTACTGTGCTGTAATCTGTTGAGACGGGCAATCATCGTGTTAAAGGAACACATGCACTCCCAGTCCATGAAGAGACGCTGCAACAACAGCCAGGCACTAGGAAAACATTCTCTGGACGCAAACTGGGTATAAGTATCCTGTAAGTCCAGAGAGCATAGCCAATCGTTTTCCTGAAGTATGGGAAGAAGGATGCCCAGGGAAAGCATCCTGAACCAAATATCTGTGTAGGCCCCTTATGTCTATGATGGGACGCAACCCACAAGGAAGCACCTGGAATAGAATCTCAACCCTTCTTGCCCTGGTGGAACGGGCTCGACTGCATTGGGGCTGAGAAAGGCGGAGAGTTCCTCTGCAAGTACCCACTTGTGATGGAAGCTAAAGGATTAAGCTCCCAATGAGCAATGTGGAGGGTTTGATTCCAGATTGAGAAAGTATCCTAACCGGACTATTTGAAGAACCCACCGGTTGGAGGTTACAAGAAGCCACCTTTGGTGGAGAAAAGTTAGACCTCCCCCCGACAGGCAGATTAGCCGGTACGGCCTTTTTTTTTTTTAATGGTGGCTATGCTGAATTGGAGCCAGTCAAAAACCCGTCCCTTGTTTTTGCGGAGTAGCTGCAGGGGCCTGATTAGGTGCACGCCGTTGACTAGAACGAGCGTGCTGTGGCATAGCCTGAACCGGCTGTCGAGAAGCAGGAGTATACGTACTCAAGAAGAGGAACACGGGGAGGAATACCGGATGAAACTGAAAGAAGCCAAGAGAGAGGTACGTCTGGCGAAGGCGCAAGCGGAAGAACAAATGGCTAGAAATGTAAGGAGGGGCGACAAAAATTTCTTCAGGTATATTAGTGAAAGAAGAAGGACTAAAAAGGGCATTGTGAGACTAAAAGATACAGCGAACCGCTATGTAGATAATGATGAAGAAAAAGCCAATTTACTAAATAGATACTTTTGTTCGGTTTTCACTGAAGAAAATCCTGGAGAAGGACCGCGAGGGACTGGCAAAAGTACACCTGAGAATGGAATGGATATAGCACCGTTCACGGAAGAGAGTGTGTATCAACAACTTGGAAAGCTAAAGGTGGACAAAGCCATGGGACTGGACGGGATCCACCCCAGAATATTGAGGGAGCTCAGAGAGGTCCTGGCGCGTCCTCTTAAAGATTTGTTTAATAAATCCTTGGAGACTGGAGAGGTTCCGAGGGACTGGAGAACGGCGGAGGTGGTACCTCTTCACAAAAGTGGTGATAGGGAAGAAGCTGGAAACTACAGGCCGGTAAGCCTCACTTCGGTTATTGGAAAAGTAATGGAAGCCATGCTGAAGGAAAGGATAGTGAATTTCCTAGAAGCCAACAAGCTGCAAGATCCGAGACAACATGGTTTTACCAGAGGGAAATCGTGCCAAATGAATCTCATTGAATTCTTTGATTGGGTAACTGGAGAATTGAATCATCGACGTGCTATAGACGTAATCTACTTAGATTTTAGCAAAGCTTTTGACACAGTTCCTCACAGGAGGCTCTTAAATAAACTAGATGGGCTGAAGATAGGTCCCGAAGTGGTGAACTGGATTAGGAACTGGTTGACGGACAGAGGGTGGTGGTAAATGGAGTTCGCTCGGAGGAGGGAAAGGTGAGTAGCGGAGTGCCTCAGGGATCGGTGCTGGGGCCGATTCTGTTCAATATATTTGTGAGTGACATTGCCGAAGGGTTAGAAGGTAAAGTTTGCCTATTTGCGGATGATACTAAGATTTGCAACAGAGTGGACGCCCGGGAGGGAGTGGAAAGCATGAAAAGGGATCTGAGGAAGCTAGAAGAATGGTCTGAGGTTTGGCAATTAAAATTCAATGCGAAGAAATGCAAAGTGATGCATTTAGGGAGTAGAAACCCACGAGAGACGTATGTGTTAGGCGGGGAGAGTCTGATAGGTACTGAGGGGGAGAGGGATCTTGGGGTGATAGTATCCGAGGATCTGAAGGCGACGAAACAGTGTGACAAGGCGGTGGCCGTAGCGAGAAGGTTGCTAGGCTGTATAGAGAGAGGTGTGATCAGCAGAAGAAAGGAAGTGTTGATGCCTCTGTACAAGTCGTTGGTGAGGCCCCACCTGGAGTATTGTGTTCAGTTTTGGAGGCCGTACCTTGCGAAGGATGTTAAAAAAATGGAAGCGGTGCAAAGAAAAGCTACGAGAATGGTATGGGATTTGCGTTCCAAGACGTATGACCAAAGACTTGCTGACCTGAACATGTATACCCTGGAGGAAAGTAGGAACAGGGGTGATATGATACAGACGTTCAAATACTTGAAAGGTATTAATCCGCAAAAAAATCTTTTCCGGAGATGGGAAGGAGGTAGAACGAGAGGATATGAAATGAGATTGAAGGGGGGCAGACTCAAAAAAGATGTCAGGAAGTATTTTTTCACGGAGAGGGTGGTGGATGCTTGGAATGCCCTCCCGCGGGAGGTGGTGGAGATGAAAACAGTAACGGAATTCAAACATGCGTGGGATATGCATAAAGGAATCCTGTGCAGCAGGAATGGATCCTCAGAAGCTTAGCTGAAATTGGGTGGCGGAGCAGGTGGGGGGAAGAGGAGTTGGTGGTTGGGAGGCTAGGATAGGAGAGGGCAGACTTATACGGTCTGAACCAGAGCCGGTGATGGGAGAAGGGACTGGTGGTTGGGAGGCGGGAAATACTGCTGGGCAGACTTATACGGTCTGTGCCCTGAAAAAGACAGGTACAAATTCAAGATATGAGTTTATCTTGGGCAGACTAGATGGACCATGCAGGTCTTTTTCTGCTTTCATCTACTATGTTACTATGATCTCTTAAGGCACAAGGAAAACTTCTCTTCCCTTTAAAGAACTTCCGAGATGAGGAAGTGTATGCACAGAATATCTACAATTTTCTGCTGAGTCCCCTCCTCCAGGTGAGAGGCACGCAGTCATGAGAGTCTGCGCATCACTATACCCAGAGCAGAAATCTAGATGTTACATTACTAGTGTCGAAAATGCCCCTGGACAAGGAGCCTGCTCCGGTGGGAATGCTCGTAAAGATCTGGCAGGACTCGATTTTGGACGCGATCATGCCAGCCTGGTACGCTGTTCTCCCAAAAGAGGCTAAGGATGTATGCTCTGGCCCCAGGGGGCGCCGAAGCAAGTTTTTAGAACTCCTATCTGTTCTGAGAGCAGAATCCACCACCGCAGAATCATGAGGTAACTGAGGCCTAATGAAACTGGGTTCCCCGTGGATCCGATACTGGGATTCAGTCTTCTTATATCATGTGGTAGAAGACTTAGGTGAAGATGGATAGTCCAGGACCTCGAGCATCTGAGGCCTTGGGCTGATTCACAATCTCCACTGTAATGTGTCGAGACAGATAGAAGATCTAGAGAATTCTCAGCAGAGAAAACCCCATGACTTTCATGTTCATCAGATGAGCCATCATTGAATTGAGCTAACAACTCAGACAGAGCAGTTCAGATCCAAACCCGTCCGACATGGAGGCCCGGTAACCTCTACGACGGGGTCGAGAAGTTGACTCTCCAGACGACTCCAGTGAAGGAGAATCGACCCAGTAGGCTGCGAACACCAATACCGGAGGCAGCATCGGTGAAGGAGATCTAATCCCAGGTGAAAAGCTAGATGCCGCAGGAGGCGCTAGCACCAATGGCACTCGATGGTACCCATGGTACTGTGTCCATAACAGAGATGGGACCGATGGTACCGATAGTACCCATGGCACCGACGGTACACATGGTACCGATGGTACCCATGATACCCGGTACCGATGGTACCCATGGTACCGATTATACCTGGTACCGATGGTACCCATGACATCTGGTACCGATGGTACCCATGATAGTCATGATATCTGGTATCGATGGTACCCATGGTACCGATTATACCTGGTACCGATGATACCCATGATACCTGGTACCGATGGTACCCATGGTACCGATGATACCTGGTACCGATGGTACCCATGGTACCGATGATACCTGGTACCGATGGTACCCATGATACCCGGTACCGATGGTACCCATGGTACCGATACCTGGTACCGATGGTACCCATGACATCTGGTACCGATGGTACCCATGATACCTGGTACCGATGGTACCGACGTCCGATGCCAGGATACCTCCATAACAGAGGGAGCAACGCTCTCGGCACCGACCGACGTCTGATGCCAGGATACCTCCATAACAGAGGGAGCAACACTCTCGGCACCGACCGATGTCTGATGCCAGGATACCTCCATAACAGAGGGAGCAAAGCTCTGGGCACCGATGGTACCGACGTCCGCCGATGCGCCCGAATGACCTGCAAAGCAGGAGGCGCCGAGGTAGGTGGAGACCCACTCGATGCATCACTGTACCCAGCGTGCATCGGTCTCTATCGGACTCAAAAATTGATCTCCTTTGGGCATCCCTGGCAAGTAGCATACGTCTCGTCATTTTGAGACACTACTTGCACTTCTCAGGGAAATGATCCGGCCCAAGACACGTCCGCCGATGCGCCCGAATGACCTGCAAAGCAGGAGGCGCCGAGGCAGGTGGAGACCCACTCGATGCATCACTGTACCCAGCGTGCATCGGTCTCTATCGGACTCAAAAATTGATCTCCTTTGGGCATCCCTGGCAAGTAGCATACGTCTCGTCATTTTGAGACAGTACTTGCACTTCTCAGGGAGATGGTCCGGCCCAAGACACGTCCGCCGATGCGCCCGAATGACCTGCAAAGCAGGAGGCGCCGAGGCGGGTGGAGACTCACTCGATGCATCCGGTTGCAGCGGGTACAAGGCTTAAAGTCAGTGGTGTGCTGGAGCAGGCTCTCACAGCTCTCGAGAGCCATTTGTTAAGTTTTAAATAATTTGTGGACTTTAACAAATGGATTCTTTTACTTTGCTGTCGAGAGAGAGCCCACAGATAACAATTTACCAGCACACTCTTTTTTAATAAGAAAAATGAAGAAAGAAACTTATAAAGAAATACCTATAAGTTTTGATTCTCATTTCAGGCACAGCCCCTTGTGACTCTGGCAATTACTTAAACTTTCCTTGCCCCAGGTACAAAAAGTACCTGTATATGTAAGCCACAATGAGCCTGCCATGAGTAAAGTACAAACGAAAAAATAAAGAACACCCAAAAGGGTACTATAAAAGGTTAAAATAAAAAAGAGATTTAACTCCGAGGACCTGAAGAAAACACGAAGCACTAACGAACTCCGTGTCTCCTCAGACGCGGAAAAAGAAGAACTGAGGGGCGTGTCCGCACGGCGAGCGGGAAGATGTGTGCGCACATGTGTGGTGCAATCGCTCGCGCGACGGAACACCATTAAAGAGATTTTTAGATTTTGCTTTAAAATCCTCCGGGACCGACGTGACGTCACCCACTTGTGAGAATATCAGCCTGCTTGTCTTCGGAGAACACTCACCCACCTCCCGCTCCGTCCGACGTCAGCTGTGTTCACAATGAATGAAGCGGCCCACCACAGCCACAGCTCACAGATCGCCCACCGCACATCACCCCCGCTCCCCCTCCCTCCGTCCGACGTGAGCTCTGTTCACAACGAGGCGGACCACCGCAGCGACAGCACAAGCGGATGCACAGATCACCGCCGACGGCTACCCCCCTCCCTCCGTCGTCAGCTGTCTTAAAAAGGAAGCCGGCCACCGCACCGACAGCAGGAGCACATGCACACCTCATGGCCCATGGCTGTATCTGCAGGAGCAGGTCTAAGTCCTTGCTGTGAGAACTTGCGCTCCCTCACCCCCCCTTTCTATTTTTCCCTTGCCTCCGTTCGGGGTTGTTTTCCTTCCTCTGCCTGTTGCACGGAAACTGCAACTATCTGCAGCAGCAGGTCAGATTCCTTGCTATCACAACTCACGCTCCCCCACCCCCCCTTTCTATTTTTCCCTTGCCTCCATTCGGGGTTGTTTTCCTTCCTCTGCGTTGCACGGAAACTGCAACTATCTGCTGTCACAACTCACGCTCCCCCATCCCCCCTTTCTATTTTTCCCTTGCCTCCGTTCGGGGTTGTTTTCCTTCCTCTGCCCATTGCACGGAAACTGCAACTATCTACAGCAGCACGTCAGATTCCTTGCTGTCACAACTCACGCTCCCCCATCCCCCCTTTCTATTTTTCCTTTGCCTCCGTTTGTCGCTAAGCAACAGTTACGGCCACACGCTGCAATCCTGGTAAGCAGGTCAGATTTGTTGCTCTGAGAACTTACGCTTCCCCACCCCCCTTTCTATTTTTCGCTTCCCTCCGTTCGGCGCTAACCAACAGTTATGGCACACGGCGGAATCCGGGTGGGGCCACACACCACGGAGGAAGAACAGGTCCTGATGCCACAGGGGAGGGGGTGGGCCTGAATGGGTCCTGAGAGCCTGAAGGGGTCCTCAGAGCACAGACGAAGGGGGTGAAGGGGGCCTTATAGCACAGATGACAGGGGGAGGGGGTCCTCACAGCACAGATGAGTGGGGAGGGGGGATCCACACACCTCAGAGGACTGGTGGATGGACACCTGAGAGGAGGGGGCCACACACCCAAGGGGGAGGGGTCCTGGAACCACACAGCGTGACACGCGGGGGGGGGGGGGGTGCACCGAACACAGACAGGGACGGGGGAAGGTATCTCTGTCACACACACCATCTCTCACCCACACACTCTCTCTCACAGTCACTGTCTCTCTCACTCTCATACACTGTCTACAACACACGCTGTCTCACACTCTCACATTCACTCTCTATCTGTCACACAATCACTGTCAAACACTCTATCTAACACACTCTTGATCTCACACAGAGTCTGTGTATCGCACACATACTCTCTCACACTCTGTCTCGCCTCAAACACTCTCTGCCACACACACTGTATCTGTGTGAAACACACTCTCACAACCACTGTAGCTCACATATGCACTCGCACACACTCTCAATCTCACACACTTACTAACAGACACACTCGCAGCCACCCACATTCACTCTCTCTCTCTCTCTCTCTCTCTCTCACACACACTCTGTCACACATACACACTCTGAGCAAAACCTTGCTAGCGCCCGTTTCATTTCTCTCAGAAACGGGCCTTTTTTTACTAGTATATATATATATTTTTTTTTTTTTTAAATGATGTGCTTGTGATGTGCTACTTCCAAAGAGATTCAAGTTTTTTTGTTTTTAAATAGGTTCATATTAGTACTTTATAATTTAAATTTGGGATTTCTCATTGATGGTTTTTATTTTTATTTTATATCCATGTATATTTACCACATATTGATTATCTGCCATTTCGGTTAATTATCACTACTTGGTCTTTAGTGATATGACCGGCACATAGTGGTTTTATATTGCTACTGTTCATTTCATTATTCCCCTTTTTATTTTTACCTTTCTTTTTATCAATTTACAGTGTTATTTTCAGTGCGCCAGTAGTATCATATGCTCAACAGAACATCAGCATATTGGTATATGTGTGCTTTTGGAATATCCATATTACATACTTTTCTGTTATTTCTAATTTCAAAATTTGAATTGATATGTAGAATTATATACATATTTTTATTATTTTTTATTTTTATTTTTACTGTTATATTTTTATAATATGAATTATTAGCTTATACACCCACATATATAAATACCAGTAATACATTAGTACTATAGTCCATATTGAAGTATTTTGTACTGATAATAAAAATGGAGTAATGCATGATTAATAACTATATAGAGAGATTTGTATAGATATTTTGAAAGCCATAAATGACATTTTCTGTTTGTGAGTTCATCCAAATGTCATAGTGTATGTACATAATTCAAAGATATCCTAAATTTATAAGGCGGCATATGGATATTTTATATGGCTAATGTTACATTTGTCAAATATCAGTTTTTATTTTTATTTTGTTTGAAATATTGTTTCCTATGTCATGTGTAATATGCTCTTGTTTAAAGACATTGTTCTCTATGTTATGTTTAATGTGATTTAAATTTTTAATTCTTAATTTTTGATTTTTAATATATATATTATTCTTACTTGGTATGTTATGTTTTTAGACCCCTGATGAAGGCTCTATAGCCGAAACACGGACCGTATAGGGTCCTAATAAAGTCTACTTGGAGTTTTCATTTTGTGAGTTTTGACTGGTTTCTTGGATTGGATTTTCTTCCACTCTGCATTCGTTCTCCTTGGTGATTTGTTTTCCAGCAGCCACCACACCAGCTCCCCTTCTGGGTCTTGTGCCCAGGTTACAGGGTAAGCCACAGAGCGCACCTGGTCGGACTTCCACAGGGCAGCCAAGGCAGTAGGCTGCCTTGTGGACACAGAGGAGGGCACTGGGACCTCATCCGAGGACTCTCAACAGAGTTCCTCTGCAGCACCAGCTGCAAAGGAACACGGTGGGAGGGGTAGGAGGGGACAGGGATGGGGCCAGGGGAGGGGGTGGGGAAAGTGATGGGACATGCTAGGGGGGTGTGGGGTGAGGGTTGGAGGGAGGGGGAGGTGGTGTGTAAATACTTTGTCATAGAAATAAATGTCAACTTACTCTCACACAAAACTTGTCTCAATCAGTCTTTGCCTGGTTCTGACCCCCAGCTGGTGTGCACTCTGCTCTGTGGGTGGGAGGTGGAGGGGGCTCCTCATCCTGTTCATCTGGGGCCTGCTGCTCTGGTGGCTGTGGCTCTTCTGGAAGGGCCTGTCCTCTGCGCATTGCCAAATTATGTAGCATGCAGCAGGCCAGGAATATCTTTTGGGGGCTGTACAGGAACTCCCCTCCAGAATGGTCCAGACATTGGAACCTGTTCTTAAGTTGTCCGAAGGTGCGCTCGATGATGCCAAGGGTGGTCCGATGTCTACTGTTGTATTTCTCCTCTGACCCTGTTTGTGGGTGCACTATGGGGGTCATGAGCCAATTCCACTCCCCATTTGGGGAGAAGCAGGATGAGTGTATTGTTTGGAGCAGGTACCTTGTGGATTTGGGGGTGGGGGGCGTTGCCCAGTGGAGGAGGTATAGTTTGGGCAGATCCAAGCTGCACTTACCTAGGAGCCATCCGCTGGTGATCTCTCCTCAGTCAAACCTGCGGAAGATTCCTGAGTGCTGCAATATATAGGCATCATGGGTGGAACCTGGGTATCGGGCACACACGACTAGAATCTTCCCCTGGGCATCACACACAACTTGCATATTGAGTGAGTGGAATGCTTTCCTGTTCCTATAAGTGGCCTCTCGTGCCCGGAGGGGTCTGAGTGCGACGTGTGCAGTCAATGGCGCCTATGACCGAGGGGAAGTGAGCTACAGCATATAAGTCAGACATGTTGTTCTGCAGTGCCTGGGGGGGGGGGGGGGGGAAGGTGATGTATTCAGAGGTGTGGGTAAGGAAGGCATCAAGGAACTGGGTGAGGCACTTAGAAATGGAAGTCTGGGTGAGACCCGTGTTCACAGATAGGACAGACAGGAAACTCCCAGTGGCCAGAAAAGATAAAGAAGCAGTGATCTTTAGGTGCACAGGGATGGGGTTGTTCCTATGGGTCCTGGGCTGCAGGAGGGGTTTGAGCTGGTCACAAAGGTGCTGAATGGCAGCCCTATCAAAGCGGTAACTAGTGAGATACTGCAGGTCAGTGAGGTCTAGGAAACTGCTATGGGGCCTGAAAACTCTGTGGCGTGAGTACCTCCTGCTGTGCCTCCAACATGTAAGCCACCTGTGCATTTAGTGCCTCCATTTCCCCACACTACAGGTGCAATGCAGTGCCACCAGTGCTCACCTCTCCCTACCAACTTGGTGAAACTCAGCAGCAACAAACAGAAGCTGACACTCACTCTCCCACCACCGGCAAACAATGCAGTCACACACAGCAGAGCCATACTGCAAGCACTCTCTGACCCAGTACAAACTCTCGTTCCACACCCTCTAGCCACTCACTCTCCAAGCGGTCTTCACAAACCCGCTACAGCAGTACATAGGACAAAGAGACAAACAGAGACTACAAACAGGTAAGGGAATGAAATATGAACTTGGGGACAGTGAATGGAGAGGGGGAGGGAATGGGGGAGATAGAGGAAGGAGTAGTGGTGTTTTGGTTTGGGGGCTAGAAGGGGTAGGGAAAGCTGAAAAGGTAAAATACAAATGAGGCAGGTGAGGGCGAAAATGTTCCGACTACGGCACACAGACAAAGGTAACAGGTACGCAACAAACTCTCAGCTTTCTCTCCCAACAACACTCTCGCCACTCTCCAACTGCACAAAATCGCTAATGGGCCTAAAGATGACTTCCCCCTTACCCTGGTCGCTTTTATTTCAGGTCTAACTAAGGATGCCCATGTTCCCACCCATGCAAAACCATTTCACTAGCAGTTATATGCTGCGGGCACCCATCTCATAACACCACCCAAAACACGCCCCTAACATGCCCCCTGTGGGGACGACCATAGATGGGCGTCCTCGTGCTAAGGACACCCTTATGGCCCTGTTTCGATTATTCGATTTGGGCAAGCTTCTTTCACGGGGACGCCCATGTGCCTTTTGTGCTGCTTTTTGGACGCCCTTTTCTTTCGAAAATGAGCCTGATAGTGTACAACCCTTTCCCCATAGTTTTAAACTGAAATTTTCTCTAGAAATAGGCATTTTTCTCATAGTTTTAAACTGAAAACATTTATAAACTGTTTTTAATTACCCTTCTCTAGACCCCCGCAGGACCCTTGCCCACAGATATGGAGAGAGGGTTTCAGAAGGCTCATAATAAGTATCCTAAATATGACCTCTGTTTTCTGGCTCCTAATTTCCAAGGACATCCTAGGGCATCTATTCTCCCACATGATGTACTAGAGTTTAAAAGATAGTCTATTTATATAATATAAGGTGTGAAATGAAACAGAGAAATTAACACAGAGACTAGAGAATAGTGAGATAGAATTTTACTTGTGTGTCTGTGAAACAATTTAAAGAGAAAGAAGAGATTGAAACTGAGACTGGAAAAGTTTAGTAAAAGAAATAGTCTTTTATTCTCACCCAATCAGGACTTCAAGTTGGTACATACATCAGTCAGATTCTGGGTTCAACCGGCCAGAATCCACACGCCTCCTCAGGGTCGGGTCCGAAACAGGTTGGTCCCGATGGTCCTGCACCGCAGGAGCCTTCGAGGCAGGTAGCGGCCCACTCAGCGGGGGTTGGTCAGCGGGCCAGTGTTACCTGCTCTCCCGATGTCAATGCCATCTCTGGCGCCGAAGTTGACGCCACTGGTGCCGATGCTGTCGACGCCGAGGAGCCGGGCTCAGCTCCAAACAGATGATCCTGTTGAGCCTGCCTCGACACCTGTGTCTGCCTTTTAAGGCTAAGACACAATTTGCACGCTTTAGGGTTGTGTTCAGGCCCAAGGCACTGAATACACCAAGCGTGGGTGTCGGAAAGTGAGATAGCCCGATTGCACCGACCGCACTTTTTGAAGCCGCTGGGAATCCTCGATGTCATCGACGGAAAATTAGCGGCAGCGAGATCAAAATCATCGATGGTGGCGGAAAAGAGGCCACAAAAGGGGAACGCGAACAAGCGGCCAAAAAGGAAACTTACGGAGGGCAAAACTAAAAAGTAAAGGAAAACTCAAAAACTCTGTTTTTTTTTTTTACTAAGTAGAAGCGCAAACGGTGCCCAAACACGAAAACAAGAAGCGAAAAGGCTTAACGATTTCCAAGGGCTGAAAAGGAGAGGGATGCAACGCAGTCTTCTCTCCACAGTGGAAAACGAAAAAACTGAGTGGGAAAGGTCGTGCAAGGGCAGGAAGACAGCCGCACATACGTGGTGGGCGTGCCCCGCACGCTGGACCTCCCACGAGACTTTTGGAGTTTGCTAAGGAAACTCTTCTGATCCGAGGGGCTGCCTTGGATGTTACCCACATGTGAGAACAAGCAGCCTGCTTGTCCTCAGAGAAAACAATATACCTTAACTGTAGTTCACAATGGTAACTACACCCCTAAATATTGAGCTTAATATTTCTAGTTTGGCCATGCGGGCCTATTATTAGTGGGATGGTATAAGGTGTGTGCTAAAATCCGTAAATAAAAAAATTTCCGCAGCACTGCAAGGGACACTGCGTCAGTTTAATGAGAAGTGGGCCCGTGTACTTTGATAGCTAGTGGTTCAGTCTCATGTTTCTTATTTGATTATCGAGCCCAATGGCTGGAGGGGGAGGATTTAGGACCTCACTAATTCTATATGCAAAGTTCTTTTCAGGTGTATATAATTACAGGGATAAGTGTTCACTCCTGGCAGTGTCTTTTGGTACCCCATCCTTACCTTAGTACGTTTGCTATTAGGGCATTCTTCTAAGTGCCAGTGACTTTAAATGAACAAACTCACCACTTTGTACCCATATTGGTGGTTATAAGTAAGAGTATATGTATAGATTAGTATATTAGTATAGGTTTGGTGGGAGGGTGGGGGTTACGCATCATATGTGTCTTTTATATCTATGACTCTTTTATTATCTTCTGTACATCTCTGATAAATATGCAACATTTTGAACCTGAGGTTATTGATGTTGGTATTTGTTGATGTTAATTGTTGCAAACCTCAACAAAACTTTGAATGGTTAAAAATATATATTTCATTGTTAATTTGACTTACAAATTCTATTTCAGTGGATTACAGTATAGAAAAATAAAGCAGCTTTAAACATCAAAAGATATATATTAAAGGCTTGCTTTGAATACAAAAAAGAAAATGTACAACTCTGTGCATCTAACACACTTGTAGGAAAGCAGTACGGTACTTATAAGTATATCAGTACAAATGGTGGCATGTCTCTTCATTTGTAAAGTGACCAAGAAGTGCAAACCAAGACACAAAGCTGTGTATTGGTAGCTGCATAAGAGTAAAGGAAAGGGGAATGGGATCTGATATACCACCTTTCTGTGAGTACAATCAAAACAGTTTACATATTATAGACAGGTACTTATTTTGTACCTGGGGCAATGGAGGGTTAAGTGACTTGCCCAGAGTCACAAGGAGCTTTGGTGGGAATCAAACCCAGTTCCCCTGGTTCTCAGGTCACTGCCCTAACCTTTAGACTATCATTATGCTTATATGTCCCCTGTTTTCTTGATCTTTTTTTTTGTTTTTGGCTTGTCTCTTTTTGTCCTGCCATCTTTAGATATTACTCCAGCATGCCTGGGATCCATTATTGGCATGAGGGCTGGAGGAGCCACCTCCTCTGAAGTGTACCCTTCAGCATTGCATGCTAGCTGGTAGGAGCTGTCACATCACACCTTGGATCTGATCACACCCCTCCATGAGCACGTCCAGGCCTAATCAGCTCTTCTGGGTAGGAAGGGAAGTGTGATTCTGAACCTGTTTCCTGCCCCCTCAGGTCGCAGTGAGGCCTAAGCCACAGGATCAACCTGTTTCTTTAACAACAGAATAAACAACCCTCAGAAGTTCTACTAACAATCTGTATTTTTATCAATATGTATGTTTGTTGTGTTTGGCCTAATGTTCACCATGGATATGTCTGCAACATACTAGTGGGATTTAATAACCATGGCAGGACTTGCCCAAGTGGAATACTGGTTGCCTCTCTCAGAGAAATCACTCCAGTATGCATTCTTACTTGGCATGATGGATGACGCCAAACAAACTTCTACTGGACTCAGAAAAAAGTTCACAGCAAGAGTTTATTCTTAAAAAACTGGACTCGATACGAGTCGTGTTTCGGCCGTTCAGGCCTGCCTCAGGAGTCCCTAAAATGATATACAATAAATTATATTAACTCAAAGCAATAATAAAAATGGATACATTACAAATAGTCTAAAAGCACATCTTTTTAGGGTATTTGGTTTGTGTCTGTTATAATTATTTTTGAGATTATGCTTTTAGACTATTTGTAATGTATCCGTTTTTATTATTGCTTTGAGTTAATATAATTTATTATATATCATTTTAGGGACTCCTGAGGCAGGCCTGAACGGCCGAAACACGACTCGTGTCGAGTCCAGTTTTTTAAGAATAAACTCTTGCTGTGAACTTTTTTCTGAGTCCAGTAGAAGTTTGTTTGGCGTCATCCATCTTGTCACCTTTGCTGTGTTCTTTTCTTGGTTTTTCCATTGCGGAGGTCCACTTTCTTCTGTGTTTGCCATTCTTACTTGGCATATCATCTTCACACAAGTGGGCTGAAAGCAAACTCACCATAGAGAATGGAGTGCAGTTTTATAAAATATATATTCGGAGGGTCACGTGATGCACTGCAAGTAGTGGTAGCGTTTTAGCCCTGCTCCGGGATCCTCACCCCATTTCGCTGCAAATCACAACTCTAAACCTCCCTATGTGAGAATTTTACACTCAGCACTGAGGTGTCATAGCGTATGGATCAATTTGTGTGCCCGATGCCGTCTGGAGTGACCTGCAGAGGATCGAAAATGGAAAAAGAAAAACTCTCATCGCCGGGGCTTGGTTCCAAAATGGCGCCGGTGAAAAACGAACCGAATGGGGAATTTAATGAGAAACAGCTGGCCCAGATTACGGCGGCGGTGGGAGCAGTGCTGACCCCGAGATTTGATGCGCTAACCGGCCAACTGGATAAACTTGATGCAACCCTAACAGAAACGGTAAAACGTACGGGCGAAATCGAAAAAAGAATATCAGATCTAGAGGACAGATGGGCCCGATGCGAGCCAGATCTCTCCAGCCTGAAAGAACAATTAAAAGCTCACCAAGAAATGCTGGAAGACATTGAAAACCGTACTCGCAGATGTAATCTACGAAATCACTAGGGCATATCCTTGAGCAATGGCTGTGTGCGGAGTTTGCTCTCTCGGACCTTAATGGCGCGTTGTGTATTGAGTGCGTACACAGAATTGGGAGGCATAAGCCAGATAATCAGAAGTCCAGGGTGGTCATTATTAAGATTTACAACTACCTCCATAAGGAAGAAATCCTACGGGGGTACAGAATCCCGGAACTACAATGGAGCACGAATTCGGATTTTTCAGGACTACTCTGCGGGCGTTCAAGAAAGACGTCGACGCTTTCACCCAATTTGTTCATCACTGGTGGAAAAAAAGATACGATTTATGCTTCTCTATCCCGCTATTCTAAAGATCCAGCATACAGGCAAGTGGTGTTGGTGGAGGTGTACTTTGTACTTATGAAGGCCTGAACCAAGCAGTTTCAGTGCTGCTAAGTATCTAATATCTAAGAATTAATGTACAGACGATGAGAAGTGGAAATTTCTCTTTTTTCTGTAAATTACAATGATATTAAGCAGGCCAGGTACCCCCACCTCTTTCCCGCACCTTCCTCTGACCAAGCAAGTGAAAGACAATGAGCTCCTGCCAATTGTTGTCCATTTGCTGTTTACACAAGTGTATTTATTAGCCTTTGAGAGACTTTTAGGATGCAGATCAAAGGAAGTTCCAGGTGAAGGGGACAGGGCTGACAGAGCAGAGAAAGAGAAATCCTGTAATCAGGACAGGATAAGAAAATCCAGGAGACAGAATTCTTTCCCATGCCCTTGGAAGTAAGGCTACTATCCAGGAGAGAATTACCCTTTTTTTTTACAACACCTTATTTCCTTTTCTGCCTAGAACAATTCAAACACTATCTCCCTGGAATCAAAAGCAATAGTTCTATTGACAAGAGAAACCTAACACCTCTATAGCAACTGGAAGCAGTAGTTAACTTTTGTCTCTTCTTTTAGAATAGGGGAAATACTAATTAAAGGTTTGAGAAATGTATGTATAGATGAATAGAAGAGGTCCAAAACATTTGGACAACAGACCAAATGCATCTTCAAAAGGAAATATAAACAGATGCTGTGTATTTTATTGATACTAGAGATCCTGACTGACTGTAAGGTGCTAACTAAGGGGGTGTGACAACCCCTCCCCCTTGTGCTCCCTTTTTGTCTTGTAAGGGAAAAGAAACCCTATATAATATTTCTCTGCCAGATAGGAGGTTGGGCAGTGTACATCTCTTTTGGCTCCCAAGCCAGGGAGTTTGAAAGAATGTCCTGCTTCCACTTTCCATTGTAATTTCAATTTCTATATATGTTCTCATTTCTGTCATATTCTAGACTATTTTTCTTAATTTTTTTATCCTAATCTTTGGATAATTAAATAAACCAGTGTTAACCCCAGGAAGCGCTTCCTTGGTCTCTTTTTGTCTTGGTTGCAGTCTAAAATAGTGCTACCAGTTGTCTGGTTCTTTTAAGGTACCGGTCGAGGGGACTGTATTTGTGTGAGTAGTGCCCAGCAGTGATTAGAGACTCTGGAGGCATGGCACGAAAAGCACAAACAGTGGCGTACCTTTGAGTCAGTGCCAGAAGCGCAGAAGTTCGTGGATAAGGATATACAGATGAACACCGGATGAAACTCTGGCTAGAATAAAGGCTGCAATCATCTGTAAGGACTCTACGCGGGTGGCGTGGATTCTGGCACCAGTGATCAGAATGGAGCAATTCAAGAGTTTGTTGAAGTTTGGACAGAATTTTGGCAAGTTAAAGTTTTAAATCAAATGTTATGCAAACACCTCAAAATTGTCTTATGTCAGCTTTCACACAGCCTTGGGAAAGGAGAGTGATAAATGAATGGGGGGGCGGGGGTAGGGGTAGCACATTAAGTAATTATTTGATAAAGGTGACTGTGGAATGGGGGGAGAGGACCCTAGAACTCACAAGACCTGGCTGATGAGCGGCTGTTCATCAGCAATTCCAAGGGAACCAGGAGGGGGGGTAATAAAGGGAACCAAGGAAGAAGAACGTAATAGTTCTTCACGGGCGGGCGATGGGAGAGCTGGGAGGGGGAGGAGTGGGTGGTTGGGGGGTACGGGAGAGCGAGAACAGAACCGAGAACACAAGATTCATCCTAATATCAAAGCATGACAAATCTGGCAGCTAGTGTGTGCTAGCAGTGATGTATTCAGTCAAATGATTAAATGGGAATTTCCATCTCTGGGGCAGGGCTGGGACCCAGGGATTAGGTTTTACAGACTAGTTAAGATTGTGCGTATTATCAGGGTCACCACACTGTAAGATAATCCACCTGGAATGTGGAGGGATCTCCTCCCCGAACAAGAGAAAAAAAAATCTTAGCATATTTAAAGCGCTTAAAGCCCTATATCGTATGCATACAAGAATCCAGGCTTACTGATCAGGAACATGAGAAACTAAAGTGGGGATGGGTGGGACAGGCCCTATATGCCTCCTCAGAGGGACGAAAGGGAGGAGTTGCAGTCCTATTTCAAAAAAACCTGGCTTATACGGCAGAGACAATCCTGAAAGACCATCAGGGGCGCTATATACTGATCAAATTATGGTTGCAAGGAAGAGAGGTTTTTCTACTTAATGTGTATGCTCCCACCCCCTTTGATAGAAAGTTTTTCTCGGGATTGTTGAGAGCCCTTACTCCAATTCAGGGAAAAAGCCTAATTGTGGTGGGAGACATGAACACAGTGATAGATCCTCAGGCAGATTGCATAGGAGCTAGAAACAGTGGATCTCAAAGGAGAAGAGAAAGAGGAATGCTGCGAGAGTTTGCAGCCTCTCTCTCTGTGGTTGTGTGGAGGCTCCTGCACACAACTGAACAAGACTTTACGCATCAGTCCAGAGCGCATGGCTCATGGGCCCAACTTGATTATATTTTAACAACCAAAGATCTTTTTTCAGGTATGGGGGCAGCAGGGCAAGAAGAGATTGTAATATCAGATCATGTACCAGTGCGGTTTACACTGGAAGCCCCGAGAGATTTTTCTCTGGCCAGGAGCTGGAGATTTCCCAGCTACTTGTCTAAAAATAAAGAATTTCAAAAGTTTTTACAAAAGAAATGGGAGGACTATGCGGCAGCGCACAATAAAGAGCATAAAAACAACCCCAGTTATTTTGGTGTGCCGCAAAGGCCGTACTGAGAGGAGATTTGATTGCTTATTTGGTTGCGAGACGTAGGCGTAATGCCTCGAACCTGATTCACTTAAATAGACAGCTATGCAGAGCCCGGCGTAGATATTGTTTTTATCGCCCCCCCTTTTTAGACCCCTTCTTGACCCCTCTACACGGAGGGGTAAAGAGCGTTAGCTCATCCAAAAGGGTTTGAATTGTTTCCCTAACCTCCAGGGTTACCCAGTCCCATGGGGGTCTGTTCTGGGGAGGCATCAGAAGGCGGAGTTCAAACCTTATTCCCATGACCACAGCTTTCTGTCTAATAGGGTCTAAGGAGATCTTTGGCCATTTATGTTCCCACATATAAAAATCTACCCTTGTTAGTTCAGGGAGTGAGGATCTCTTGTGTATGGTTTTCTTTGTAGAATAAATGACAAATAAAGAATAAGTAGGAATAAAGACACAGATGGATTTCAGAAAGAAGGTTCAATTTATTCTTACCAAGATTAAATCTTCAACTTGGTACATTCATCATCAGACAGATTCTGGGTTCAATTGCACAGAGTTGTGCCTTCCAAGAAGAGTTGGGGAAATGTTCCAACTATCTGGCAAAATCTCCTCTCTTTTATAGGCACAGGTCTTAATACAAGTCAATGGCAAGACCCCTGGTTTTTTTTCCTTAATATTGCCCAACCTCTGATTCATACTTTCCTTTCCGGCAGATGTCCATCTGTACCCTCTTCTTTCCGTTTTAGCTATTGCAAGATTTCCGTTATTGTCAACAACATGTTTTTTTCTTATTACAAAAATATCTGCACCTGTTTGTGACATTTCCGCTTTTGTCAACACTTGTTTTTCTCCCTCTTGATACAAAAATATCTCAATACTAGCATTTCAGTTTCATATCATCTTTCATATCATTTTATGATCTGAGTGCCAATCTCACAGACTTCATTTTAAAAACCAAACTTCATCCATTTTTGTCCATTATTTCGACATCTTAGGTGTTATGTTCAATTTAACAGTTCTACCAGATTTTGTTAAGACCCATCATGCAGGCCTGCTTTTGCAGGTTCCCATCTATAAGGCCATTGGTGGGCTTTCAGGCCTAGTCAGGGCTGCTCAGCTGGCCAAAGCCCAGTAACTTGGCCCATCACCATTCCAGTGGATAGGCCTCAAGCTACAACACATATTAACATTCCCCTCTTCACCCTATCCCATAGGGTGACACCAGGGTTAACGTACCATGGTACCATCCATTCCAGAAGGTATCCTATTAAATTATAGAATCGAATGAGTCTAATTGAAAGCTGGTATAGTCTGATTTGTTTGAATCAAAGTGATAACATAGGCACTACTTCGGTACCATACTATAACTACAACAATAATATTTCTAAACCTATTAATATGCAGGTTCAATCTTACTCTTACATATATGGAGATATATATATTAATAACAATCAATAATTCTTTTTGGTTATATACTGATTATATCTTGAGTATACATTTGCATGGATTATATAGTCATACCGATTATTGATTACATTCTTTCATCAGTCTTAACACTATTATATTGCATCCCTGTGTGCTTTTACATGATTATACGGTTGCAGACATTTCTATAGTGTCTCTAGCATTCGCATAGCGATTGGTCCGTCTCAAAGGGAGATAGTCCAATGTGTTATCTCCAGTGGTGTTGGGAAGGAGATTTTCATACAGGACATATTGTCCTGCCGTTGTCTTTTTTGTTATTGCAGTTTCAATCAAGCGTTCTACTAAGCCTCTAGCACAAGGGATTATGCAACATCCTACTAGTACAAAAATTGCTACCACTATGATTATGGTGGTGGCTGCAGAAATGATAAATGTCTTCCATTTACCAAAAACTTTATCCATCCAACCAGTCCAAGATGTGTCGACACCAGAGTTCTCTGCCAATTCTTGCGACAGTGAGGTTAGGCCTTTCAAAGCTCTGGTAATTGATCCATCTGGAGCAGTATTGTTGGGGATAAAGGTGCAACACTGTGTACCTATCTTGCGGCACACTCCGCCATCCGCTGCCAAAATCTGATCAAGCACTAATGTATTTTCTAACGTCATTCTGCTGGTGGCATCTAATTGTGTTGCAATTCCTTGAACCGCGTCTCTAGTGTAATTCACAAATCTCTGCTGGTTGTAATATATATAGTTGATCCAGTCTAAATTTTTATTTATAGTCGCCCACCAAAAGAAAACTGATTCGAACCCTGCTGCAATCTGGTTTCTGGCTTTGAACTCATCAGGAACCCCTCTTGGAACTCCAATTGCATCTATATAGACCCAATCATCAAAGGATCCAGGCATAGCATCTCTCTTCACTCGTGAGGAAGAGCTGCTATGAGGAGGGAGCAAGGATGCTATAATGATTGGAATTACCAATTTGACCAGGGCACATCTTCCTGTCCAACTTTTGTGAAGTGTATGGTGGATAGTATGGGTTCCACAGTACCACCATATGTCTGCTCTAGCCTGTGAAAACTCTGTGAGGTTCAGATTTCGCAGAGTCCCTTTTTCTAGGGTTGTGTTACAATTGGTCAAATTTCCTAGAAACCGTGTATTTTTCACCCCATATCGTTCCAGACATGTATGATATCTGGTAGCAGGATCTGGAATCCTGAATGCAGGTGGGACCCTCATCCGAGGAGGTAAGTAGGGGTGGTGTTCGTCAAGATGTTGACAAGACTTATTGGTTTCTTCTTTTACCTGCAATAACTCTAACATACACCAAAAACCATCTGGATCATTGTGAAGATCTAAAGGAAAGGGAACTACTGTTGGTTCTGCTCTTGCATGGGAACAAAAATAACAATTAGAGACATTCAAACTCTTTGTAGTATAATGCGCCCATTCGAGCCACAAGTTTGTCTCTCCAAATCCTGTTTCTAGTGCCATTAAATCTTTGGAATTATTAATTGGCACGATCTGGTAAGGAATCTTTACTTCTGGGATCTTTGTTGGCATCAAAGGATTCTTTTCTGGTTGTGCTGGGGGTGGAACAATCTTAAATTTGCCTGTGGCATCAATTCCTAAGGAATAAGTTCTGTATGTAACAGCCGTTACTCCTCTGAAAGTGATAGCCACTTGATTACATTTGGTCATTGAACAAAAGCCAGTCACTCGCAATTTCATAATGGAAATGCTCTTTTTGAGGTCTGGAATTTCGCTACCTGAGTAGGGAACCCATGAACCTGTGTACCACCATACTTGCGCCCAACTTCCGCAATTGGAGAAGGGACATAGGTATATTTCAAAAGCTGACAAATATTGCTGCACAGGATGTTCTCCGCACATTGTGTAAGCACACACATCAAGGGTTATTGTGGTTGTGTCCTTAGTAGTGGGTAATGTTATTTCGTAAGTGGTTATGAATTGTTGCAGAAAACTTTCTAGTTTCTGTGCTCCTTGTACCATGGGCATGGTGAGCACACACAACAGGAGGGCTAGACACTTCATGTTGGTAGTTTTCATGATTAGATGTTAGATCTGGACTGTACAAAAGGCAATTGGCGGCTAAGAATAAAAGTGAGTAACAGAATCACCCCTAGGGTTTTAGCAAGAGCTGCAATGACAATAATCAATATCCCCAAATATACCAAGACTTGATATATCATTTAGGTATGACTTGGGTAAGGAGGGTAAACTCTGATAGCCCCTTTCTCAGTGGGATCGGGTACTTCAAAAAGATTATATATTTCCAAAGGTCCCAATCCAACCTCTCTGAGAAACAAAAAAGGTATCCAGTCAGTGCCAAGTATGGCGTATGTGAATAACCAAAAATCCACCACGTCACCAGTTTCTGGTCTTATTAGGAGCTCATCAGTCTGTTCAACCTGTAAACCCAAGCTTCCTCCAAATAATGCCAGAGTATGAGTAACTGTTCGACTGGGACCGAGTGTCCAACTCTCAAGTAAGGGTTCACACAGTGTCTGATATCGAGTGAGGGGATCCCAATTGGGATCGTCTTCTGGAGCTGGGTCCCAATGGGGAAATCTTAATTCTCGAGGATCTAAAAGGTACTCAGGGATTACTTGATCACCTAAATTAGGCGACGGTAGTGGAGATTCAAGGGAAGGAACAGTTTGCGGCGGTGAAGGCTGGTTGTTTAGTCTGCTATGGGACATATATTATGTCACGGGTGTAACAGTTAATGGGGGTGTTGGGCTATCTGGGAGGGCGTGTAGCTGGGACTCTGATACAGTGGGGGAAATAAGTATTTGATCCATTGCTGATTTTGTAAGTTTGCCCACTGACAAAGACATGAGCAGCCCATAATTGAAGGGTAGGTTATTGGTAACAGTGAGAGATAGCACATCACAAATTAAATCCGGAAAATCACATTGTGGAAAGTATATGAATTTATTTGCATTCTGCAGAGGGAAATAAGTATTTAATCCCTCTGGCAAACAAGACCAGGTGGCAAAACCCTTGTTGGCAAGCACAGCGGTCAGACGTCTTCTGTAGTTGATGATGAGGTTTGCACACATGTCAGGAGGAATTTTGGTCCACTCCTCTTTGCAGATCATCTCTAAATCATTAAGAGTTCTGGGCTGTCGCTTGGCAACTCGCAGCTTCAGCTCCCTCCATAAGTTTTCAATGGGATTAAGGTCTGGTGACTGGCTAGGCCACTCCATGACCCTAATGTGCTTCTTCCTGAGCCACTCCTTTGTTGCCTTGGCTGTATGTTTTGGGTCATTGTCGTGCTGGAAGACCCAGCCACGACCCATTTTTAAGGCCCTGGCGGAGGGAAGGAGGTTGTCACTCAGAATTGTACGGTACATGGCCCCATCCATTCTCCCATTGATGCGGTGAAGTAGTCCTGTGCCCTTAGCAGAGAAACACCCCCAAAACATAACATTTCCACCTCCATGCTTGACAGTGGGGATGGTGTTCTTTGGGTCATAGGCAGCATTTCTCTTCCTCCAAACACGGCGAGTTGAGTTCATGCCAAAGAGCTCAATTTTTGTCTCATCTGACCACAGCACCTTCTCCCAATCACTCTCGGCATCATCCAGGTGTTCACTGGCAAACTTCAGACGGGCCGTCACATGTGCCTTCCGGAGTAGGGGGACCTTGCGGGCACTGCAGGATTGCAATCCGTTATGTCGTAATGTGTTACCAATGGTTTTCGTGGTGACAGTGGTCCCAGCTGCCTTGAGATCATTGACAAGTTCCCCCCTTGTAGTTGTAGGCTGATTTCTAACCTTCCTCATGATCAAGGATACCCCACGAGGTGAGATTTTGCGTGGAGCCCCAGATCTTTGTCGATTGACAGTCATTTTGTACTTCTTCCATTTTCTTACTATGGCACCAACAGTTGTCTCCTTCTCGCCCAGCGTCTTACTGATGGTTTTGTAGCCCATTCCAGCCTTGTGCAGGTGTATGATCTTGTCCCTGACATCCTTAGACAGCTCCTTGCTCTTGGCCATTTTGTAGAGGTTAGAGTCTGACTGATTCACTGAGTCTGTGGACAGGTGTCTTTCATACAGGTGACCATTGCCGACAGCTGTCTGTCATGCAGGTAACGAGTTGATTTGGAGCATCTACCTGGTCTGTAGGGGCCAGATCTCTTACTGGTTGGTGGGGGATCAAATACTTATTTCCCTCTGCAGAATGCAAATAAATTCATATACTTTCCACAATGTGATTTTCCGGATTTAATTTGTGATGTGCTATCTCTCACTGTTACCAATAACCTACCCTTCAATTATGGGCTGCTCATGTCTTTGTCAGTGGGCAAACTTACAAAATCAGCAAGGGATCAAATACTTATTTCCCCCACTGTATTTGGAGTGGTTAAGGTAGTATTCGTGGGAGGAGGAACGTCAGTATTAGACACCAAAGGATAAGGAAGAGGGGTGGTTCGCAATTCAGACAAGGTAATATTATCCTCAAAAGTATTTGTAATAGTGGGGACAATATTGTCCGAGCTACTGTTAGTATCGGAAACACTTGTAGAATGCAAAACAGGAGAATCAGTAAGGACAGGAGTAGTCGCAGCGTTTTCAATAGGCACTGTAGGATTGCCAGTTGAAAAGTCTGTTGTGGCAGATGTGTCTGCCCAGGAGGTGGGATAACTGGTGGCAAGGGGACTGATCTTTTTGATCGTTTGGAGGGATCTGTGTCCAAACAAGCGCGTGAATGTGGTATACTGTTGGGGCTCTGTGTAGGCTGCTGTAGTAGGTGGTGGAACCGAAGTAGTTGCAAGTACTGCAGGGGTAGTTGCAAGTACAGAAGTAGTTGCAAGTACCGTGGCGTTTCCAACGGGCAAAGTAACGTTGCCAGTGGGAAAGGCACTGAGTGTGATCCAAAGATCAACGAGGTTTCTGTCAGCAGTATAGGTAAACAGGGTAGTGAGAAACAACACCAAACCTATACAAAGCAAGATAAAACACACAAGTCCAACAGCAAACAATCGAGCAGATGGAAAGCAGAAGAAGAGGGTGTACTGATGTAACACCGTAACTCCTGCTGAAACAACACTTGCAACGGTGCTGTTTGCGTCCGTGCCGTCTGGAATGGTGTCGTCTTCCAGATAAGTTTCGTCGAAGTCATTGGACCAATGAGTATTGGTTTCAGATAACTGCTCAGAGTCACACTTGTCAACAGGATAAAGGTCAGTGTTTTGTGGATCTGGTTCTTTGATGTCGTCAAGGGCAGAAAGGTTCTCTGAGGTTGGTTCCCTGCGGAGGGTTGATTCCCTGCGGAGGAGTATAGCAACTGGAGTGGCTGAAGAAGGTGGTAAGGGGATTGGAACTTTCTGTAAGGGAATAGTCTGTAAGGGGATGATTTCTTCTGGAGTGGACTGTGGCTGGACTTGGCGTGGCATTTATCTGGCCTGATTCGGGAAATACAAGTGTAAAATGTCGAGCAGCTCACTGATGTTGCTGTACAAATTCTGCAGAGTTAAAAAGTGCTCAGACTCTGGTTCACCCAGATCCAAATCTCCTGCAAAGTTGCGGATTCGGATGAGACGGATACGAAGATCAACGTAGGGAAGTGGAAATTCAGGGACACTGGAAGGTGGTGGTGAGGATGGCCACTCAAAGGCAGGTTCAAGTACTGGTGGTTGTTCAGGTGGTGACTCAGGTGACTCAGCAATCATTTGGATGGTGATATCAGCAAGATCTAATAGGTGCGATTCGGGAGATGGTTGGTCATGTGTAACTAGTTGATTAAGTCTCTGGTCTAGTTGATCCAAGTGATTACACAGTGATGCTGGGTGCGGTGTCGGTGGTCTTGGGCTCAGTGGCGGTGGAGATGGGGTCCGCGGTGGGGCAGGATTCTCCAGTGGCTGCTGAACTGGAAACATCAAGGAGGCCTGATTCGGTATTCGGATAGGCTCGTATATCTTTCAGATGGACCCAGGATGTGTGGTCCTCCAGCTTGGCAGCTGTAGCTGACAAAGCCTCTAT
Source organism: Microcaecilia unicolor (assembly GCF_901765095.1). Taxonomy (NCBI): domain Eukaryota; kingdom Metazoa; phylum Chordata; class Amphibia; order Gymnophiona; family Siphonopidae; genus Microcaecilia; species Microcaecilia unicolor. The sequence continues at coordinate 351,076,342 of NC_044031.1, read as the reverse complement.
CTTGAAGGGCCCAATGTAGATGGGATCTCGCCAGGTCTTGTGCGTATAATAACGCCGGTGCACCAGATCACCCACTTTGTAAGGGAGGGATCTATTGGCATCACTATCCCCTCTTCTGTCCGAAATAGCCTGTGAAATTGAGGACAGAGAACTTACAATAGTCTGTAAGATATCCCAATATACTGAGTATTGGTCCGGCAATTGAGTGTCTGGATTGCCAGGTAGTAGTCGCATTGGGCGACCTGTACACAATTGGAAAGGCGTCAGTTTAAGGGAAGCGGATGGAGTGGCACGAAGAGATAAGAGTGCCAGCGGGAGGGCATCAAGCCAATTCTTTATCCCATTTGCCATAAGCTGACGCAATTTGGTTTTAAGCAATCCATTATATCTCTCACCCAAACCATTACTAGTGGGTTTGTAGACACAGACAGTTCTGTGAGTAATGCCAAGTGCTGGAAGTAGATTTTGTAAAAGTTCATTCACAAAATGTGTACCATTATCCGTTGTAATTTTGGCAGGGATACCAAATCGAGGGATAATTTCATTACAAAGTGATTGGGCCATGATCTGTGCAGTTTCTCTAGTGCAAAGGAAAGCTTCCACCCACTTAGAGAAACCGTCAACGCAGACAAGCAGATACCGTTTACCACGGACAGGTGTCTGCATATCTGTAAAATCAATATACCAATGTTGGCCAGGTCCCTGGACAACGGGTAAATGACCTGAAGGAATAACGGGTCCCCGTTTAGGTGTATACAAGAAGCATTTGTAACAATTGTGAACTACAGTGTGACACATGGGCATCATTTGGGGAGCCCATAATTTGGAAGACAGTTGATCATACAATGTATTAGCATTCAAATGCAAAGGGTAATGAAGGGCATGCAGAAGGAGGGACAAAACATGCTGTGAAACACACAATTGACCGTTGGGATGGGTCCAAATACCATTAGGATTAAGAAAACAGCCTGCTTGCTTCCACAAGGTGATTTCTGCTTGTGTAAGTGAGGAAGTGAGGGTAGAAGAGAAGTCGGAAGTTAGGGATTCAGAGGTGACAGGAGGAGTAGGCTCGTTCAGAGGAAACTCCGGTACTGGAGATAAGGGAGGGGTAATGATGGGAGGAGCATGAAAAAGGGGAGGGGTACTTGGAGAGGAGGAATCAGAATGTGTGGAATCGGATGGAGTTGAAGGAGGCGTGTCAAGGAGTGGTGCTTCGGACACAATAACCGGAAGTGCCGCATCGGCAGCGGTTCCGGAAGGAAGACTGGAAAGGGTAGTGACCTCACGGGCTAGTTCATCAGCAGCATGATTGCCGTTGATGGCGAAAGAAAAAACCGTCTCCTGATGTGCCTTAATCCAGGAGATACTAGTGCGGAGACCTTTTTGATGGCGCTTCTCCAGTGCATCAAAAAGTGCAGACCACAAAGGTAAGTGACTTAAAGGTTGCCCCGTAGAGGAGATCATCCCTCTCTGGTTCCATTTGCGGACATGGGAATGCAGAGAAGCAAAAACATAGTCCGAGTCGGTGACAATGCTCAAATCTGAGTGTAGTGCTTTAAACAGCAGAACGTATAAAACAGCAGCAAGTTCTGCAGTTTGGGCTGTGAATGCCTCTGGCAGTCTAAATTGTACAGGGTCGAGTATATATTCTTCGGGTGTGTAGCGTAGGGCGGCAAAACCAGCTACCCCGTTTTGCTGAGAACCATCTGTAAACCAAACCTCGCCACTCTGCAAGATTTCAGAATGTACATGGAGAGATTCGGGTACAGATAATTGGGTAGTGCACTCATGGGGAAAGATAGCATTCTGTGCTGTCTCTGTTACGGTGAGTAGTGGATCCAGACGTTGAAGGTCAGTTAAAGTTAATGGGTGAATGGAGTGCACTACACTAAACAAAAGTACTTGATACTTTTGCAAACGGCAGACAGTCATGTGACTAATCTGTTTGTCCAATAGATATTTAACATCATGAGACGTGTGGAGAATCACCGGAAGGTGAGGAATGTAGCTGTATAGTTTGGTAACAGCAGTACTGGCGGCAACAAGACCTTTCTCACAAGTAGCAAAAGCTCTTTCAACGGGTGAAAAAGTTCCTGAAAGGTAACCGCATGCAAGATCATCATGTTCTTGGGTAATTAGGCAAGACCAAGTATCCTCGGTATGCACAACCCAAAGGTGCACATCCTGAGAAACATCAATGGTTGCCAATGGTGAGGAAAGCATAACATCCTTCACAAGGGCCATAAGATCAGCTGTTTCCTGAGCTGTAAAGTGTAATGATTCATGTTTTATTTTCTGTTTGCCTTGTAGTTTCATGTAAAATGGCTGAGTCCGGGCTGAATAATTGGGTATCCAAAGGCGACAGAAATTTAGCATGCCAAGGACACCTCTGAGATCAGAAACTGTTGTGGGCACACGCAAAGAAGAAACGTGTTGTAGGGTATCGGGACCTAGGCCCTTCTGACGGGGGCCAATGTGATGGCCAAGGAAGGTAACATGTGTCTGAGCAACTTTTAATTTCTTCCTGTTAACTTTGTAGCCTTTCGTAGCAAGAAAGCCCAGAAAGTCACAGGTGACTTGAACACAAGTGTCAAAGTCAGGGCATGTGATAAGCATGTCATCCACATACTGAACAATAGAAGTATGTGGTGGGAGAACATACCTGTCACGTTTAAATTCCTGTATGTGTCCTGCTAAGGTTTGGGAAAAGATGGTAGGACTGTCAGTAAACCCCTGGGGAAGACGAGTCCACTGATATGTTGTGTTATTGAATTGGAAAGCCGTTAGCGGTCGGCTTACAGGGTCGAGAGTGATGGAAAAGAAGGCGTTGGATAAATCAATAGTGGAATGGTATGTCTGCAAGGAGATGCTATTGAGGAGTGTAGTCGGGTTTTCTACATTTGGGAATGTAGCGTAAGTGAGGTCATTTAGCGCTCGTAAGTCCTGTACTATACGGAAGGTTCCAGGATCCTTCTTTGGGACAGGGAATAATGGAGTGTTGTATGGTGAATTACACTTTTCAATAATACCCTGCTGTAACAAGGAATCAATTTGTTCCTGAGCTCCAGCAATAACTTCAGGCTTCAGTGGATATTGGGCGATTTTGGGGCCTTTACAGCCAGGTAAGAGCTGGATACGATGGGGAGGGCCTGTTACTTCACCATAGGGTTTCTCAGGTGTGGCCCAAAGAAAACCTGGTAGGTCATTCAGTGCAATCTCTATTTGTTTCTCAACCATAGAGATGACAGCCATCATGAGTGAAGTGCTTTCATTAGGGGAAGGATCAAAATGAATTTCAAAATGAAACAATGTCAACAGATCTCTTCCAAGTAAATTGACAGGACATAGTGGAGCATACAAGAAGGGGGCCGAAAGTTGAAGATCGGCATATTTAATGGGCAGGGGTTCAAGCAGTGGTGTGTCCGTTGGGACACCATCAAATCCTGTGGTGGTAATGTTGTCTGGAGAAACTTTGAGAAATTTCTGCAGTTTATGCGGAACGTGGGCAAGCACCGAGCGAGAAGCGCCTGTGTCAATTAAAAAGGGGACGGGAACATCACAGATTAACAAGGTGATCATAGGATCATCCAGTCCTGCTGTAGTGTGGACCACGCCTAGTCACTGTGGGCGGCGTTGATCTGGATTCCACAAAGGGAAAGACTGCCGGTCTGGAGGGCGTTGGCGAAGTTGATTTTTTTGTGTATTTTGTGGTGGTAGTGAACATTCACGTGCGTAATGACCGTATTGATGACAACGATAGCACTGAACATCAGGAAAGCGATCAGGACTAGGCCGGGAACGGTAGTCTCTGGGTCGTCTACTTGCATCAGGGGGCCCCCGTGGGGGACCTCGCTGAGGTTGGGCGCGGCGACCTCGTTCTTCTAGGTAATCAGTTCTACGGTCTGGGCGGTAGGGCCGTGGGCCCTGATTTCGGGTGTTATTGTCATAGCGTTGGTCAGCATACATAACAATAACAGGGGGAGAGGTCTCGGGGGTATTGGGATCTGTGTCAGAGCTCTTAGAGGCTCTCTTTTCTTTGAGATCTTCAGTTTGTAGCACTTCTAAGTTAGTGCGTACTGTCTTACGATGTTGAGCTTCATCTTGCTTGCTTTTAATAAGCCGTCTGCAATGATGAAGGATGTGTTCACGAATTTTTGGCCATTTTTCCAATTGGAGACCAACTGTGTTTTCCAATTTATTTTTAATCTCTGCAGGTAAGGTTCCCTTAAGTAAATGGTAGAACACTGGAAGAGCATTATCAGAGTCAAATTTTTCCTCCGTCTCTTCTTTGAAAAGATCTTGGAGTCTGAGCAAGTAAGCCTCAATAGGCTCTGAGTCCATTTCCCATCTTTGGGAAGTGATTACAGAAAAATCTTTAAGGGCCGGATACATGGTCCGGATTTCCTGAAATACTTTGGTCTGAATCTCTGTTAAAGGATTGCCATCATACTGAGTATCTGTTACAAATTTGGCATAGCCTGATTGAGTGAATATATCGGTGACACTAGCATGTGGGGTTCTGCCCAATAACGCTTTCATGTCACCAACTGACAGAGCAGTACCTAATGCAATGTCCTGTAATTTTTTTAACCATCGGTTGCCACCCATAGCAATATCTGGGAGCTGTAGTATAAGGCTATTTAGTTCAACAGCTGAAAGTGGGGTGTACTCCGTATGAGGGACACCACCTGACATTTTATTCAACAGGGGAAAAAGTTTAACAGCCCCAAAGGGTTTAACCGATGAGGATGTAAGAGACTCTATCGCAGCGGCTGGGGGAAATTGATTCTCATACTTTTTCCAAACCTGAAGACCCTGGATTAGGTAAAGGGTTGTTTTCTGATCCCAATGGGGGTCAGGGTGGTCATAAATAAGGTCGCGCACTAACGAGAGCTTATCGGATCGCAAGGATCCTTCACGTGGGAAAAGGGCGGACTGGGGCTGGAGAGCCTCAGACCATCCTGCAAGATTATCAATCCATGGCTGAACATGCCATGAATTCTCATGTAATGCCACATATTGGGCGGGTGTACTAGGTGGACTAGGTAGGGTATGTTCAGCACTGGTATCTAGGGCAGAGAAAATTGTAGGGTTACGGGGACTGTCAATGACTGGAAGGCACCGGCTAGAACCATCAGTAGTAAGATAACTTTGAGGGTGACGCTGTCTGGTGTGATGAGAAATAACATCATGTTGTTGGGGTAATTCGGATTTTGGTGCAGCAGATGCAACAGTGTCCGGGATATCAGGACGCGGGTGAGAAAGACTCGGGTGTGCTGAAAGGGACTTGCGTAAAGTACGAAGTCCTTCTGAAACGAACGCAAGGTCATCTCCCATACTGGCCAAAGCACGGCCATACTGCGGCGTAGGCCGAACACCCGAAGGGACCGGTGTACCAAGGGTAAGAGCCTTGGGTAGAGGATGGCGAGGTGAATCATCTGCAAAGGAAGGGATCGCTTCACAATCCAGTAGGGATGAAAAGTCAAGTATGGGGGGAGGGTCGGTTCGGAAATCTCCCATGCTAGATTTGATTGGAAATAGCGGGGGATGTGGAAGAGCTTCCAATTCCTCTTCCAATGGAGAAGGCCTAACCTTTGGTCGTGCACCCAACTTGTCCCATCTAGGGGGAGTAGAGCATTCAGGCATAAGTATAAGCATGGAGGGATTAGTAGGGTCAGGGGGTAACTTAACATAACCCTGATCGTGTAGTTCCTGACAAATAGCGCGTACCTGTGTCGCAGGGCTGTATGGAACAAAGCCCATTTGTCGTAACTGGGACAGGGTAGGACAAGGCAAAGATGCCGGAGGCAAAGGACCAGTTTGGGCAGAAGAGTCCAAACGTGGTGGTTGGGGTGTAGTCTGAGTAGCATGTCCCATATATGAGTTGGTGGCCGTTTGTGTGGTAATATGTGAGGTCAGTCCTGATCCCAGCACTGGGCAGGTGGAGGTCTGGGCAGCCGCATCAATTAGATTGGTGGCTGGGTGATGGATATTGACCGGAACCGGTGGGTTCTGGACACAAGGATATTGTTCAATAATGGGAGGGGGTATCTCAATCTCATAACCACCAATAGTACGATAGACATGAGGTGGCTGCTGTGGGACCACTGTCTGGGTAGTTGCTTGCATTGTTGGAGCAGTTGTAATAGTAGGCGACTGAGCGATAGTCTGGGCCACTGGTACTGTTGAAGGGGTTATGGGCGGCTTAGTTGGTGCCGACCCCTGGGACATAGGGATAGGGTTCTTTTGAGATGAAAGAGGAGATATATCGACAACACCAGCAATGTGCACGGTGGTAGGTGGGTCAAAAATCGCAGGAGCTAGAGATCCCGCAGGCAGCGAAGGTGTCACTGTCTGTGATCCCTGAGATGAGGAGGTCTCCGTCTGAGATCCCTGGGAATTCTGTAGCAGAGGATCTGTGATAGGTTTATCACAATATCCTGGGGGTATTGGGGTATATCCCACTGCACATGGTAGCAGCTTGGTAGTGCTTGCGGCAGTAGCTGCATCATAAGGTGGTGGGGCGGTAGGTGTCACTGGATCTTGGTAAGGGGCTTGATCGGTATCGGACTTACCTAGACTCCTATCGTGCTGGTTTCGTGCAATAAGTATGAACTTATTAATGGCAGCTAAATGTTTATCCCTAGATTTTCCTGTTTTGTGGGACTCATTGTAGCAGACCAAGGCTTGAAGCTTGCCCTGATCAAATGAGCCCTTTGATGGCCATTCCAGTGCTTGATCTTTGGCGGACCAAGCGGTATGCCAGGTCTGACATAAACGGGTAAGTTCTTTTCTATCATCGGGGAAAAAGTTAAGAACTCTTTCCAGGGGAGTAGGGGATGAGGAAGAGGACATAATGGAATCAGAAATAAGGGAAAAGCAATCCACATAGGAAAAAAACGTGCGCAATGTAGAGTGGTATTTAAAGGGCAAGGCCCTCAGGCGATGCCAGTTAAATTTCCAGTTGGATTCTAGCTCAGGGATCTATAATAGGAACACCTATAAAATATATGTAGCAATAACATGCAAAGGAAGATTATCTAAACAAAAAAACATGCATCATGCGTACACAATACACCTTGATACTCACGCGTCTTCAAGAGCGGTCCAGTGGCGGAACCTAAAACATAAATTACTAATTGGCGGAAAGCCCAATGCTTTTGCCGCATGTTAAATTAACAGACAAATGAAAGTCACAAAGGTGAAAGAAGTGTTTAAGAAAATAGTGCGAAAGTGAGTGGTGTCAGCTATTATATATTTAAACTACTCTACCCCCAATTAATGAAAACTACTCTCCAGAGTGTGCTTCTAAAGGCATAAAGAAACCCGGTTTCCCTGCCTGCCAAGAACTGTGTCTGATACTTAGCCATGAGCTCCAGCCCATGATAGAGCCCCTAAAAAGGGACATTGCAAACACTCCCAAAAAGAACTAAAAAAACCAGCGAATAAGGTCTCAGAAGGCTGCGTGTTCAAATCACGTCGGGGTCACCACTGTTTTTATCGCCCCCCCTTTTTAGACCCCTTCTTGACCCCTCTACACGGAGGGGTAAAGAGCGTTAGCTCATCCAAAAGGGTTTGAATTGTTTCCCTAACCTCCAGGGTTACCCAGTCCCATGGGGGTCTGTTCTGGGGAGGCATCAGAAGGCGGAGTTCAAACCTTATTCCCATGACCACAGCTTTCTGTCTAATAGGGTCTAAGGAGATCTTTGGCCATTTATGTTCCCACATATAAAAATCTACCCTTGTTAGTTCAGGGAGTGAGGATCTCTTGTGTATGGTTTTCTTTGTAGAATAAATGACAAATAAAGAATAAGTAGGAATAAAGACACAGATGGATTTCAGAAAGAAGGTTCAATTTATTCTTACCAAGATTAAATCTTCAACTTGGTACATTCATCATCAGACAGATTCTGGGTTCAATTGCACAGAGTTGTGCCTTCCAAGAAGAGTTGGGGAAATGTTCCAACTATCTGGCAAAATCTCCTCTCTTTTATAGGCACAGGTCTTAATACAAGTCAATGGCAAGACCCCTGGTTTTTTTTCCTTAATATTGCCCAACCTCTGATTAAATATTACAGCACTCAATATTAGGCCCGTTGTTTGAGCATCATCAGTTGATTATAAAAGAACGGGGGCTTTCCGAAATTTGAAAATACTGCACGGATCTGCCTCCTGTTGAAACCTGGAAAGGTGGCTGAAGAACCTGAATCATACCGCCCTATTTCCTTAATTAACGTAGATATTAAACTACTAGCTAAGATCTTGGCAGACAGGTTGGTGGCTTCTCTCCCAGACTTAATAGGGCCAGCCCAGGTGGGATTTATACCAAAACGTCACTCAGTCCTACATATCCGAAAGACGTTATTAGCAATGGCTCAATGTAAATATCAAAAAGAGCCGGTGATTGTGGTCAGCCTAGATGCAGCTAAGGCACTTGATCAGGTGAGATGGGGGTTTTTGTTTCCGGTTCTTGAATGAGTAGGCCTGACTGGAGACTTTATGAAAGCGGCGAGAGCCTTATATAACAACCTTGAACCACACACATAGCAGTCAATGGGGGGCTCTCACAGAGTTTCAAGGTATGTAGGGGAACCAGACAGGGATGCCCTCTATCCCCGATGTTGTTTGATCTAGCCCTGGAACCGTTGCTTCGGTTGTTAAACCGCAGCGATGATATCAAAGGAGTAAGACTGGGAGATCAAGAGGTGAAGGCACTAGCTTATGCGGATGATATCTTGTTGATACTTACAAACCCTCAGCCGTCCTTAAAGGTGCCTTGGACTTGACGTGTGAGTTTGGGTCGCTGTCCGGTTTCACCCTAAATTTTCATAAGTCTTGTGCAATGGCACTAGATGAGGAGACAGCGCGGGGGTGGAAAGGGAATTTTCCCTTACGATGGGTGGATATAGAAATGAGCTATTTGAGGATTCTCCTCACAAAGGATATGGCATCCATTGTTAGAGGTGACTAGATGTAAATTAGGAATGTGGGGAGACCTTCCATTGATGGTCTGGGGGCGGATAGCGCTATTCAATATGATTTTGGCCCCAAAGTCGCTGTATGTATTCCAACAGCTTCCCCTTTTTCTGAAGCGCAGGGAGGAAAAGATATTATCAAGACTTCTGCAGGGATTCTTATGGCAGGGAAAGAAGCCTAGATTGCCCATAGATATAGTGGCTTCCCTAAGGGGCGGAGGGGGGATGGGACTTTTGAATATTAGAGCCTTAACAATCGCAAGCGCCATGCACCACATAAATGACTGGTATCGAGGGTCCTCAGAATTTTCGTTGACTCAGATTGAGACATCTGTGTTTCCAGAGGTCCATTTCAGTTATCTCTTACATACTGGGGGGAGGTTACCACCTGGTGCCTTTTTAAGACATCCACTATTACATTCCCTACCTGGCGTTGGGTGTGTAGGAAGCACCATTTTTCAGCTGGAACCTCTCCCTGGCTTTCAATTTGCAATAACCCTGACTTCTCTCCAGGTCAGAGACATAGTATCTCTAGTAACTGGGCAAAGAAGGGCTTAGTGTATTTAGCCCAAGCAGTCACCGAAGAGGGCAGCATGCGTTCATACACAGATCTGCAGACAAAATATGGTATTCCCCAAGGACACTTATTCGAATACTTTTAATTAAACCATTATGTTGCATCACTGATGTGGACGGACTTGACAGAGGACGTATTGGAAGTACTAGCAGAGACTTTTTCCTGGGGGGGGCCCAGCAATCTGTACTGCTGAGATTCCATCATCAGCAATTGAAAGACTCAACCTCAGAGACAGATTATATACGCCTGGCTCTTAGCTGGTCTAAGGACCTTGATTGTACGGTGTCCCCTGACATGTGCAGATCATATATAAAATCCTTATATGCTCAGAGGCTCACCATACCACAGAGGGAGAGGTTGTATAAATGGCTCTTGCAATTATATATATCCCCACACAGCGCATTCCTGGCAAAATATACGAATAACGGGAATTGTCCCAAATATGTGTGTGTGGGGGGGGGGGGGGGGGGGGATTGGCTACATTGGGACATACAGTGGTGGAAATAAGTATTTGATCCCTTGCTGATTTTGTAAGTTTGCCCACTGACAAAGACATGAGCAGCCCATAATTGAAGGGTAGGTTATTGGTAACAGTGAGAGATAGCACATCACAAATTAAATCCGGAAAATCACATTGTGGAAAGTATATGAATTTATTTGCATTCTGCAGAGGGAAATAAGTATTTAATCCCTCTGGCAAACAAGACCTAATACTTGGTGGCAAAACCCTTGTTGGCAAGCACAGCGGTCAGACGTCTTCTGTAGTTGATGATGAGGTTTGCACACATGTCAGGAGGAATTTTGGTCCACTCCTCTTTGCAGATCATCTCTAAATCATTAAGAGTTCTGGGCTGTCGCTTGGCAACTCGCAGCTTCAGCTACCTCCATAAGTTTTCAATGGGATTAAGGTCTGGTGACTGGCTAGGCCACTCCATGACCCTAATGTGCTTCTTCCTGAGCCACTCCTTTGTTGCCTTGGCTGTATGTTTTGGGTCATTGTCGTGCTGGAAGACCCAGCCACGACCCATTTTTAAGGCCCTGGCGGAGGGAAGGAGGTTGTCACTCAGAATTGTACGGTACATGGCCCCATCCATTCTCCCATTGATGCGGTGAAGTAGTCCTGTGCCCTTAGCAGAGAAACACCCCCAAAACATAACATTTCCACCTCCATGCTTGACAGTGGGGACGGTGTTCTTTGGGTCATAGGCAGCATTTCTCTTCCTCCAAACACGGCGAGTTGAGTTCATGCCAAAGAGCTCAATTTTTGTCTCATCTGACCACAGCACCTTCTCCCAATCACTCTCGGCATCATCCAGGTGTTCACTGGCAAACTTCAGACGGGCCGTCACATGTGCCTTCCGGAGCAGGGGGACCTTGCGGGCACTGCAGGATTGCAATCCGTTATGTCGTAATGTGTTACCAATGGTTTTCGTGGTGACAGTGGTCCCAGCTGCCTTGAGATCATTGACAAGTTCCCCCCTTGTAGTTGTAGGCTGATTTCTAACCTTCCTCATGATCAAGGATACCCCATGAGGTGAGATTTTGCGTGGAGCCCCAGATCTTTGTCGATTGACAGTCATTTTGTACTTCTTCCATTTTCTTACTATGGCACCAACAGTTGTCTCCTTCTCGCCCAGCGTCTTACTGATGGTTTTGTAGCCCATTCCAGCCTTGTGCAGGTGTATGATCTTGTCCCTGACATCCTTAGACAGCTCCTTGCTCTTGGCCATTTTGTAGAGGTTAGAGTCTGACTGATTCACTGAGTCTGTGGACAGGTGTCTTTCATACAGGTGACCATTGCCGACAGCTGTCTGTCATGCAGGTAACGAGTTGATTTGGAGCATCTACCTGGTCTGTAGGGGCCAGATCTCTTACTGGTTGGTGGGGGATCAAATACTTATTTCCCTCTGCAGAATGCAAATAAATTCATATACTTTCCACAATGTGATTTTCCGGATTTAATTTGTGATGTGCTATCTCTCACTGTTACCAATAACCTACCCTTCAATTATGGGCTGCTCATGTCTTTGTCAGTGGGCAAACTTACAAAATCAGCAAGGGATCAAATACTTATTTCCACCACTGTATGTTCTGGCGGTGCTCATTGGTACAAAGATTCTGGGGGAAGATTTTGAACAAGGTAGAGGAGATGTGGAATTGTACCTTACTGAGTGACCCCTTGATGCTTTTCAATAATTACAAATTTTCATCGGATCCCCCAGAAGGCTTTATCAAACTAGCTATATTTTTGGGGATCACCTCTATATTACAGGCTTGGCGATCCACAGAACAACCCTTGCTGCAAGTCTGGCGGACAAAGCTAATCAGTCAGATGCGGTTAGACAGATGCGGAGTAGGTGATTTTGAGAGCACTCCGGGCCTTAAATTTTGGGCACTGTGGGAACCAGTGTGGGCTACTTTGCCCCCAGCTGGAAGAAGCTATTTGTTGAATTTCTAATTGGGTTGTATCTAGTCGAGACACAAGGGGGGGGGGGGATCATTTAGTAGGATAACTGAACTATGTCTGTAGCAACGGGGGATTGGGATAAGATTCTGGAAGTGTAGCATGATATAAGTTTAATTGTGAGAGTTATTAATTTTGATGCATCAGATCTAAATCATATAAAATATACAGCTTCAAAGACACTACCCCCCCCCCCCCCCACCTTTCCTCTGGAAAACTACTAGCTGGGTGGTTACCTAAGACCATCAACACCTATCCAAAGAATCAATCACAGAACAAAAGACAGTGAAACTCCACCTATTACTCAGACTCAGAAAAGCCCATCAGACAAAAGAAGCTCAATCACCCTCAGACAATGGACCAGCAGATGTTCCTTTCAAAGACAGCTATCTCAGAGACTGCAGTAACAAAAGACTACACCTCCACCTATTTTCAGACAAAGACTAAGCCCATCTAAACTCAATCACTCTCAGACAATGGACTAGCAGATGTCCAGGCAGGAAGTCTTGTGATGTCATTGAGCATGTGACCTGTTGCCATGCTCCATCTCAAAGCCAGATGCCCAGGATTCAGCTATCCAGGAGCTTTCCAATTGGACCAAGGGCAACCACCTGACATGAGTCTAATGCCCAGTTCAGACACTTTAAAAAGCAGGGATTCTTTCTTTAGAGAGAGAGTTCTTCCTGGCTGTTCCTGAGTTCCTGATGCTCCTGTCCTAGTCGCCGCTGTCCTGAATTGATTAAATCTAAAAGCAAGCTAGAATCCTGACTTCTCAAGCTGGACATCACATCCACCTTAAAAGAAACTGCTTCAAGCTCCATCAGACAGCAAACCTACAAAGAAACCTTTTGTTCCAGCAAGATTCTCCTGCATGACTCTCCATAGCAGCCTCCATCAATGTGAGTTATCCAGCTTAATTTACAATCAAACCTGTTATTTTGTAGCATACTTCCATTGGTAAAAGATCCTTTCTAAAACTACCTCTCTATTGTAAACTTATTACCTTGCCTGTACTAGAAATAAACATTTTCTTTTAAAGTTAACTATCTGGCCTTTATATTGGGAAAAGCACATGTTCTCACATGTGCAAGCTCCAAATGCTCTGAGCACATGTTACCTTTTAAAGTTACACTGATAGCACATGTTCGCTTTGTAAACTTAGTGCCATGCTTTGAGCACATGTTCCAAAACGTACAGGGCAGGTTAATGTAATTAATTCGAATTTAGTATATAAAATTCCCCTCTATTCTTACATGATTATTATTCTTAACAATTTACCTTTAATTGGAATAGAATAAGTATATATAAGACTAGAGAATCAAATTAGAATTGGAATTACAATTGGAATATAAGAACATTTCATTTTGTAATTCTTTGCGACCACATGCTCTGAGTAATTCCCTCTGTTAATACATATTCTATTATTAACTAGAGAAATATTATATTATAAATTTATCTGTTTCAGAAGAAGTGGATATAAGGGCTTACTTATGAGAACATCTGTTTTGACGGTGTTAAAGTCAGCTGATAATCAGCTATGTACCTGATAATGGTTTCTTCTGGACTTTGTATCTACTAATAAATTCTTCTGTAGCAACGCATTAAGAGGAACTGGGGAGGGGGGGTGGAGAGAGAGCGGGGGGGGGGGGAGGGTGGAGAGAAGATGGGGTGGATTGGGGTAAAAGAAATCCTTATTTGACGACAAAGAATTAGTGGTTGATTGTTGTATTATTATAGTTCTTGCTGCAAAATAACCCTTGTGGTTTTTTTTAATTAATGTCCATAAACAGATTTAAACATAAAATATATATTCAACATTAACATTATTTCCAGTTCTGGGAAAGGGGATCCTACAAGAATGCCTACAGGTTATGCACGTATCACAAGAAATCACAGAACACCTCAGCTTGTAAGGACATTTCATAAAATTCTCTAAAATATACAGTTTCATATTTGTACATAAAATAGTATCTCTAAAAGTAATTTAATTTACATTTTGAGAGTGGGGGAGCAATAAGCCTTCTACCTCTCTTGAGCTGTACATTCAAGACCCTTCAATTTCCTCACCATCACTCAAACCATGGGTGGTAGACATGGCTTGAGACACAGGTACTATGGGCCTTAATTTAAATCTTCCCAAGGTTTCTACTTTTTAATTCATTCCTGTCCCATTCTGCCCAGTCAGTAGAGTGGCATTCTTTCAGCTGAGGATCATGGGAAATACATCTCTATGGAACAGAACACAAGTACAGCTTTAAACTGACTAACAGGTGTCACTGTTGAATGAGGGCTGAAATTCCGAATGGATAATGCTGATATTCAACCATCAGATCAGCCCACAATTCACATCTCTAACCACATGAGGATAAGCACAGAACAGCTACAATCTGTCTGGCAGCTTCGCAAAAGCACGCTTGTTTTCAAACCTGTCCTGGAGAAGCACGGGGCAGTCGGGGTTTCAAGATTTCAGCAAATGAATATGAGTGAGATACATCTGCATATATGCTTGCACCGCATGCAGTCTTCTATCATGCATATTCATTGCGGATATCCTGAAAACTCAGCTTGCTGCTGCTCCCACAGGATGGATTTGAAAAAAGGAAGTGAATTTTAATTGAAACTGATTTTTTTGTGGCAAGATAATGGAAAGTGTGTGTGATATACAGGGTATGCTTTTATACAAACAATTAAGACATTTCTTCTTCGTCCTTGGTCAACAGTGCTCCTCTTCTTTCCTTAATGACCTTAGAGGGCCTTAGGCTTTTCCAAGTTGTTTCTTGATGAAGTAGCTAACTAATTTCTGTGGTCTCTGCTGATACTCTACAAGCACATCATGAGAGCTCGAAATCTGGTCACTCTCCAGTCGGTTTAGCAAGGTGACACACACCACAGCAGCTGAAAGGAAAAAAAGGGAGAATGCAAGGCTAAAGATACCAAACGAGTGAAAGGGGTGATGACCATGAATGATAGAGTAATTGCTGCCTATGTGTGGGGCTCAGCTGTAGTCCTCAGGGTCCCCAAACAGCTCTGGTTTACATATGAGATGCCTGTATTAATTTGCTCTACCCACCATGGTTAACTGGTATAATCTAGCTACCCTGAAAACCAGAATTGTCTGGGAGTTGAGAACCAATGATTTGAAGAAGAATTTGAAAACTTGTAACCTGTATTAGGTTGTCCTTGCCACATGGCAGTGGTGGCTATGCCCTGGACTGCCTCTGTGCAACAGTGTATTGGGATAACTTTTTATTCAACCAGTACAAAAACTATCAGAGCCTGCAAAGAAGCAGGACAGGGTTAATGGGTTTCTACACGGGTATCTGCAGGACAGTGAAAGCGACCAGCAGGCATGCACAGAGGAAAATACTGGTATGTCAATACTTAAACCATGTGACCAGTGTTGATTCTTCAAACACCGGCTGTGATGTTTAACAAACTCACATTTATTCAGCACTGCTACACGAACGGTCATTGATGCTAAATATACATTTCGCCAGTGAGTTATAAGGATAGCAGCGATATTTGGCCAATATGGGGACAATACTATAAAGAATGGCAAAAGTTAGGGGCCAATTTGGAGCACACTATATGTGAATTCTATAACGGCATTGGGGGTGGCCATTTTCTACTACAGAATACTAGCATCCATAGCAGAAGGAAGTGGGCATGTGTAAATGCAGTGCTTGAATGTGTAACTCAACAGTACCCGTAGGTTATACATGTAAATGATGGACCTGCCCAGAGTCACACCAGTCATTGAGCTAGCATAAGTGCTCATGCACAAAGTTAGGAATATAAATGCGGACTTACACTCATATTCTATCATGTCAGTTGCACATATATGTGCTGTTACAATTACAGTTTATTAATTTTCTATTCCACCTATTAACTAGGTGGATTCCATAAATAAATACATACCCATAAAATCAACAATACAATACAATTTATTCTTTTATCTGATATCAGATACTTCCCGTATAGCTGGGTTGTCCTCATTTTATAAGCTGGGGCCTATATTTACATAGTAACATAGTAGATGACGGCAGAAAACGACCTGCACGCTCCATCCAGTCTGCCCAACAAGATAAACCTTTTGTGTATACCTTACCTTGATTTATGTTTAAGTAGTTTTTATTGAGTTTACATTGCATTACAGCAACCATTCTCATTACATTGAATATTAACATGTTACTGCTACAAAGATAGCAAGTCACAATGCTCATATAACATATAATTTAGCATAAATAAACTTTTATTCCAACCTTTATAACGCTCCATATTCATAACAAACCCCTTCTATGCCCATCCCTCCCTCTCCCCCCCCCCCCCCCCCCATGACTCTGCCCTTCCTCACCCTTTACTCATATTATGAGAAGTTTAACAAGAAGCTCCTGTCCTTGGTTGGCATGGTAAGCCACAGTGGTTCCCACATTGCTCTAAACCTAAGTCCCGGTGCACTTTCCAAATCTGTAATGCCACACCTGTCTGTACGCATTTGTTTTATTAACTGAGACCTCCAGCTTTGCAGGAATGGCCCTTCCGTGGATCTCCAGGTCTGTAATATAGCATTTATTCCAAAGTATATGGCTATCTTTACAAAGCTTTTAAAACCCCCAGGGGGATCCGTTGAAAATTTGTAACTATAAAATAATAACAAAGGGTCAAGGATCAGAGTACAATTCCACACCTGATCTATCCCCCTTAGTAGCCTCCCCCCAAATCTTTGTATAAACCGGCAGCTCCAGAACATATGTCCCAGCATAGCTAATTGGCTTCCACATTTAGGGCAGTTACCACAATCTGTAAACTGTGCCCGAAATGCTCTTCGTGGTGATACATACATTCGTAAGAGCCATTTGTATAATCTCTCCCTCTGTGGTATCGATAGCCTCTGCTAGTATAATGACTTTAGATAGCTTTGGCATAACTCCACTGAGATCTTACAGTCTAAGACCTCCGACCAATCATGAGCCAGGCGCACATAATCTATGTCTTCCCCTGTATCTTTCAGTTGTTGATGGTGGAACTTTAAGGGAACAGATACCTGAGCCCCCAGAGAAAAAGCTTCAGATAAAACCTCTGCTACGTCCTCAGTTAGATCAGTCCATAGCAAGGAGGTAATGTAATGTTTCAATTGAAAATACTCAAATGTGTTCCCCGGTGAAATCCCATATTGGTTCTGTAACTCTGCGAAAGTGCGGATACGTCCCTCTTCTGTAACTACATGTGCTAGGTATACTATACCTTTCTTTGCCCACCTATTAAATATACTGACCCCCTGACCCAGTGGAAAGGCAGGATTATCGCAAATGGACAACCATGGAATGGATGTACCCGAAAAGCGGTGTCTCCTGCACATCCATCTCCATGTGGCCCTTAGAGAATGCAGTAGTGGGTGTCTTTTGAAGGCCTGGTGTGGCAGAGTGCCCCCTGAGTGCAGCAAGTGACTAAAGTGTATATCTGAAAACACGGAGGTCTCTACAGGAGTTAAAGAAAAATCAGATACCCCTCTGTACCAATCATTGATGTGCCTCATTGCGCATGCTATTGTTAAATACCTGATAATGAGGAGACCCATGCCCCCCCCCCATCACGTGGGGAAGCTATCTTATCATAGGCCATCCGCGGTTTCTTCCCCTGCCACAAAAAGTCTTGTACCAGCCTTTGTAGTGCTCTTTCTTCCTTATTTTGCAAGTACAAGGGGAGCTGTTGAAACACGCATAACAGTTTGGGTGCCACCACCATCTTAAATAACGCTATTCGTCCCCATACTGTAAGTATGGTCAACCTGCATCTAGTCATGTCAATCAGAGGGTCAATATTGTGCTTGTACAAGGAGATCCTGTCCTTAGTAAGATATATCCCCAAATATTTTAGCTTCAGATCTGCCCACTGAAGGGGGAACCTCCCTTTCCATGTTGTTGTTTTTTCACCTAATGCCATTGCGCATGATTTAGTAAGGTTAAGAGTAAATCCTGACAAAAATCTGTATTCCTTCATCAAGTCAAGAGCTGCCTCTAAAGACTGTTGAGGTTCTGATAATACTAACAGTATATCATCGGCATACGCTAAAGCCCGGACTTCCTGGCCCCCGACGACTATGCCCTTAATCCTCGGATTGGAATTTAACAGTCTTAGCAGAGGTTCCAAAGCTAAATCAAATAGCAAGGGGGAGAGAGGGCAACCCTGACGGGTCCCCTGAAATACTCGAAAACTTTTTGTAATCCCTCCGTTAGCCATAACATATGCCTCCATACCGCTATACAGAGTTTCCACTGCTTGCATGAATCTTTGTGGTAGACCCACCCATTCCATCACCTGGAACAAAAACCTCTACTTGACCTTATCAAATGCTTTGGCTGCATTAAGACTAACTATTATCCCTGGTTGCTGTTGGCACAGACCCTGAGCCATAGCCATAAGAGTCTTCCTTATATGTATGACCGAATATCTTTTGGGTATAAATCCCACCTGGGATGGCCCAATGAGCTGTGGCAAAAATTTCATCAACCTGGTAGCCAAAACTTTGGCCAACAGCTTAATGTCAACATTTATCAGGGAGATCAGGCGATATGACTCAGGCTCTTCTTCTGCTTTCCCAGGTTTCAACAAAAGGGATATAGCTGCAATATTTTCATAGGCTGGGAACCTTTGTTCTTGAATGACTGTATTATGATACTCAAACAAAGGGCCAAGCAAAGAATGTTGCAGGATCTGGTAAAATTCACCAGAAAACCCATCTACACCAGGGGCAGAGCAGGCTTTCAACTCTTTAATTGCCTTCAATAGCTCTTTCGATTGTAACGGTGATTCTAATCAAGATGTGGCCTCTTCCTCTAGTTGTGGCATATCCGCTTTCGTGAGAAAATCGTTTACGATTTCTCATTTAGTCGAGGGCTCTGATGCATATAATTGTTCAAAATGATCATGTATTATCTCAAGTATCTTGTCTGGGCTATTCGTTATTGATCCCTGCTTGTTTTTCATCACAGCTATTGTTCTATTTCCACCTCTCCCCTTTGCCATCCGTGCCAGCTGTCCCCCTGACCTATTACCAAACCTATCAAACCTGTACTTTAGGAATGTCAGATTGCGCTTCATTTATTCTTGTAGTAGCGTATTAATAGTCGCTTGCACCGATAGGTAATTATCTCTGTGGGCTATTGTGGGCATTGCTGTATATCTACGCCTGGCTCTCTGTAATTGTCTATTTAAATGGATAAGACTCATTGCAGCTTTCCTCCTCCTCGCCACTATGTCTTCTCTTATTTCTGCCTTCCCAGCACACCAAAAAATTGTTGGGTTTGATTTATGCTCACTATTATTCTTTACATATGCTTCCCATTTCTCATGGAGAAATTTCTGGAAATCCTTATCCTTACACAGATAGCTAGGAAATCTCCATTTCTTTACCTGGTGAAAGCACCCAGGGGCCTCCAGCCACACCGGGGCATGGTCTGAAATTATTATCTCTTCCATACTAGAGTCTCTTATCCAAGGGAAAATATCCGTAGATACTAATATATAGTTAAGACGTGCCCATGTTCCGTAAGCGTGTGATCTATGAGAGTACTCTCGATCATTGGGGTGCAAAAGTCTCCATGCGTCTACCACAGAGAGAGAGTTCCCAAACTCCTGTAATATCCCTCCGTTCCTCGGTGCAATCCACAGTTGGGTCCATTAATGCATTCATGTCACCCACTATAACCAGGCTTCTCCCCATCAGATTGGATAATCTACCCACAAGCCCTGAGAAAAATTTCTTTTCTGATGGTATGGATGCATAGACATTTAATAAATATAATTCCCTTCCTTGCAACCATAATTTGATCAGAATAAACCACCACTTAGAGTCTTTCAGAATTGTTTCAGTCTTATATGTCACCCGCTTATTGATTAATATCACCACACCTCCTGAGCGCCCCCCTGAGGAAGCATAAATTACCCCACCCAATCTCTCTGAAGTTTATCATGCTCTTGATCTGTCAAGTGGGTCTCTTGCAGGCAGGCAATTCCCACTTTAAGACGCTTTAAATGTGTTGCTGAAGTCTTGGAGGCCGCACTTGTATCGGCGGCCATTTTGAACAGCGATCCGGCAGCGGGGGAGCATCAGCGGCAGCACCAGCAGCTTGCAGGCAGGACCGGGCCGGGGATCTTTCCTGACTGCCCCGAAGAATTGGTTACACAACCTGGGTGGATGGAGGGGCAGATGAAAGAGCAGGGGACATGGGTGGCTGCAGGGGGGGGGGGCAGGAGAGAGGAGGGTCGTTGTTTGATGCGCCGCTCCCTGCCACTTGCTCCACGTGTTTCCCTACTCCTCCCCCTGCCTGGGAATCAGCTGTGAGTGACGTCAGCCTGGCTACGGAGCCTAGCTCAGCAACTCCGAAGGAGCCATGGACACAGGCAGACACATTAGAACGTTGGTGGTGAGAATTATTATCTTTAATAGGACCCGCCAGAACCTCTCTGAGCTCCTTCAATATCCTGGGGTGGATCCCGTCCGGTCCCATGGCTTTGTCCACTTTTAGATTTTGAAGTTGTTCATATACACTCTCTTCCATGAATGGTGCTATATCCACTCCATTTTCATATGTACTTTTGTCAGTCAATCGCGGTCCTTCTCCAGGATTTTCTTCTGTGAAAACAGAACAAAAGTATCTGTTTAGCAAATTTGTTTTTTCTTCATCATTTTCTACATAGCGGTTCGCAGCATCTTTCAGTCTTACAATTTCCTTTTTAGTCTTTCTCCTTTCACTAATATACCTGAAGAAATTTTTGTCACCTCTCCTTACCTTTCTAGCCATTTGTTCTTCTGCTCGCGCTTTTGCCGGATGTATCTCTTTCTTTGAGTCTTTCAGTTTTATCCGGTATTCCTCTCTGTGTTTCTCTTGTTGAGTTTTTCTGTACTTCAGGAACGCCAACTCTTTGGCCTTTATTTGTTCAGCCACTTGCTTGGAGAACCATATCGGTTTCCTTTTTCTCTTGCTTTTATTTACTCTCTTTACATAAAGGTTTGTGGCCCTATTTATAGCTTCTTTCAGCCTGGACCACTGTCCTTCCACCTCTCGTTCGTCCTCCTAGCCCATCAGCTCCTTCCTCAGGTAGTCCCCCATTTTACTAAAGTCAGCACGCTTGAAATCCAGGACTTTCAATTTTGAGTGGCCGACCTCCACTTCAGCCGTCATATCAAACCAAACCGTTTGATGGTCACTGCTGCCCAGGTGGGCACCCACTCTGACATTTGACACACTATCCCAATTTGTGAGCACAAGATCCAGCGTCGCTCCCTCCCTCGTGGGTTCTGTGACCATTTGTCTGAGCAGAGCACTTTGAAAAGCATCCACGATCTCTCAACTTCTTTCCGATTCCGCAGACGGAACCTTCCAATCTACATCTGGCAGATTGATATCTCCCAGCAACAGCACCTCTCTCTTCTTTCACAACTTGTGGATATCTGTCACCAGATCTTTATCTAGTTCCTGCAATTCTGTTGGAGGTCTGTAGATAACACCCACGTGGACAGAGGTTTTATCATCTCTTTTTAAGGTGATCCATATTGCTTCTTCCCCTTTCCCAGGTCCCTGTCATTTCAGTTGCCTTGATGTCATTTCTCACATACAGAGCTACTCCTCCACCTTTACGACCCTCTCTATCCTTCCTAAATAGATTATAGCCTGGTATGTTTGCATCCCATTCATGGGAACCATTGAGCCACGTCTCTGTGATTGCAACAACGTCTAAGTCTGCCTCCAACATCAGGGCTTGAAGGTCATGAACTTTATTGCTTAGACTGCGAGCATTGTGGTAATCGCTTTCCATCTACATTTCCTAGTATGATTGCACACACAATTTCACAGAATACTAACAGTTCCTGTGCGTAAGTGCTTTCCCAACTATTCAAGTTTTTCTGTTCATTTTTTTTTTTTGATTTACCATTTTCTTTACTTTGTCACTACTTTTTTTCAGACAGAGAATTGTCTATACCTGCATGGGCTTTTTAAAGACCAATAGAGCTTTGAGCTCTTACCATCATCTTTCATTTGTTTCGAGTCCCATACCAGCAGGTTAATTTGTTCTTTTCTGATATCACTGTATAGTTCTTGTTCCTCATATTTTGTTTTTTTACTGCCTTTTTTCTGCTTAATGTTATACCTTTCAGTATCGGCTCCACTTTCTTGCACCGCCTTTATCAACCATACATTTTTTTTTACCTGCCTTTCCACATTATATTTATTCATAACTATTCAAGCTTTTCTGTTGATTTTCTTTTGATTTACCATTTTCTTTACTTTTGATTTCAAGACACATACTACCAACAAATAAAAGGGACCGCCATGTGTGCACGTATGGCACCAGATCTCACAAATGTTGCCAACTTCGAAAATAAGCTCCTCACTGATCATCCATACAAGGATAATATCAAGATCTACAAGAGATATACAGATGATATTTTTATACTTTGGAAAGGAACAAGTGAACAATTACTACTACTACTACTTATCATTTCTCAAGCGCCACTAGACGTACACAGCGCTGTACACTTGAACATGAAGAGACAGTCCCTGCTCGACAGAGCTTACAATCTAATTAGGACAAGCAGGACAAACAAGAGATAAGGGAATATTAAAGTGAGGATGATAAAATAAGGGTTCTGAATAAGTGAATAAGGGTTAGGAGTTAAAAGCAGCATCAAAAAGGTGGGCTTTTAGTTTAGATTTGAAAATGGCCAGAGATGGAGCTTGACGAACCGGCTCAGGAAGTCTATTCCAGGCATATGGTGCAGCAAGATAAAAGGAACGGAGTCTGGAGTTAGCAGTGAAGGAGAAGGGTGCAGATAAGACTACTACTACTACTATTTAGCATTTCTATAGCGCTACAAGGCGTACGCAGCGCTGCACAAATATAGTGAATGATACATACCTGTAGCAGGTGTTCTCCGAGGACAGCAGGCTGATTGTTCTCACGACTGGGTGATGTCCGCGGCAGCCCCCACCAACCGGAAAGAAGCTTCGCGGGACGGTCGGCACGCAGGGCACGCCCACCGCGCACGCGCGGCCGTCTTCCCGCCCGTGCGCGACCGCTCCCGCCAGTTGAATGACTAGCAAAAGATGAAACACACAACTCCAAAGGGGAGGAGGGAGGGTAGGTGAGAACAATCAGCCTGCTGTCCTCGGAGAACACCTGCTACAGGTATGTATCATTCACTTTCTCCGAGGACAAGCAGGCTGCTTGTTCTCACGACTGGGGTATCCCTAGCTCTCAGGCTCACTCAAAACAAGAACCCAGGTCAATTGAACCTCGCAACGGCGAGGGTACAACAGAAATTGACCTACGAAGAACAACTAACTGAGAGTGCTGCCTGACCAGAATAAATTCGGGTCCTGGAGGGTGGAGTTGGATTTACACCCCAAACAGATTCTGCAGCACCGACTGCCCGAACCGACTGTCGCGTCGGGTATCCTGCTGGAGGCAGTAATGTGATGTGAATGTGTGGACAGATGACCACGTCGCAGCCTTGCAGATCTCTTCAATAGTGGCTGACTTCAAGTGGGCCACCGACGCTGCCATGGCTCTGACACTATGAGCCGTGACATGACCCTCAAGAGTCAGCCCAGCCTGGGCGTAAGTGAAGGAAATGCAATCTGCTAGCCAATTGGAGATGGTGCGTTTCCCGACAGCGACCCCTAGCCTGTTAGGGTCGAAGGAAATAAACAATTGGGCGGACTGTCTGTTGGGCTGTGTCCGCTCCAGATAGAAGGCCAATGCTCTCTTGCAGTCCAATGTGTGCAACTGACGTTCAGCAGGGCGGGTATGCGGCCTGGGGAAGAATGTTGGCAAGACAATTGACTGGTTAAGATGGAACTCCGACACCACCTTCGGCAGGAACTTTGGGTGGGTGCGGAGCACTACTCTGTTGTGATGAAATTTGGTATATGGAGCATGAGCTACTAGGGCTTGAAGCTCACTGACCCTACGAGCGGAAGTAACTGCCACCAAGAAAATGACCTTCCAG
Organism: Microcaecilia unicolor; assembly: GCF_901765095.1. Classification (NCBI taxonomy): domain Eukaryota; kingdom Metazoa; phylum Chordata; class Amphibia; order Gymnophiona; family Siphonopidae; genus Microcaecilia; species Microcaecilia unicolor. The sequence continues at coordinate 351,052,313 of NC_044031.1, read as the reverse complement.
GTCAAGTACTTCAGATGGCAGGTATTCAGTGGCTCAAAAGGAGGTTTCATCAGCTGGGTGAGGACGACGTTGAGATCCCATGACACAGTAGGAGGCTTGATAGGGGGCTTTGACAAAAGCAAGCCTCTCATGAATCGAACGACTAAAGGCTCTCCAGAGATGGCTTTACCTTCCACACGATAATGGTAAGCACTAATCGCACTAAGGTGATTCCTTACTGAGTTGGTCTTGAGGCCAGACTCTGATAAGTGCAGAAGGTATTCAAGCAGGTTCTGTGCAGGGCAAGAACGAGGTTCTAGGGCCTTGCTCTCACACCACACGACAAACCTCCTCCACTTGAAAAAGTAACTCTTTTTAGCGGAATCCTTCCTAGAGGCAAGCAAGACCCGGGAGACACCCTCAGACAGACTCAACGCAGTGAAGTCTACGCCCTCAACATCCAGGCCGTGAGAGCCAGGGACTGAAGGTTGGGGTGCAGCAACGCTCCGTCGTTCTGCGAGATGAGAGTCAGAAAACACTCCAATCTCCACGGTTCCTCGGAGGACAACTCCAGAAGAAGAGGGAACCAGATCTGACGGGGCCAAAAGGGCGCTATCAGAATCATGGTGCCGCGGTCTTGCTTGAGCTTCAGTAAGGTCTTCCCCACCAAAGGTAGGGGAGGATAAGCATACAGGAGGCCGGTCCCCCAATGGAGGAGAAAGGCGTCCGACGCTAGCCTGCCGTGTGCCTGAAGTCTGGAACAGAACAGAGGCAGCTTGTGGTTGGTCTGAGAGGCGAAAAGGTCCACCGAGGGGGTGCCCCACTCTCGGAAGATCTTGCGTACCACTCTGGCATGGAGCGACCACTCGTGCGGTTGCATGACTCTGCTCAGTCTGTCGGCCAGACTGTTGTTTACGCCTGCCAGGTACGTGGCTTGGAGGAGCATGCCGAACCGACACGCCCAACGCCACATCCCGACGGCCTCCTGACACAGGGGGCGAGATCCGGTGCCCCCCTGCTTGTTGACGTAATACATTGCAACCTGATTGTCTGTCCGAATTTGGATAAATTTGGCAGGACAGCCGATCTCTGAAAGCCTTCAGTGCATTCCAGATCGCTCGGAGCTCCAGGAGGTTGATCTGCAGATCCTTTTCCTGGAGGGACCACAGACCCTGGGTGTGAAGCCCATCGACATGAGCTCCCCACCCCAGGCGAGATGCATCCGTCGTCAACACTTTCGTGGGCTGCGGAATTTGAAATGGACGTCCCAGTGTCAAATTGGACCGGATGGTCCACCAGAGCAGTGAAGTGCGGCAACTGGTGGAGAGGTGGATGACATCTTCTAGATTCCCGGTGGCTTGGAACCACTGGGAAGCTAGGGCCCATTGAGCAGATCTCATGTGAAGACGAGCCATGGGAGTCACATGAACTGTGGAGGCCATATGACCCAGAAGTCTCAACATCTGCCGAGCTGTGATCTGCTGAGACGCTCTGGTCTGCAAAGCCAGGGCCAGGAGATTGGTGGCCCTCGCTTCGGGAAGGTAGGCCTGAGCCGTCTGGGTATTCAGCAGAGCTCCTATGAATTCCAGAGACTGGGTTGGCTGGAGATGGGACTTTGGGTAATTTATCACAAACCCCAGCAGCTCCAGAAGCTGAATAGTGCACTGCATGGACCGGAGGGCTCCTGCCTCCGAGGTGTTCTTGACCAGCCAATCGTCGAGATACGGGAACACGTGCACTCCCAGCTTGCGTAGGTAGGCCGCTACCACCACGAGGCACTTGGTAAACACTCGTGGGGCAGAGGCGAGCCCAAAGGGCAGCACACAATACTGAAAGTGCCGTGCGCCCAGGCGGAATCGGAGATACTGTCTGTGAGCTGGCAGTATCGGAATGTGAGTATATGCGTCCTTTAAATCCAGGGAACATAGCCAATCGTTTTTCTGAATCATTGGCAGAAGGGTGCCCAAGGAAAGCATCCTGAACTTTTCTTTGACCAGGAATTTGTTCAGGCCTCTCAGGTCTAGGATGGGACGCATCCCCCCTGTTTTCTTTTCCACAAGGAAGTACCTGGAATAGAATCCCTGCCCTTCCTGCCCGGGTGGTACGGGCTCGACCGCATTGGCGCTGAGAAGGGCGGAGAGTTCCTCTGCAAGTACCTGCTTGTGATGGGAGCTGAAAGACTGAGCTCCCGGAGGACAATTTGGAGGCAGGGAGGCCAAATTCAGGGCGTATCCGCACCGCACTATTTGGAGAACCCACTGGTCGGAGGTTATGAGAGGCCACCTTTGGTGAAAAAATTTTAACCTCCCTCCGACCGGCAGATCGCCCGGTACGGACACTTGTAGGGCGGCTATGTTCCCGTGGATCCAGTCAAAAGCCCGTCCCCGGCTTTTGCTGTGGAGGCGCAGGGGGCTGCTTAGGCGCACGCTGTTGACGAGAATGAGCGCGCTGGGGCTGTCCCTGTGCCTGACGAGGCCTTCGGGCCGGCTGGTTGTACCTACGCTTCGCAAAAGAATAGGGTGCAGCCTGCCGGGCCCGGGAAAAACGTCCACCTGTGGAGGTGGATGCTGAAGGCGCCCGGTGGGAGAGCTTGTCGAGAGCGGTTTCCCGCTGATGCAGTTGGTCCACCATCTGCTCGACCTTCTCACCAAAAATGTTATCCCCCCGGCAAGGGACGTCAGCCAGTCTCTGCTGGGTGCGGTTGTCCAGGTCAGAGGCACGCAGCCATGAGAGCCTGCGCATCACTATACCTTGGGCCGCAGCACGAGATGCCACGTCACAGGTGTCATAGATACCCCTGGACAGGAACTTTCTGCACGCCTTCAGCTGCCTGACCACCTCCTGATAAGGCCTGGACTGCTCCGGCGGGAGCTTCTCGACCAGGTCCGCCAGTTGTTGCACATAGGTCCGCATGTGAATGCTCATATAGAGCAGGTATGATTGGATGCGGGTCACGAGCATGGAGGATTGGTAGGCCTTCCTCCCAAACGAGTCCAGAGTGCGAGACTCCCGCCCCGGGGGCGCCGAGGCGGTATCCCTCGAACTCCGTGCCCTCTTGAGAGCAGAATCCACGACCGCTGAGTCATGGGGCAATTGTGGCCGCATTAGCTCTGGGTCGGAGTGGATCCTGTACTGGGACTCTGCTTTCTTGGGAATGGTGGGGTTAGTTAATGGTCGCACCCAGTTCCGAAGCAGCGTCTCCTTAAGGACATTGTGCAGCGGCACCGTGGAGGACTCTCTAGGTGGTGATGGATAGTCGAGGACCTCGAGCATCTCGGCCCTCGGCTCTTCCACAGAGACCACGGGGAAGGGAATGCTGATAGACATATCCCGCACAAAGGAGGCAAAGGAGAGACTCTCGGGAGGCGAGAGTTTCCTCTCCGGTGAAGGCGTGGGGTCCGAGGGAAGGCCCGTAGACTCCTCTGAGGAGAAATATCTAGGGTCCTCCTCTTCCCCCCACGAGTCCTCATCCTCGGTATCGGACATAAGCTCATGTAGCTGAGTCCTGAACCGGGCCCGGCTCGACGTCGAGGCACCAAGGTCTCGGTGTCGTCGAACGGTGGACTCCCGCGCCGGCGGGGACGGAGCTCCCTCCATCGACGTCGACTCCACCTGCGTGGCGGTCGAGACCGGCACCGCAAGCGGCGGCGGTGTCGACAGCTCCGGCGCCGGGCTAGAGCTCGCCGGCGCCACAGTCATCGGCGCCGAGGGCGCAAGCACCCCCGGCGCCGGCACAGCCTGGCGCATCAGCCCTTCCAGGATCCCCGGAAGGATGGCTCTGAGGCACTCGTCCAGGCCCGCTGCCGGGAAAGGCGGTGGGGCCGGTAGGGGTGTTGGCGCCAGAAGCTGCTGGGGGCCAGGAGACGGCACCGAGGTGCCGGAACCCCGATGCGTCGGTACCTCCACAACCGACGGAGACCTCTCCTCTCGACGATGACGCTTCGGCGTCACCTCCTCTCCGAGATCCGGATGCACCGAGGGCGACCGGTGACGACGCTTCTTATCTTTCTTGCGATGCCCGTCACCGGCGCCGGAGGGCATGGAGGAGGAGGAGGTCGATCCCCCTCGGTCTCGAGGTACCGGGTCAGACAGGGTTCGGTCCCGTGGCCCACGAGCTGAGGGAGTGACCGGGGCCGACTGCCCACGCGGCCTCTCACCCCCACTCTCACCGGAGGACCGGCGGGCCGACGGGACCTGTTCTCCTGGGGTCGCTGCCATCGGTGCCGATGTCTCGGGCATCGATACCGGTACCGAAGGGCCGGGCGTCGATACCGATGCCTTCGAGGTCGACGTTGAGGGGCCGGCGCAAGTTCCAAAAAGACGGTCCCGCAGAACTTGCCTCGCAACCTGAGTCCGTTTCCGGAGACCGAGACACAGAGAACACGACTTGATATTGTGCTCCGGCCCGAGGCACTGGAGGCACCAAGCGTGGGTGTCGGTCTGCGAGATCGGCCGGCCGCAGCGACCACACTTTTTAAATCCACTCGGGACCTTCGAGGACATCGACGGAAAAATCGCGTCGGCGAAGTCAAAGTCGTCAATGGTGGCTGAAATCACACCACGAAAAGGAAAAACGACCGTGCAGCCACTAGGCCGCAATGCGGCGTCCCCGCTGGAAGCGAGGGAAAAAGGGGAGCGCGTGCTCCACACGCGCAGGGTTTCTTTTTTTTTTTTTTTTTTTTGAAAAAAAGAAACCGGACGGTAACTAGACCGAAATAAACAAAGAAAAAAGCACGATCGGCGTAAACGCGATCGAAATCCGGCGGCTGAATCCGAGAGAGCGGCGAGGCACGACTCTCTCCAGACGCGGAAAAAAAGGAACTGGCGGTAGCGGTCGCGCACGGGCGGGAAGACGGCCGCGCGTGCGCGGTGGGCGTGCCCTGCGTGCCGAACGTCCCGCGAAGCTTCTTTCCGGTTGGTGGGGGCTGCCGCGGACATCACCCAGTCGTGAGAACAAGCAGCCTGCTTGTCCTCGGAGAAAGAAGAAAGACAGTCCCTGCTCAAAGAGCTTACAATCTAATAGACAAAAAATAAAGTAAGCAAATCAATTAATGTGTACAGGAAGGAGGAGAGGAGGGTAGGTGGAGGCGAGTGGTTACAAGTGGTTACGAGTCAAAAGCAATGTTAAAGAGGTGGGTTTTCAGTCTAGATTTAAAGGTGGCCAAGGATGGGGCAAGATGTAGGGGCTCAGGAAGTTTATTCCAGGCGTAGGGTGCAGCGAGACAGAAGGCGCGAAGTCTGGAGTTGGCAGTAGTGGAGAAGGGAACAGATAAGAAGGATTTATCCATGGAGCGGAGTGCACGGGAAGGGGTGTGGGGAAGGACGAGTGTGGAGAGATACTGGGGAGCAGCAGAGTGAGTACATTTATAGGTTAGTAGAAGAAGTTTGAACAGGATGCAAAAACGGATAGGGAGCCAGTGAATGGTCTTGAGGAGAGGGGTAGTATGAGTAAAGCGACCCTGGCGGAAGACGAGATGGGCAGCAGAGTTTTGAACCGACTGGAGAGGGGAGAGGTGACTAAGTGGGAGGCCAGCAAGAAGCAGATTGCAGTAGTCTAAACGAGAGGTGACAAGGGTGTGGATGAGGGTTTTGGTAGAGTGCTCGGAAAGAAAGGGGCGGATTTTACGGATGTTGTAAAGAAAGAAACGACAGGTCTTGGCGATCTGCTGGATATGAGCAGAGAAGGAGAGAGAAGAGTCAAAGATGACCCCAAGGTTTCGAGCTGAGGAGACAGGGAGAATGAGAGAGCCATCAACAGAAATAGAAAACGGGGGGAGTGGGGAGGTGGGTTTGGGGGGAAAAATGAGAAGCTCGGTTTTGGTCATGTTTAATTTCAGGTGGCGTTGAGACATCCAGACAGCAATGTCAGACAAGCACGCTGAAACTTTGGTTTGGATGCAAGGTGAGATATCAGGGGTAGAAAGGTAGATTTGGGAGACATCTGCATAGAGATGGTAGGAAAAGCCATGGGATGAGATTAATGAACCAAGGGAAGAAGTGTAGATAGAAAAGAGGAGGGGACCAAGAACAGAACCCTGAGGTACGCCGACAGGCAGAGGGATAGAAGTAGAAGAGGATCCACAAGAGTGAACACTAAAGGTGCGGAGGGAGAGGTAGGAAGAGAACCAGGAAAGGACAGAGCCCTGGAATCCAAGTGAGGACAGGGTATCGAGATTTACCCAGTGAACGGAGTTTCCAGGGAGGAATGTAGGGAGAGATGAGAGTGGAGAGGTACTGAGGAGCTGCAGAGTGATTGCACTTATAGGTCAATAAGAGGAGTTTGAACTGTATGCGGAAACGGATAGGAAGCCAGTGAAGTGACTTGAGGAGAGGGCTAATATGAGCATAACGGCACTGGCAGAATATTAGTCGTGCTGCAGAATTTTGAACAGATTGAAGAGGAGAGAGATGGCTAAGTGGGAGACCTGTGAGAAGCAAATTGCAGTAGTCTAAGCGAGAGGTGATAAGAGTGTGGATGAGGGTTCTGGTAGTGTGCTCAGAAAGGAAAGGGCGAATTTTGGTGATATTATAGAGAAAGAAACGACAGGTTTTAGCAGTCTGCTGAATATGTGCAGAGAAGGAGAGGGAGGAGTTGAAGATGACCCCAAGGTTATGAGCTGATTAGAAAGGAAGGATGAGAGTGTTATCCACAGAAATAGAGAATGGGGGAGGAGGAGAGGTTGGTTTAGGGGGAAAGATAAGAAGCTCAGTCTTGGTCATGTTTAGTTTCAGATGGCGCTGAGAAATCCAGGCAGCAATGTCATACAGACAGGCTGATACTTTGGCCTGGATTTCGGCTGAGATTTCTGGTGTGGAGAGGTAGATCTGGGAGTCATCAGCGTAATGATGATACTGAAAACCATGGGATGAGATCAGAGTACCAAGGGAAGAAGTATAGATGGAGAAAAGAAGAGGTCCCAGGACAGATCTCTGAGGTACACCAACTGACAGTGGGATAGAAATAGAGGAGGATCCACTAGAGTATACACTAAAGGTACGCTGGGAGAGATAAGAAGAAAACCAGGAAAGAAGAGAGCACTGAAATCCAAGTGAGGACAGCGTATCAAGGAGTAGGCTGTGATCAACAGTGTCAAAAGCAGCAGATAGATCGAGAAGGATGAGGATAGAATAGAGACCTTTGGATCTGGCCAGGAACAGATCATTGAAGACTTTAGCAAGCGCTGTTTCAGTTGAATGAAGGGGGCTCAAGAATATTGATTGAAGTGGATCAAGAATAGCTTGAGATGAAAGAAAAGTCAAGACAATGGCGGTGAACAGCACGTTCAAGTATCTTGGATAGGAAAAGGAGGAGGGAGATGGGGCGACAGTTGGAAGGACAGGTAGGGTCCAATGAAGGTTTTTTAAGGTATGACTATGGCATGTTTGAAGGAATCAGGAACAGTCACAGTGGACAGTGAAAGATTGAGGATATGACAGATAAAAGGGATGACAGTAGGAGAGATGGTGTTAAGTAGATGGGTAGGAATAGGATCAGAGGAACGGGTAGTTAGTTTCGAGGAGGAAATAAGATGTGTAGTTTCCTCTTCAGTGATTTCAGAAAAGGAAGAAAAGGAGGCAGAGGTTGGAGGGTTGGGAGAATGGACTAAGGGAAGGAGAGGTGGAGGTGACCTGGTTGAGAATTCAAGTTTAATTTTGTGAACCTTATCATGAAAGAACTCAGCCACAGTCTAGGGGGAAAGTGAAGGTGGGGTTGGAGGTGAAGGCACTCATTCTCCCTGTCTCATCAGCTCGAAACCTTGGGGTCATCTTTGACTCCTCTCTCTCCTTCTCTGCTCATATTCAACAGATTGCCAAAACCTGTCATTTCTTTCTCTATAATATTAGCAAAATCCGTCCCTTCATCTCTGAGCATTCTGCCAGAACCCTTATCCGCACTCTTATCACCTCTCGTCTTGATTATTGTAACCTGCTTCTCACCGGCCTCCCTCTCAGCCATCTCTCTTCTCTTCAATCAGTCCAAAACTCTGCTGCACGAATCATTTTCCACCAAAGTTGCTATGCACACATTAGCCCCTCCTTAAGTCACTTCACTGGCTCCCTATCCGTTTCCGTATTCAGTTTAAGCTTCTCTTATTGGCCTATAAGTGTATTCACTCTGCTGCTCCCCAGTACCTCTCCACTCTCGTCTCTCCCCCCTCGAGTACTCCTTTCTGTAGATAAATCTCTCTTATCCGTCCCCTTCTCCTCTACTGCTAATTCTAGACTCCATTTCTTTTGTCTTGCTGCACCTCATGCTGGAATAGATTTCCAGAGCCTGTGCGTCTAGCCCCGTCTTTGGCCGTTTTCAAGTCCAAACTTAAAGCCCACCTCTTTACCACTGCTTTTGACTTCTAACCTCACTTGCCCTGTCCTTTATCCTCCCCTATTTTCCCTTACCCTTAATTGTTCTGTCTGTTTACCTATCTTATCTAGATTGTAAGCTCTTTGAGCAGGGACTGTCTCCTTTTGTGTATGGTGTACAGCACTGCGTATGCCTTGTAGCGCTATAGAAATGTTAAATAGTAGTAGTAGTAGTAAGGCACTTTGAGGAGAGAGTTCAGTGTGGCAAAGAGATATCGAGGGTTTGAGCCAAGAGAATTTGTCAACTGGATGTAATAGTCCTGTTTGGCAAGTAAAAGAGCAGACTGGAAGGAGGTCAGCAAGAATTTGAAATGTATGAAGTCAGTATGGGCACGGGATTTCAGCCAAAGGCCTTCGGCAAAGCGGGCACAGGAACGTAGGTAGCGGATTCTAGAGGTCAGCAAGGGCTGGGGTTTGGTACGTTTTACAGCACGGGGAATGGAAGGAGCGAGAGTATCCAGAGCAGAGGACAGAATAGTATTACAGGAAGAGACAGCCTCATTGACAGTCTTGGATAACATAGTGGTAGAGAAGAGATTTGAAACACTGGAGGACAAAGTAGAAGGGTCAATAGCCTGAAGATTCCTAAATGTATTGGTTAAGATTGGACGGGACTGGGGAGGAGGGTGTTTAAGTGTGAAAGTTATCAGATGATGGTCAGAGAGGGGAAGAGTTGAGGCACAGAAACTGGAGAGTGAGTAGTTTGAGAAGAGGATAAGATCAAGACAGTGGCCATTCTGGTGAGTGGGGGCAGTGGAGCACAGTTGAAGATTGAAAGAGGATGTTAAAGTCAAAAACTGAGAAGCATAAGAGTCAGAGGGATCATTAGCATGAATGTTAAAATCCCCAAGAATGAGGGAAGGAGATGAAGGTTCAAGAAAGAAGGAAAGCCAGGCATCAAAGTCAGTGAGAAAGGAAGAAAGGGACTTATCGGGGGGGGGGGGGGGGGGGGTCGATAAATGACTGCTACTCAGAGAGGCAGAGGAGCAAATAGACGGATGGAGTGGACTTCGAAGGAAGAAAAACAGTGAGACTGAGGTGGAAGAAGAGGTTGAAATCTACAAGAGGGTGAAAGTAGTAGCCCAACACCACTTCCACAGCCAACCAGGCGAGGATTATGGGAGAAAAGATAACCTCCATGGCATAGGGCCACAACTGAAGCAGAGTCTTCAGGGTAAAGCCAAGTTTCAGTTAGGGCAAGCAGATGGAGAGTACGAGAGATAAAGAGGTCATGGATGTAGGAAAGTTTGTAACAGACAGAGCGGGCATTCCACAGAGCGCAAGAGAAAGGCAGGGAAGAAGGGGGAGGAGAGGAACAGAAATTAGATTGGAGATATCACGGTGTGACCTGCACAAATAAGATGAGAGCTGATGTGGAGGACCAGGATTGGGATTAATGTCCCCAGCGGAGAGCAGGAGAAGGAGCAAGAGAGTATGGAGAAGAGTAGGAGAGGTATGACGACAGCGATGAAGGTGAGATGTACTTAGATAGAAAGGAGATGAATGAATGGAAGGAAGGAAATGTTGAAGGTGGAAAAAGGAAGAGGAAAAAAGAGATGGTGAGATGATGAATACAGAGGGTGGACAATGTGTTCCTGCAGTGTACAGTGGTTTCAGATGGAGAAACAGATTAGGAAGGGCCAGTACCAAGAAGAAAAAGTGTACTGGAGCCATAAGTAGTAACTGGGAGAAAAATAAATGTAAAGACAAAAATGCCCCGCGTGCGGCACCTAGAGTGGAGGCCCTGAGTGGGTCGGAGTGGACCTGGGAGTCACCCCAGAGAAGGCTGTAAAGGATATGCAGATGAGCTGGAAGTCCTCCACAGCACCTGAAAGGCAGCTGGTGGTAGAGCTGGGCACCTCTCAGCCGAGAAAAGGCTTACCAGGGGTTAGGCCAAAGCCAGCATTCCTCCCCCTGAGGGTCACCTGATCAAAAATTACAAGAATTTTTGACTTGGCTTAATGTCCAAGACCACAACTTGAAATTAAAGATGAACTATGATGACAACACTATCACCTTTTTGGACCTCTCCATCTCCAAACAACATAATGAATTCAAGACAATGATATACACCAGTGAACATAAGAAGAGTCTCAAGAAAAACTTAACATTATCACAATTCCTCAGACTTTGAAGGCTTTGCTCCAAATTAGAAGACTTCCATGCACAATCTAGCATTATGGCACAGAGATTCATCCCACAGCAGACTTATCCAGAGGATACAATAACGCATGTCATAAAAAAAGACACACACTTTTAATACCTAAACCGGACAAGGATAAAACAGATATAGTTTGTACTGTTAGGTATTCATTTCTCACCAACAAAATTCAGAAATTCATTAGGAGACACTGGCATATCCTAGAAAGTCATCAGTGCTTCAAGGATAAACATCTAGCATACTCAAGAGGCAGAAATCTCAAAGACATACTTGTGCCGTCCACTCTTCCCAAAGACACAACTACAACATTTGAAATTCACCTTGGACATCAAAAATGTGTCAAATGCAGCATCTGCAAGCACAATTGGGACACGTCTGTTTTCATTCATGCAGCCTCTATGCCAGCCTCAGATGTCATACTCAGGTCCATCACAGCAGTATGCAGGTCCCTGGAGCAGTTTTAGTGGGTGCAGTGCACTTCAGGCAGGCGGACCCAGGCCCATCCCCCCCCCCCACACCTGTTACATTTGTGGAGGAAACCCACCACAAACCCACTGTACCCACATCTAGGTGTCCCCCTTCACCCATAAGGGCTATGGTAGTGGTGTACAGTTGTGGGTAGTGGGTTTTAGGGGGGGGGGGTTGGGGGGCTCAGCACATAAGGCAAGGGAGCTATGTACCTGGGAGCAATTTCTGAAGTCCACTGCAGTGCCCCCTAGGGTGCCCGGTTGGTGTCCTGGCATGTCAGGGGGACCACTGCACTAGAAATGCTGGCTCCTCCCACGACCAAAGGGCTTGTATTTGGTCATTTCTGAGATGGACGTCCTTGGTTTCCATTATCGCCGAAAATCAGAAACAACCAAGTCTAGGGACGACAATCTCTAAGGACGACCAAAATTTCAAGATTTGGACGTCCCTGACCGTTATTATCGAAACAAAAGATGGACGTCCATTTTGTTTCGATAATACGGGTTTCCCAGCCCCTGCATCGGGATGTTTTGCGAGGATGTCCTCATCAAAATTTGTACGACCCTTTTGATTATGCCCCTCCGTGTCTCTTATAATTACACTATGTACCACATACCTTTCAAAATTTTTTATTTTTTAGTTGTACGATGCCTGATTCAAACTGCAATTGTAATTTTTACCCACAATCAAGTATTCATTTTTAGCCAAATAAATTTCCTGCTCCATTCGCAAACATTGGCATATACTAGAAGGTCTAGAATGCTTTAGGAATAAAGAATTGGTGGTATCATATTCTAGAAATAAAATTTAAGAGAACATTTAGTCCCTTCAACACTACCAGAAACAAAAGTAGATCCATCAGTTTCACATTTGGCCATTGTAGTGTATGCGGTTTATGTCTGGAGACATCTGTTTTCATCCATCCAATAACAAAAAAACCTTACGTTTTAAATCACACTTCAGATTGCAACACTGCCTCCGTTATTTATATTATTCTTTGCCCATGCCCACTTTTACATGTAGGAAAAACAATTAGAGCCATCAAAATGCAAATTAAAGAACACAGAAGATGAATCAATAGAAAAGTGGAATCTGCATCTCTGGTTAACCATTGGCACACAGCCAATGGTTAATCTGCTATACAGATTTGAGGTTTTTCTTTTTCAAAACCTTCACAAAAAAGTGGAGGAAATTTTGATAACCTTCTACTCCAAGAAAAACAAAAATTCATTTTTGAACTACACACATAAACCCCTCAAGGTCTGAACAAGGAAATGGACTTTCATCCTTTTTTATAGTACTATTTTTTAAACTTGTACCGCATGTATTTATAGTCTGTACACACTGTAATCTGTTTTCAAATCCTATTTTATCACATCATTGCCTTTTCATTACATATTGTTTTTATTTTTAATTTAATTTTTATTTTATATATATTGAATATGTTTAAATCTATATTTACCCATTGAACACAATTTTGGATAAACTTTAGTTATACCTCATAGCTCATGTCGCAATATTTATTGCTTTGTTATACTGTGGTTCATCGCTATATATTTTTTTCATCACGTGACAAATTTCTAGTCTGTTGACATTTGTATTATCACTGGTAAAAAAGGCCCGTTTCTGTTTTAAAGGAAACGGGCGCTAGCAAGGTTTTCCTCGGGGTGTGTATGTTTGAGAGAGCGTGTGTGAGAGTGACTGTGAGAGAGAGTGAATGTGCGAGTATGTGTGTGTGACAGAGTGAGAGTGGGTGCGAGTGGGTGTGTGAGAATGAGAGTATGTGCCAGGGTCCCCCCTCCCTGTATCCACCCCAGCGATGCTCTTCTCTCCCCTGCCCCCCTCCCGCCAGCCAGCGAGTCTCCTGTGTCCCCTGTTCCCCTTCCAGCCACCCAGGGAATCGCTCGGTGCCTGGAGGGGGGGGGGGCGGGGAGAGAGGGGAACCTCTGTCCCCGCCCCCCTCCAGGCACCGAGTGATTCCCCTCTCTGTACCCCCCTTTTTTTGGTACTGTCTATCTACTTAAAAGAGCGTTTGCAGCAGCTCCTAGGTTTGCTTGCTCATACGTCGATTTGGTTTCTGGGATCAAATTACCTGCTTTTCAAATGTAAGTTTTCTGATGTACCCCGATAAACCACAGTTTTAATCCTTTGATCAGAGTAATTAGCCAATTCTGTATGAAATGTCATGACATACATTCGATCTCTGGATGAGGGCAGAACAAACAGAGAGGTCTCGCTATTTAAGGTCGTGCGGTTTGGATCCTCGGGGTCCGAGTTTTATGCGAAACGCAACCCCACACCCTTTCGAATCTGAGTTTTCGTCTTAATTAGTGGCGGGATATTGTTGTTTCCAGCCGGTTTCAGTTCCACCAATCGAGAGGCCGCCTCCACGCATCACCACGTCCTTAAGGTTGCCTTAAAGGTAAGGTAAGCGTAATCGCGAGAGACGTGAGCGCTTTCTTCCGTAGAAGTGCTAGGGATTTGCAGTTGGCTCCTTGAATGTACTCCGCCCTCAACGTCATAACGTTTGACGCGAGGGCAGGGCCCAGAGACTGATTTTCTGTGGCTTCAGAGCTTCGAACTTACGAACCTGGCTTCAGTGACGTCAGTGCAAATAGAATGTTGAGGGTGAGTTTTATATATATAGATAACTAAAGCTTATGGTTCATACCTTTTTGTCTATTACCAATCGTTTATAATATATGCATAATTCTTTTATATGTACTTTAGGTATTGTAATGAGTAACAATTGAGGATCATATTTCTTTAATTACTATATGTGTGGACATTGTATTTACATGTATAGTTTTGTCTACATGTTATGCATGCTCTATTGGTATTACAATTCATTCCCATTTTTTTAATATATACATTGTACAAATATTTTCACTGGAGTTTCTAAGAATTACAAGTATCCTAAATTGTTAGTTGATCCAACATATACACCATCATACAACTATTACTACTTCGTAGCGTTATTCCCCCTTTTTTTGATTGGCCATTATACGTTGCATTGCACTATACTGCTCTAGCATGTTTTTAGCTTTGGTCTGGACCATGTTCTCGTATCATACCTCTGTTACTAGCCTTGTATATCATTCTCAGTTTCTCTGTTCTTTGGTTTTATTATACTCTTCACGACACTACATTGCTTTAGTACTTACGTATTTTCTCTCCTCGCCATTTTCATTTTGGTATTTTTTTGATCCCGATTCGTATCCCCTTCTTAGTCCCTAGTAGTATTGTCATTCTCCCTTTCCTCTTCTCCCATCAGGATTTGTTTTTTTATTTTTTTGTCTGTAGGCACACTCACCACGGCTCATGACTATTCAATACTTATTTATTTATTTATTTACATGTATACAGCTCACATTCACAATTTGCCCCTTTTATTTCTTTTTTCGATCCCAATCTGTACCCTACAGCAGTCACCTACTACACGTCATTCACCCTCCACCCTTTTTTCCAGCAATCATCTTGTTGTCTTCAGGCATGTTTACCATGTTCTTGTGAGCATCCTTTTGATATTCACATATTTCTACGTCATATATTCAAAATAGCTTTCACATCACACACACCATTACATATACAATTAGATTTCCACTATAGTAATGTCTTGCCATTTATTTTTAGTCCTCTTTTGACGGTCTTTTTAAAAGGTAAACTAGTTCTTTCTATATAGGTCAAAACTTTTTATAGCTTTACATATACCTTTTTAGTTTTTTGCACAAATGGTCAGTCACTTATGATATATGGCTTTTTCGTGTCTCTTTATCTTTCCACTTTCAATTGGTTTCTTATAATTACAACAGCCTCTAGCTTTTTTTTTTTTTTTTTTGCTGATTGACATATCGGCTATACTGCACTTTTTAGTCTATTTTTACACCCACTTATTTTTACGTCACATATTTCCCATCACTTTTTGGCACCTTTAGCATCTTTTATTTTTGCCGTTTTTACTTGGTTTCTGGCATTTATGAGTGATTATAGACTTTGTTTTATGCCATGCCTCTCATATGGTATATTTTGTCTACATATCTAACATGTCTAATGGTACATTTTCTTGATTACCAGTTCACATCTTAACCAGTCTATTGGTTTCAGCATCTCTGTATTTAGTAATTATTATCAAGAACACTCTTTTCACCTATCTGGCAACCTTCTCTTATTTATTTTCTTTATTTTTTATGGACTGTGATTAAACATTGATTGTTTTTTGTCTTAGCCTTGAACTTGTCACATATTGGACACATTGCTGCACATTTGCTCCGTGGTTTTCTGTTCCATCATTTCTTCTTTTATTTGCATTTATATGTAGTATATTTCCATCTCTTCCGTTTTCTTCTTACAGACCATCCCTGTTCTTATTACGGTTCTTATGATTTTATCTGTTGATGTTTTGTACACAGGTCAGTATAATTTTAACTGGCTTTTTCATTTGTTTATATATATATGCTAATCATAAACTTCAGCATATTCCATTTGTTTTAGACTCCATTAATTATACACTATTTTATAATTTAGTGAACATTGTTTATAATGTTTTAACCTTTATTTATGTTTTGTTGTGTGTTTTATACCTAGGTGTAAATTATATTAAACTTCATTATCATTTTGTTATATATATATATATATTGTTTTTATTTATTGCATTTGTACCCCACATTTTCACACCTCTTTGCAGGCTCAATGTGGCTTACAATACATCATGAGTGATGGAACTATATTAGAAAATAGACATTTAGTGTTACAGAAAGATCTTATATATATATAGTTTCAAACTCCTGATGCTGGCCCTCATGCCGAAACACAACATTGTGTTGAGTCGCTTTTGATTTTCAATAACCCTTGTTTTAACTCAAGACATTGTGTGCTCCAGTCTCTGGAACCTGTGGTTTTAGTTCCCATTTTTCCTTTCTTTTTGAGGTACTTCATGGGATCTCTTGAGTTCACACACGTGGATTCTCTTTGGACTAATATGTAGAAGGCAATGGTCCATTTTCATGGGGTAAGAGATCTTGGTTAGGCTTGAGACAAATTTCAGAATATTAGTCCAAAATGTTTGAGCATGGGGACAAGCCCACCAAACATGGCACATATCCACACTAGCCCACAGTGGCGCCAGCACAAAGCTGAGTCCAAACAAAACATTTGGCTAGGGCTCTTCAGCTTGGAGAAAAGGTGGCTGAGGGAAGATATGATAGAGGTCTATAAAATAATGAGTGGAGTTGAACGGGTAGACGTGAAGTGTCTGTTTACGCTTTCCAAAAATACTAGGACTAGGGGCATGCGATGAAACTACAAAGTAGTAAATTTAAAATGAATTGGAGAAATTTTTCTTCACTCAACGTGTAATTAAACGCTGGAATTCGTTGCCAGAGAATGTGGTAAAGGCGGTTAGCTTAACAAGTTTAAAAAAGGTTTGGACGGCTTCCTAAAGGAAAAGTCCAAATACCATTATTAAGTTGGATTTGGGGAAAATCCACTATTTCTGGGATAAGCTGTATAAAATGTTTTTGTACTTTTTTGGGATCTTGCCAGGTATTTGTGACCTGGATTGGCCATTGTTGGAAACAGGATGCTGGGCTTGATGGACCTTTGGTCTGACCCAGTATGGCAATACTTATGTACTTATTTTGGTCAAATGCTGGGGGGTATAGTACCAGCAGTAAAGTATCTTACATCCTTTTTCCACTAAGGTGTTAGACACGGATATCTTGAGTAGAGACTTAAACACCCTCTCCCACTGTGCTTACTCGTAAGAAACACCCAATGCTTTCTCCCACTTTAGGGGTTTATGATTGGAAAGGAGAGCCTTATACAAGCTGGAAACTCCCAACCCTTCCCCCTCCACTAACCACTGCATGCTTGAGAAGGGTCTCTGCTAAACACAGCTCCCCCTTCGCCCTTCTGGATATGAAGTCTTGTAGCTGATGGAAATGAATAATATTGGAAGCCCATATTCCTCCCACAGATCCTCAAAGGAAAGTAATTCCCCTTCTTCCTACACCTGCCCCAATTCACACAAACCTAAGCCCTCCCAGGAGCAATAACAAAAATCCAATTCCACTGGGCAAAATTGTGGGACAAAATGGATAAACATATGCAAAACATATGTGCGAGCTAGGAAAAGATTTCATGGATCACACTCCAGGTAGACACAGGCCACCGAAGCAGTGGTGGAGTCATCCGAACAACTCTCCGCAAGAGTCAACCAGGCAGCCAAGGTATTGATCACAAGAGATAAGGGTCTAGCCAAGATTGCTCAAGAGATTTCCATATCCTATCTTTGCCTTGAAACCAATCTGCCAAGATCCTGAGATGTGCCGCCTGATAGTAAGTGAAGAAAGAGGGAACTTCCATTCTGCCTTGCGCACGTAGTTGGTACATTACCTCGCGGCGCACCCGAGGCAGCTGTTTTTTCCAAATGAAGGAAAACATCTTACACTGTAAACCCCAAAAGAATTTATCAGGTAGAGAGATGGGAAGTGCCATAAACAAATAAAGCAGTTTGGGGAGTAAAATCATTTTGACCGCATTAATGCGCCCCCAGCTAGGATAGCGTCAAGCCCTCCAAGTGGTCCAATTCCAAAAAAATTCACGCATCTTAGCGGGAAAGTTGCGTCAAGTTGATCCCCAGGTATAGAATAAACCACAACGCCCATCGAAAGGGGAAATGAGATTGCAACATGGTTATCTGCTGGTCGATGAGATTAATGCTTAAAGCCTCCGACTTGTTCATATTAATCTTAAAACCCGAGACCTGGCCATACTCCTGCAGAATGGAAGACACAGCTGGGAAAGAGGCATTTGGCTCTGTTAGTATTAGCAATATATCATCAGCAAAAAGAAGAATCTGAGACTCGATCTCCCCACGCCTCAATCCCTTAACATCTGAGTGTGTATGAATACTGGCAGCAAGGGTTCAATAGCCAGTGCAGAGGAGACAAGGCACAGCCCTGCCATGTACCCCTAAACAAGGAAAATGAAGAAGAGCACTGACCGTTGACCCAGACAGAGGCACAGGGAGCCGTATATATAAGATGAAGCCAATGAGAAAAACAACCAGTTATATCCACCCTGTCTAAAACAGCAAATAACGGCCAATGCACCCTGTCAAATGCCTTCTCAGCGTCAAGTGACAGGAGGCACAAAGGAGTCCCAGTGATTTCAGCGTAGTACGAAAGGTGAAGTGCTCTACATATATTATCAAAAGTTTGAGGCCCTTGAACAAAGCCTGCTTGGTCCTCATGAACCAGGAGTGAAAGGTGAAGTTGTAAACGAGAAGCTAGAATCTTGGTAAAGATTTTATAGTCAGCCCCTAGAAGGGAAATGGGCTGACAAGAGCTACAAAGTTGAGGGTCTTGTAAAATGTATTAGTGAATCCATCAGGTCCTGGAGCTTTATTAGGGGCCAATGCATGGATCGCTTGAGAAATTTCATCTAATTTTATAGGTCTAGACAGCATTAGTCGGGCTCCCTCCGATAGTCTGGGTAGAGCACCCTCATCAAAATAAGCGGAGATAAGAGTCTGCAGGTTGGCCAATTGGGTTCAAAAAGAGGCTCCCACATATTGTCAGTGGCGCAATAGAGTCCATGCGTTATTGCTAATGGAGCTGCGAGACGTGCAATGGAAAGTTAAGAGACAAAAGGAGTTTTACTTAATATGGAAATGTTATATACAAGTTTTGGCCCCAAGAGCACGCAGTGCAGTTCTCAACCAATTAGGGGGCCTTTGATAGAGTGTACCTTATTACACCTGGTGACAGCCACACCCAGCTTTTAGAGAACTGACCTTGGGAAAGGGGGGGAAGGGGAGGGGAGAGGGGCGGGGGGAAGGAATTGACAAGTTTAAGATTCTTGGAAGATGGTTAACAGTAGAAGTAAGAATTCTCGTTTATTTGTTGAAGAGGGGTTAATAATATTAGTAGAAGACGGCTCATGTGAGCCTATGGAAGTAGCTGGGGACAGGACTGTGAGGTATTTTTCCATCATTACTTTGCTGTATTAATGTTCTGGTGATGGGAAATAGTTTGGGAAACCAATGTACTTGGAGAAATGACATTGTTGTGACATAAATGGGACGGGACATTCTTTAATGAAGGAAAAAATGAACATGATACACAACTTTAAGATTGTAATGTTTTATTGATTGTTCAATAAAAAACTGTTTAAAACTAAGAGTCTGCAGGTCCCCCACCTATACAAGGAGAGGTAACCAACTGAGGAAAAACGTCACAAACTCCCTACCACCACACAGCCCACAATATTAGAAAATAATATTAAATTGTTAATTCCCCCCGCAACCAGCGAGTAAACCTTCCACAAAAAAACTAAAACCCTCAGGGAAAGGCGCCACCTCTGTCACCTCTTGGCCATCCTCCGACGCGAACATGACTTGGGGTGATGATCCCCCGAATGCTCGGAGTCACGCGGGGCTGCTGATTCCAGGCCTACCACATGGCTCGCAGACAATTCGCCGGCAAAGGCGTATTGAGACAAGCTCATCGCCAAGCAACTTCTCTACCACCAAGCAATATTCTCCCACTCGAGGCAAACACTGGATGTCACTAGATGTGGGGGAAATGCCAAAGAATACCATGTGTGACCAAGAGCGTAGTCTTTAAACAGCCATACCGCTTGGTGACGTCACTTCCTCCTCCTTATATCTTCTTTAATGTTTGTTTTCATGTTGTTCCACATTTGTATTTGTAATTTATTTATTTGTTTTTTATTCTTTGTACACGAGTGTACATTATTTGTTTTTGTAGACTCCAGAGGCAGGTATCGTGTATGCTGAAACACGGCTGCCGTGTCGAGTCCTTTCATACGTTTGAAGAATAAAGTGGATTAGTTGAACCAGTGGTTTCTTCATCTCCCACTCCTACTTTCCCTCACAACAAAGAGTGTGCCAGGGAATACTGCAAAGCTCATTAAATTAGATTTAAATGAGCTCGGCGGTATTCCACCTGTATGATCAAAGAACTTGTCAGAGTCTGATCAGAGGATCATACGGGCGGAATAGCACCTTAACCCTATGTTGTTTAGGTGCTGGCGTTAGGGTTAAGGCTCCCCTCTCTAATTAACCCCAACCCCCTCCCATCCAAGCCAGGCAGCCCGGGCTGTCACTGTCAGGTTGGGCTGCCACCATCAGTCCTAGGGGTCCAGTGGACCTCCGGACTCCCCAATAGCTAAAAGCCCTGATGGCCTAGTGCCTCCCCAAGCCCCCTGCCCTCCCCTGACATAAGGGCATAGGGGGATGGAGGTCCGGTGGACACTAAAAAAGTCAATGGTGGTCCAGTGGGCAACTCCACCCCCACCCTCCCTCCCTCCCTCGTGTTCAAGTGCCCCTGAACCCCCCCAATACCTTGAGATACGGTGTCACCTCCAAAATGGCAGCGCACTGCCCTGCCAAGTGCATCCCTTCTCCCTTACATGGTAGAGAAGCCCCGCCCAGCGCATCCCAGGATGCACTAGGCAGGGCAGCATGCCGCCATTCTGGAGGTGGCAGTGGAAGAAGGGAGTGCTACTCCCTCCTCCATCATCTCAAGGCATGGGGGGGGGTCAGGGGGCAATAGACCACCAGGGCCTCTGTCCGGGGGGGGTGGTGGTTAGGAGGGCTGGAGGTGCATCGGACCTCCAGGCTTCTTTTTAACAGCCAGACCTGTCAAACAATTCTGAGGAAGGATTCTGCCTTGGGCACATGCCCAGGCGCAATTCTCCCAAAGAAGTAGTCGGATGACCAAAACTAATAGAGGCCTCAGCAATGTTCATCGCCAGCAAAACAAGTTTTCATGGCAATGTAAACAACATCTGCTTCTTCATTGGTCCACTCTAATGCCTTTCTAAACTTTTATGAAAAACTTTCAATATATAAATTATCTTATTAAATCCTTTTTTTCAGTTGGACTCAGGGGTTCTATTGTCCGACATGCATGTTTCGCTCGAAAGTGAGCTGTCTCAAGGACACCCCCCCTGGAATCTTTCTAGCACCAACTCTGCAATATTTCTTCTTTGCTAAGAAGAAGAGGGAACCAAATCTGGCACGGCCGGAAAGGAGCTATCAGAATCATGGTTCTGCAATCTTGTTTGAGTTTCAGCAAAGTCTTCCCTATTAGATGTATGGGAGGATACGCATAAAGAAGGCCTGTTCCCCAATGCAGGAGAAAGGTATCTGATGCTAGTCTGTCGTGGGCCTGAAGCCTGGAACAGAACTGAGGGACCTTGTGTTTGACCTGAGTGATGAAAAGATCCATTGAGGGGGTGCCCCATGCTCGGAAGATCTTACGGACTACACCCATGTTCAGTGACCACTCGTGAGGTTGCATTACCCTGCTCAGCCTGTCGGCCAGACTGTTGTTTAAGCCTGCCAGATAAGTGGCTTGGAGAAACATGCCGTGACGGCATGCCCAAAGCCACATCTGGACGGCTTCCTGACACAGAGGGTGAGATCTGGTGCCCCCCTGCTTGTTGGTGTAATACATGGCAACCTGATTGTCTGTCTGAATCAATATGATTTGGTTGCACAGCTGGTCTCTGAAAGCCTTTAGAGCGTTGCAGATCGCTCGCGAGGAGATTGATCTGAAGACCTTTTTCCTGAAAGAACCAAGCTCCTTGAGTGTGAAGTCCATCTACGTGAGCTCCCCTCCCCAGGAGGGATGCACTTTTTGTGGCTGAGGAATTTGGAATGGACGTCCCAGGGTCAAACTGGATTGAATCGTGCACCATTGCAAGGAATTCCGAAAGTCGGTGGACAGTTGGATCACATCCTCTAGACTTCCCGCAGCTTGATACAACTGGGAAGCTAGGGTCCATTGAGCTGATCTCAGGTGTAGACGTGCCATGGGAGTCACATGAACCGTGGAGGCCATATGCCCCAGAAGTCTCAACATCTGCCGAACCATGGATACCAGGGACAAGAGGCTGTCTGCCCTCACCTCGGAAAGATAAGCTTGAGCTGTTTTTGTGTTCAACAGTGCTCCAATGAATTCCAATTTTTGAACTGGGGTGAGATGGGTCTTGGAATAATTGATCACGAACCCCAGTAGTTCTAGCACCTGAATAGTCACCACCTGGCAAAAAGGCTGAGCCAGCTCCTTAGGGAGTGTCTCAACCAAGCTGGACAGTTGACGTATCGAGTCCCGCAGGTGTACGCTCATGAAGAGCTGGTATGACTGGATCTTGGCAGCGAGCATAGTGACCTAATACATCTTCCACCCAAAAGAGTCAAGAGTCCTAGCTTCTCTGCTTGGGGGCGCCGAAGCATATTCTCTAGTACTCCTAGCTCTCTTGAGAGCGGAATCCACCACCATGGAATTGTGGGGTAATTGGGACCTCAACAATCCAGGTTCACCGTGGATCCGGTATTGGGATTCAGCTTTCTTGGGAACCACAGGGCCAGACAGAGGGACCAACCAGTTTCGCATAAGGACTTCCTTCAGTACCTTATGCAGAGGGACTGGCACAGCCTCTTTAGGTGGAGAAGAATAATCCAGGACCTCGAGCATCTCAGTCCTGGGCTCATCCTTAACCTCCAGAGGGAAGGGAATAGCCGTAGCCATTTCTCGGACAAAGGAGGAAAAAGGCAAACTCTCGGTTGGAGATAGTCTTCTTTCCAGTGGAGGGGAAGGGTCAGACGGAATCCCAAAGAACTCATCAGAAGAGAAGTACCTGGGATCTTCCTTCGATTCCCATGAGCGCTCCCTGCTCAGTGTCGGAAACAATCTGTGTCAAGGTACTTCGACACTGGGCCTGCCTCAACGCCGAGTAACGATGTCCTCTGTGGCAATGTCGAGAAGTCGACACCCGATCCGACTGCGGCGAAGCTCCCTCCACCGATGTTGAAGGGAAGTCGACCTGGGTGGCAGCCGGCACCGATGCCGCAGGCAGCACCGCCGTCGGAGACCTCACCACAGGAGAAGGGCCAGACTCCGCTGCAGCCGATGGCACAGAAGGCGCAAGCACCCCCAACACCGAAGCTGATTGTCCAGAAGTTCTGGAAATAAGGCCTGGATACGCTCGTCGAGAGCTGCCATCTGAGAAGGCTGCGGGGGTGGTGGAACAGGCGGTGTCAGAATCCGTGGAGGCTCGGGAGCAGGTACCGGGCTGCCAAGAGACCAACGCATCAGCACCTCCTGTACCGAGGGGGAGCGGTCCTCTCAGCGCCGACGCTTCTCGGGTGCCAACTCTCTCGATGCCCTGGAGCTCCCGGTACCATGC
Source organism: Microcaecilia unicolor (assembly GCF_901765095.1). Taxonomy (NCBI): domain Eukaryota; kingdom Metazoa; phylum Chordata; class Amphibia; order Gymnophiona; family Siphonopidae; genus Microcaecilia; species Microcaecilia unicolor. Next base: position 351,029,125 of record NC_044031.1, on the reverse strand, counting down.
GTCGAAGGAGAACAATGACGGTGCTTCTCAGCCTTCACTCAACGCCCATCATCGAGACTCCTCGGTACCAAGGAGGACGTGGAATCCTCGCGTCTCCTCGGCGCATAACAGGAGGCCTCGAGGCAGGTGGAGACCCACTCAACGCCTCACTGCTCCCAGCGCGAGTTGGTCTCTCAGCAGCCATTACCTCTCTCCTCGATGTTCCTGTCGATGTCGACACCGCTGACACCAACCTCTGTACCGATGTCGACGTCGAAGGACCGAACCGAGCCCCAAAAACCTTCTCTCGTTGGGCCTCTCAAGATGCTTGGGTCTGTTTCTTCATACGAAGACACAGACTACAAGTGGCTGGGCTATGGTTGGGCCCAAGGCACTGGATACACCTGGCGTGGGTATCTGTACCTGAGATGGTCCGGTTGCATCGAGTACAATGTTTGAAGCCGCTGGGTGTCTTCGATCACATGGAGGGAAAAATGGCTTCGGCGAAATCAAATGACATGATTGTGCCAAAAAAGAAAAAGCACAAAAAAAAAAGGGGAAAAGGCCTGCCGCGTCAAAAAAGAAAGGAAACTTTAACAGGGAAAAAAGGAAAAGAAAATACAGGAAACTAACAAATCAAAAAAGGAAAGAAGCCGAACTTGTAGCACAGAAGTTCTTCCTGAGCCTGAGAGGAGTGATTAGAAAAACAAACCGCACCTCACCGCAGAGAAAAAAGAACTGAAGAGGCAGGGCCGGTCTTAGGCAGAGGCGACCGTATAGGGCCCCGCGCTAAAGGGGGCCCCGCACGGCGCGCCTCAACTCTGCCTCTCCCTCGCTCCGACCGCATGCATGATGGGGGATCATCATCATCAATCATGATCCGCTTGCGCCGATTCGCTCCGCCTCCGCTGCCTCCCGCTGCCACCGTGCCCACACAGCCCACCCCCCGCTCAGCCCGCCGTCAGCTCCCGCTTCCCAGTCCCAGCAGCAGCGCAGCACAACGCGACAGAAGTGCAGAACTCGATGCTGATGGCCCGGCCCGGCCCCGACACAGACAGCCAGCAGCAGGCACGACGAACGGCTCCCAGCTTTTCCCTTCCGCCTTCCTGCTCAATGTCCCGCTTCCTTCTGATGGTATTTCCAGTTTCCGCGAGGGCGGGTGGGGCGGGAGTCATTGAGCGGGAAGAGAAAAGGAGCTGGAGCGTGGTCGGACTCGGAGCCTCGGTGAGCCATCGTCGATTGGGGAGTGTTCTTGAAGTGCTGCCTGTCTGTGCCATCCGAAGTGCAAGTCAAGAAGAACTGAAGAAAGACTCAAGTGGAGCAACCCACACCCCACTGACCAGACCCCACCGCCGCCGTTTGCCCAGAGTGATTCGGGCAAGGAAGGTACGAATGATTGATGATTCTAGCTGCTAGACTTTTGGTTGAGACAGACATCAAGTTCTTTCTGGAACCCTGTGTGCTTAGGTGTGTGTTAGAAGCTTAGCTAAGTTAGCTCTGGTCTCTGGAGACTGGAGTCAAACCCAGGTCTTCTACAAAGCAGAGCCTCTAAACCAAACTTTTTAATGCATAATAAAAGTTCAAGTCAGTGGTTATTTATTTATTTAAGATTTTTGTTGGTGGCGTTTCATAAGTCACAAGACAACTAACAATAGAAAATGTTTTTGCTTGTGTGATTGTAATAACTGCTTTGAGTTTTTGAGGAAGAAAGCAACAGTTTATTTACAGGATTTATTAATTGGAATATGTCAGTTTTTGGAAATGTGCATCTGTGATATTTTTCATGTAAGTTTCAGTTTTTGTAGTATTGCTGCATGCTGAGTCTGACTTCTTGAGGTAACTTTCCAGTTCAGTATTTTGCCTTCATGTGTTTTTCAGGTGTGATCAAGGAAGGTGCAGTATTCTGCTAGCATATAGTTTGCAGCCATTTTTGTTTTTTTTTTTCACTAGGTTGTGCACTGGTGTTTTAGAGCCCGGTGTAATTACAGTTGCCTTTCCACGCCACACATAAGGTTGTAGCTTGTCCTGTCCTTGGAATTAGTGCTGTTTATGGTTTGTTAAGGTTATTGTTGTAAATAAATTTTTATTGATGATGCTATCAGTCATTGAGTGTATAATACAGTACAGTATCCAGAAACATAGGAATCTGGAATCAAACTTCAAACATCAATACAATCTTACAAACTATACCTAACCTCCTCCCGCCCTCCTACCCCCCTCTTCCTTCCCTTCCCCCCCCCCCCAACCCAAATACATTCCTCTCTTCTCCTTATTCATCTATGATACTTAAACATCTGTGTATTCACTCTACTTACATAATGCAAACTCTTATTTATGTTATTGTATACATCAAAAATTTAGTATAGGTCCTTTTACTGCCGGAGGCAATGTCAACCAAAATGGAGTCCATATCTTACAAAAATCTGATTCTTTAAAGGTTCCTTTCTGATCCACCAGCCGTCTCTCAAACCTCATGAGACAAACCATTTGGCATCTCCATTGATGAACTGTGGGTGTTTTATTTGTAATCCACTATGTTAGTATTACTTTCTTCGCTACAGTTGTTGCCCGATTTGTAAATCCTCTATAACCAGCTGGGATCGGGGACGCCAATCCCGGAATGCCAAACAGCAATTGTGGCTCACAACACCATGTTGCCCTCCACATAAGGGATATATGTTGTAGGAGGCTCCTCCAGAACTTTGCTATTTTTGCACAGTGCCAAAACATATGGCCTAGCTGAACCCCCATCTTACCACATTTCAAGCAGGCCCCATCGATGGTTTGTTAAGGTTATGAGTGTGTTTTTGCACAAGTTTGTGTATAGTGTTTTGCAGTGGAGAGATTGTGTGTTGGCCTTACTAAGGTGGCACCAAAAATCAGAAAGGGTGTAGAGCCTAAATCATGACACACTACCTCTAAAAGGGTGTTTTGTGGCTCTACATGAGAATTGTGATATTATGATCCCTTGTTAGCTTCATATTGTTCACGGCCTGCATTTTCCGTATGGCTGGTATATTGGTGTATAAGGTATTAATTGTGACTATTTTATTTTTACTTATTTTTTTTCTGTGTGTTGTCAGACAATTATGGATGACATACAGAGTCGGAGTCTTCTTGAGTCAGAGAGTTGTGGTATATATTTTAAAACAATTTTAATACCTTGGTGGTCTATATGTTTTTATATTGTACATTATATTTTACACATCACTTTATTTTATTGTATATCTTTTCATTTCATTTTTATTTTATTGCATATATGGGTTACAGAGTAATAGGGGAATTTGAAAGTACTGAATCTTTTCTTAATATTTTTCCTTTATTCTCCTTTGTTATGAGAATTGGAACTACTAATTGTAGTGGACTTGAACTGAATAATTTCTGGGGAGGGGAGGTTTCATGATAGCATTGTGCTTATTATTTCAATCAGTTTTTTTTTGTACAAGTTTAGCTTCATTTGTCTTTATTTGAAATTTCATAATTAAAAAAATGTTCTAAAAATGGAATAATCTTATCAATGGGGTGGAGCTAGGGTGGGGGCGGAGCTAGGGTGGGGCAGGGCTACTGTTGGGCGGGGCTAGGATGGGGGCCCCCACCAAATTGGTCTGCATAGGGCCCCGCACTTGCTAAGACCGACCCTGTGAAGAGGCACACTCACGCTGCGGGCTGAAAGTTGTTTGTGCTGCCCTGGCAACGGAACTCTCTCGAAAGACTTTGGTTTTTATTTTGCTTGCAAAATATTTTTGCCAATTCCTGGGCCGCCGCGGACGTCGACCCACATGTGAGAACAAGCAGCCTGCTTGTCCTCGGAGTATTAGGGGATATCCAGATAACTTTAGGGCAGCAAAAAGGTGGGATAGCTTTCCAGATAGTGGACTGAGTATTACCACTACTCACTCACCACTCTCCATGCTTATACTGGTGCTGAATATACAATCATTATTTATGCACTGAGGCCAGGGTTTTAAATATCAGCCCCTTTATCTTTAACTTTTATTTCTAGAAGTTGGATTTTTCTGAAAAATCACCATATCTTTTTCCATTGCTACCTGAGCTTCAGTACACTATAAACCTTTCTGTACCAGTATTATAGAAAACATGCAGGAAATAAACAGAACAGTTTGGCAACCACATTAGGGGGTGCTTGGGTAGACCAAAAATTGTGAAATAGCTAGGAAGCACATACATACCTCGGAGACCACCAAGATTACACATAGCAGCAAAAACAGAGGACTCCATCTCAATATTTCTGACTCCTGCTTCATGGGCTGCCTGTAAATAATGCAGCTTCTCTTCTTCCGTATAAAAGCAGAAAGCACCATCAAGGCGAGCCTGACCTATTTCAGCAAAACAGAAATACAACTTTTAAGTGTTCTTAAAAACTTTTATTCTAGCTAATGGAATGCTTAGGGAAAAGGTGTACATTCATTCACACTAAACGCCCATTATTTCTCTGAGAGTATTCAGTGGATTACAAACATATAAATGACCAGATGTATGTTCCATATTCAGCCCTTGGGAGGCAGGTCGGCCAGTGACGTAGCTACATGGGGCCACGGGGGCCCAGGCCCCCTCAAATTTCTTCTGGGCCCCTGGTTTTGCTGGCGGGGTCCCCAACCTCCGCCAGCTGAAGCCTTCATCCAGCGGCACCGCCGTTTGCCTGTCCTGCTCGCTTTCCCCCTCACGTCCGGCACACTCCTTTTAGTGAAACTGAGCATGCTCAATTTCACTAAAAGGAGCATGCAGGACATGAGGGGAAGAACGAGCAGGACAGGCAAACGGCAGGGCAGCAGACCAAAATGTGCCTCCCCCCCCCACCTCCAGAACTAGACAAAACTGAACTCTCTATACCTGACTGCTTCAGTCACTCTGTCACTAACGAATGTTAACACACTACCACCTTATTTCTCACGCTGGAAATAAACTGATTATCTAATTTACTCTATAATTTACTTTACCATTTATGAACTTAATACAATACCACTTTGTATTTCTCATTCCGGAAATGGCGATCGCCACTACGGCATACTAAAAGCCACACTGAGCCTGCAAAAAGGTGGGAAAATGTGGGATACAAATGCAACATAAATAAATAAACAATTCACACAGCTAAACCCATCCCTGGCCTCCTGTTGCAGAATCAACCCAAACCTAAATATGGAAAGCCTGCTGAAACAGGTAGGTCTTTAGTACAGCATGAAAGGATGTGTAAGACGTTTCAAGATGAAGGTACTGTGGTAACAAATTCCATAGTGCTAGTGAAATAAAATAGAATGCACTAGATCTGGTGAATTCCCATCTAGCTGTTGAGGGGTGTGGGAGAAGTAGCCTGTTATCTGTTATTGAATGTAAGGTGCAAGAAGATGTGTAAGGAATCACCATGGAAGCAAGGTTGACAAGGGAACTGTAGGTGTCCCGTCTTCCGCCGGGACCAACACTCACCTGCTCGCCGCTGGTGCCAGTGGGCCCGGGCCCGCCATGGATGGCCGGCCTTTGCCGCAGGTCCTCCGGTGGCCGGCTATCGCCGGCCAGTGGGGAGAGGCGGCCATTGTCTTCAGTCCGGCTACAGAGGATCGCCGGTTGTTCTCACCTCGTTGCTGCCGATGGCCGGCTTTCCACTTCCGGGATGGAACCCCTGCAACATGGCGCCGGCGGAGGATAGCCGGCGTCTCTTCCGGTTGCGGGAGCAAGCAGGGGAAGCGGTGACTAGCGTCACCTCGGATTGGTTACCTGAAGACTCAACCGCAGGAAGCACCAGCTGGGGCCCCACGCTAATGAGGAGGACTACTTAAGGAGCACCACTCCTCCTAGCCAGTGCTTCGGCTTCTCGTTTCTGAGAGCTCCGCATCGTTGGATGGAACTCTGTACCTTGCTATCGGATATTGCCTGCCTCGACCATCGCCTGCTACTGACTCATCTTGACCGCTGCCTGCCTTGACCCATGCCTGCTACTGACTCCTCTTGCCCGCTGACTGCCTTGACCATCGTCTGCTACTGACTCCTCTTGACCGCTGCTTACCTTGACCCTTGCCTGCTACTGACTCTTCTAGACCGCTGCCTGCCTCTGCCACCGCTGTCCTCCACGCCAGCGCGCCAGTTCCCCGGGACCTCGGACCAGTTGACTTCCGGGAATCCAGAGCCGCGCTGTTTGCGGGGCCTGTCCGCCCCCTGTTCCAGAAGCCCTGTAGGCTGCCCGCACCTGGAGGCTCAACTTCCAGGGAACGGTGGCCTTCCCAGGCGAAGAGTGGGGGTGGGTCGGCTGTCCTCTGGAGAAGGAGGGGTTCACTCCGCCGGATCCAAGGGCTCACACCAGCAAGCTGCTCATCCTTTGGCGGAGCAAGACAGTAATTCTTGACCAAAACTAATACAGTACTGTGGTCTGGCTTAACATATCTCTCACTTATCAAGAGATACTGTACTTTGGACTTTTCACTAAAGGCTTGAAAATGCATCCAAATGTTAAATGGCTTCCATATTAAGAAATAAACAGTAACTACAGGCCATTTGGTAAGTTAGCTTAATTTTGACCAAAATTCAAGTTACTGTGTTCTGGCTTTTCAGAGCAGTACAGATAGATAGATAGATAGATTGGTGGTATTCTATAAATTTACATACACAATAGGCATGTAAATGTAAGTGACCTGTTATAAAATGAGGGAGTGGGAGGTGCGGGGGCGTGTCAAGATGGCGGCACGTAGCTGACCGAGCTCTGCACCGCTCCGAAAATCGGCGCTTGGAAAAAAGTGTATCTTCTAAGTTATGCCACATACCAAAAGAAAGGGTATAGTCCGGGGGCAAGCCTCGACAACCCGGACTTCCTCTCCGCATCAGGCCTCGATAGAGCGGTTCATCTCGCGAACCTCCACCCAAAATACCGAGAGGAGCCCAGCAGTCCTCCAGGAAGGGGAAATCCTGGAGGATTTGGGCCTAGATGTCACGCTATCTTCTCCGGTACTCGATCCACCGCCCCATCCGGAAGGACGCCAAAGCCAGAAGGGACCCCTTGAGACCGAAGTGGTTATTACTGGGGCCCTGTTCGAAGGCGCTGGTAAGGCACAACCCGACGAGATGCAAAGACCAGAGGGCCCGAGCATTGACTGGAAGCAAGTAAGAACTGCTCCTGGGACAGTGTCGCTGGAAAACGTCTGGATAGTTCTCCAGCAGTTGGCGGTTACCGTTGAGAAATCTACTAAGGAACTTTCCTCTTTAGTAAGTACGATGAACAATTTCTCTGTGTCTTTGGCTGACATTAAAAAGGAATTTGCTACTCAAACAACGAAGCTTAATCAGGATGTGAAGAAGCTACAAGATTTATCTTCAGAGTTAATAAAAGATAAAAATATAATAACTAGAAAGATCAACCAAATTGAAAATTATAATCGGAGACTAAATTTGCGCATATTGAATTTCCCGAGAGAAAATGGAATTCTACCTTTGGATGCATTTAAAAAATACTTGGTTGAAGTCTTACAATTTTCCTCAGACCTGTTACCTCCAATAAATAAAATCTACTATATAAGAAATAAACTTACCGATATTCCTGCAACTAATGAGCCGCAAACAGTTCTAAATGTATCCGACCTGTTTGAAACTACTCTATCCGAAAAATCAGAAAGAATGACTCTAGTGGTTCAATTTGTTTTTCAGCAGGATGTAGATGCAGTTAAAAAAATATATTTTCGCAAAATGAATGAATTATTCTGTGGTAAAATTGTACGCATTTTTCAAGATGTTACAAAACAGACACAAGAAGTTAGAAAGCTGTTTTTGACTATGAGAAAGGAGACACAAGATTTGGGTGCTTCCTTCTTTCTGAATTATCCTAGTAAATGCACTATTAAATATTAGGGTTTAAAATATATCTTCATTCAGCCAGAGCAGTTAAGAGTTTTTCTTGATTCTAGGAAAGCATAATTTCCTTTGGTTATCCCCTAACTGATTGAGTTATATTATTGATGGATGGAAAAACGTGCTAAGCCTATCTACTGTTACAATTTTTTCTTTTTTTTAGATTTAACCCCATTAATCTTAAGCACGCCCCCTCTTTAAAGTTTTCTTTTGTGATATAAAAAAGACAATTATTGGAACTTTGTATTACTGTATTCAAGTGGAAGATGTAATTCTACATAACATTATCTTGTCTGTTTTTCTGAAGCAAGATTTTCTTGTAATGTAAAATTTTGAAACTATAATAAAAATAAATAAATAAATAAATAAAATGAGGTAGTGACAAACCTGACAAACAATATATAAATATACCAAGTCATCATCAATTGAAATCATAAGTAGTATAAATACTGCCGAAAAAACAGCAACCAGAATGGTTACATCCTAAATCCTTCTCCCTCTATAATCCCTCCTTCCGCCCATAGAGGCATATTTTCAAAACACTTAGACTTACAAAGTTACATATATGGGGCTCATTTTCAAAGTAGTTAGATATACAAAGTACCATAGTAACCCGTGAAAATGAGTCCCATAATGTACTTTCTAAAATCACAACTTGTTAACATCAAACCCTTTGCATCCAGTTTCAGATGAACATCTAGTTTCCCAGAGCAGTGTTCCATCCTGCCAAAATGTCAGGTACCATTGCTGATACCACTCTGCAAAAAAAAAAAAAAAATCAGCAACATCAAACATTTTCTAAACATAGCAAAAAAATCAGTGATCTCCCTTCAACACACTGTTCCACAGACAGACAAGAAGGCACATTTTCCTGCTCCCTCCATGGGCTCAAAACAGCAATTTTTCTGCCATAGAACTAGGACCCAGCCCATTCAGAGCCCTGAAGAGAACAGTTAGTCTTTTTAATTAATAACAGGTGCTCAGTGGCATAATGGGGGGGGGGGGGGGGGGGGGGGTGAGCAGTCGCCCCCCCAGATTTTCAGAACAAATAGCGCCTATGCACCAAAGGTGCCTCATGCTACTAACATTTCCTCCCAGCTGCTGCCTTCCTCAGTATGTGGCAGCTCAGAGGAACCACAAGCTTCCCTTCCCTTCCTGACTGACTCGCGCCACTACCCCCGTGACTTGGCTGCAGCATACAACAAAATGAAGCCATGCACCAGGACATAGCCTTATACGCACCACTGCCGATTTCCCTCCTCCACCCCCTCAAATGTAACTTCCTATATGGGAGGGGGTGAAGCAAAGGAAGGAAACCGAAAGAGGCGCCAGTAGTGCACATAGGACTATGGCCTCGTGCACAGATTAATTTTTGTTGCAGTGAAGTTGAGGAGGCAGTAGCGTGAACAAGGAGGTTGATATCAAAAAAGGCAAGATTTCCCTTCACTAAATCCATGTCAGCTTTGTCTCAGTAATCCATGCTTTTGAATATCCTCTGTAATTTTGTTTATAACAGTCTCTACCATTTTGCCCAGCACCGACATCAGACTCACCGGTCTATAATTTCCCGGATCTCCTCTGGAACCTTTTTAGAAAATCAGCGTTACATTGGCCACACTCCAATCTTCCCGTACCACGCTCAATTTTAAGGATAAATTACATATTACTAACAATAGCTCCTCAAGTTCATTTTTCAGTTCTATCAGTACTTTGGGATGAATACCATCCGGTCCAAGAGATTTGCTACTCTTCAATTTGTAGACCTGCCCCATTACATCCTCCAGGTTTAGAGAGAACTCATTCAAATACCATTTCTGGCACCGGTATCTCTCCCAAATCTTCCTCGGTGAAGACCGAAGCAAAGAATTAATTTAATCTCTCCACTATGGCTTTGTCTTCCCTGATTGCCCCTTTTACCCCTCGGTCATCTAGCGCTCCAACCGATTCTTTTGCCAGCCTTCTGCTTTTAATATGCCTAAAAAATTTTTATCTTTTTTTCGAAGGCCCTCTTAGCCTTATCAGCACTTTGCATTTGACTTGACATTCCTAAATATTTTTTATTGGTTTTCAATACAAACATAAGCAAGAGCTCACAACATAACAACAAGCAATATTTTACAAAGTATGGCAACACTGGAGCTCACATTTAAGAAGTAGCAATCTATATCTAGAATCAAATTAAGTGAAAACAAGAGAGAGGGAGGAAAGAGGAAAAGAAGAGAGGGCTAGAAGATACAAATCAAAGTATAAAGCATGCATATGCCATAAAATACATCAAATTTAGTACTTATCTCTGTACCGTATCAAAATGAGAGACAAGTGGTAGCCATTTTTCCCTATATGAAGCAAAACGAGAAGATTTCTTTGCGAGGTGTGATTCAAATTTGACTTGACATTCCTTATTTTCAGTCGGTTCTTTCTTCCATTTTCTGAGGGATTTTCTTTTAGTTCTAATAGCTTCCTTCACCTCACTTTTTATCCATGCCAGTTGTCGTTTGGTCTTCCGTCCTCCTTTTTTAATACAAGGAATATATTTGGCCTGGGCTTCCAGGATGGTGTTTTTGAACAGCATCCACGCCTGATGTACATTTTTGACCTTCGCAGTCACTCCTCTAAGTTTTTTTTCACCATTCTTCTCATTTTATCATAGTCTTTTTTAAAGTTAAACGCTAACGTATTTGGTTTCCTATGTATACTTACTTTCAAAGCTAGTATCAAATCTAATCATATTATGATCACTGTCATCAAGTGGCCCCAGCACCATTACCTCCTGCACCAGATCATGTGCTCCACTAAGGTCTAGGTCTAGAATTTTTCCTTCTCTCGTTGGCTCCTGTACCAGCTGCTCCATAAAGCAGTCCTTGATTTTGTCAAAGAATTTTACCTCCCTAGCATGCCCCGATGTTACATTTACCCAGTCAATATCCGGGTAATTGAAATCACCCTTCATTACTGTGTTGCCCAGTTTGTTTGCATCCATAATTTCCTTTAACATTTCTGCATCTGTCTGTTCATCCTGGCCAGGCGGACGATAGTACACTCCTATCACTATCCTTTTCCCCTTTACACATGGAATTTCAAACCATAGTAATTCCAAGATGTGTTTTGTTTCCTTAAGAAATTTTTAATCTATTTGATTCAAGGCTCTCCATAATATACAATGCTACCCCTCTACCAATTCGATCCATCCTATCACTACGATATAATTTGTACCTCGGTATGACAGTGTCCTGCTGGTTATGCTCTTTCCACCAGGTCTCAGAGATGCATGCAGAAGTTCTGTCTAGTTAGTCTAAACATGCCAACATTGTCCAGTTCAGCACACTATTAGCCGCCAAGTTCATACAAAGTTAATTATGTTCAACAAATCTGTTGGCTCAGGCTGATTACTATGTGAATATTCCACCACTGTTTCATATTGCTACCAAATATTACATATTAAGGGCATTTGCTTTAAACTTTTTAATTCATTTTTCCAGTCCTTACATGCATGTGGCTTTGCTTTTTAAATCCAAAGTGAATCCTAAGCCGACTATCGCATGACTCTTGTGGTAATTTCATTTTTGGCGCATGTCCAATATGTGCGTCTGAAAAATATTTTTTCTTTTCTGAAACACGTAACAGATGCACGTCAAGTGGAATTTGACGTGCGGTCATTACCGCCTGGATTCTTTACCACTAGGTCAATGGCTGGTGGTAAGGTCTCAGACCCAAAATGGATGCATGGCAATTTTGATTTTGCCACACGTCCATTTTCAGCAAAAAAAAAAAAAAAAAAAGGCATTTTTTACAGGCAAGCTAAAAAATGGATTGGCGCTTGACCAAAACCCGTGCCTACACTACCACAAGCCATTTTTCAAAGCACCTTTGTTGTTTCTGACTTTATTGTTTTGGACTGCTTTGGGTCCTGCTGATCTGTGCATCTGCTGTCTAGAATTCTGGAAGATGGAAATGAGAAAATAAAAATTAAATTTTGGATGTACTCTAGAAGTTGTTGTTTACTTTTGCAATGTGTGTATTGATGCCTGTTCTGGTGTGTGCATATGATATTTGAATAACTGTCTATATTTATGGATATGATTTCTGAACCTGCAGCATCATAAGGACAGACTTAAAAGCCCAGTTGGATATATATGACAATCTCAACGTTGTCAAATGTTTCAGACATATGCATGTACTTGTTTCCATGATATAACTGAATTCTATTATTCTGTCTCACTGTGTTTTCAAATGTAAGCCACATTGAACCCAAATTTGCTTGAGATAATGTGGGATACAAATGTCAAAAAAAAAAAAAAAAAAAAAAAAGAATCCTTTATCCTCCCTCTTGTAAGACACTGGCTATCCAGCTGGATAGTGATGGCACAAGGAAAGCAAGTTTGGTTCAGTGAAGACTAACTCAAATAACTGTTCGTTAGTTGGGCTCTAGTATTACCATATTGAAAATGCAGCCATACCATGCCTCTGTGGTCATGTTCCACTAATAACTTAAAAGATTAAGTGGCTTTCTTGAAAGGATTGTATAAATTTTGGATGCATGACTAGGGACAAAAACATACACTTATTTATTCAACATTACAATTCCTTATGTACATACACAAAATAACCTTTTAGGGTGAATAGTGTTCACAATGAGTTCCTTTTATTATTGACCAGATAAGAGAGTTTTCAGTTTTGTGGATAGCCTGAAAACCTGAATGGCAATGGGGTATTCCAGGACTACCTAGGAAACACTTCTTTAGGGCCCAGTGTAATATTTGTAGCACCGCCTTTTCATAGGTGTGGTTAGTTTTCAGTATAGGTTTTCGGTGTCTTTTTGCAGGGTTTTGTATTATTTCACAAAGTGTCTGGCCCTATATGAAAGTAGGCTCTGGGGCAAGGGCCACCAAAATAAAAATGCTCAAGACTAGTGGTCTTCACATCCTGTAGAATCACCACACAAACAAAAGCCCATCTGATTAAAACAGTGGAAGGAATGTGTGCTGTTCCTGAGGTGATAGTCAGAATTTGAATATTTTTACTTTGTAGTTAAGACAGGTTGTCTGCTCTGGCCAGTCCTCTTCTGAGTCCTGCCTCCTGATGTAACTTCTTGTTTCCTGGTAGAAGTACACAAGAGAGACAGCCTGTATTAATCATTGCCCGCCACTGCACCTGAGCAACAACACAGGCACTGCTGTCTAGCTGACACCAACCAGCGCCTATTTTATAAAAGTCTGCTCCCTCTGAGATCAAAACCTGGCTACGTCTCTGTACGAGCCCTCCTTGGAGTCCCAATTTGAGTTATGTTGTGGTATCCTGAAGTAACTGTAATTTACACAGCACTTTTTTTTTTTAGCAAACCAAAACAAGAGTCTACAACAGAGGAGACGTATTACATAAATGAATGGTGGCCGTGGTACTCTCTTATATTTAAAAAAAAAATTCCTGCAAAACCTTCAAATGATAAAATATACTTTTTGGCCCTAAGGCCCCATTTTACTACAGTGTGTTAAAATTTTGCAGAGGCACATTATCTGCACTGCAGATAATGTGAAGGCACTTAATGTCCACTTACTGATATGACATGAACAGTTCAGCTTACACTACTGCTTTAACAATGCATGCACTATATTGCATGTCAGAAAGGCACAGTCTCAAAACATTCCTTGCCCATTTCCTGTTTTTTATTTAACACATGAATTAGCTCCCTCTAACCACTGCTCTAACTCCTGGATTAACTAACTCACTTTAGTAAAAGAGAGCCTCAGTTTTGTGTATCCAATGTCAACTGGATATCTCATTGAAAAATTGCTTAAAGATAATTTGAAAAGTCATACTGTTATCTTTAAATATATTTAGCCGGGGATCACGTCACGCTATGATCGGGAGCAGTCGCTAGCGGTTCTGCTCCTGCCACCTCTTCAAGATTCCCGCGAATCTGACAGCTTAACTCCCAAAGTTGTGCACCGCAGAGGAGAGCTGAGAGTGCTGAGAGGTCCGAGCGCAGTGCTGGGGAGTTGCAGTGAAGAATGGCTGCAAAATCGCCGCAGAAAGATAAAGACCGTAGCAGAGTTCACGAGGACAAAATGCCGAGGTAACGGGTGATGGAGGTCATTCTGGATAAAAGATTGAGCCCGATAGACTCTAAACTGAAGCAGCTTCAGAGCAATGTGGAAAAGCTTAGCCAGGATTTAGCAGCGTACCAGCACCGTACTGGAGAACTGGAAGACCGAATGGAAACAGTGGAGGTGCAGGCCAGCATGCAAAAAATAGTTCCTTCCTAAGCGGAAAAAATTGAAGACCTGGAAAATAGGTCCAGGAGAAACAACTTACGTTTTGTGGACCTACCTGAATCTTTGGGCAACCACGACATTCACCACCTTTTTGGAGACCTGGCTAACGCAAGAGCTGTCATTCTCTGTGGGCCCGCTGCAAATCGAGCTGGTGCACCAGGTTGGCCAGAAACAGTATGCGGCTTCCAGGCCCCGGATGGTAATTTGTTGCCTCCTCAATTTTTCTCAAAAATCATTGATATTACAAGCGCTGCGAGGAGGAAAAGAGCTTCGCTACGATAATCAAAATATTTTATGTTTTCAAGACTACTCGGCATCGGTAGCTGCACAGCAGAATAATTTTTCTCCAATCTGCTCTCAACTGTTTGCTCGTAAGATAAAATTTGCCTTACTCTACCCGGCTAAGCTGAGGATTACTCATCAGTCAGTTACAAAAACATATGTTTCGGTGGATGAGGCAAAGAACTTTTTATTCCTACTGGGCCCAGCTGAGACCTGAGAAGGGAAATCGTGTGTTCGATCCACTGAAGCATGAGGACTATTTGATATCGGTGGCGGTACAGGGAAAGAACTATCCACCAGTCTGCTTTTAATGATTTGCTTGTAAAATTGAGATTAGCTCTACCCTACCTAGCTAAGTTGAGGATTAAAAATCAGTCAGTTATAACAACTAAGCAATGGGTGGAGCAGGCACAAAATTTATTGCGATTATTAAGCCTAGCAAAACTCGAGTGTTGGATCTCCTGGCACATGAGGTCTCCACTCCAATTTGCCTACATGGCTGTCTGGTCAGAGAAGCTACTGAGAAACAAAAATTATTTCTATTTTTATTTTTTTAAATTTTATATATTACATATATTGGCTCATTGTTGTTGTATACTGAACGTTACGATGGAGTTGCAATTTATTACAGAGATGGGAATTCAGTGGGCATCGTCGGGGAGATTAAGGTGGGAGGGTTGGTAATACTAAGGGTAATGTTTATAAGTTTAGACAAAGGGAGTTTTGAGGGGGGGCGTCAGAAACATGATTTGTCCCACTTCATAATATCGGGGGTAGAGGGGAGGGAGTGGGGGGTGTGGAGGGTGGAGGGGAGTTGTGTGAGCTTGGGGTCAGGATCTGGGTTTTTGTGTGGATGTGAGTTGTGTGTTTGGTGGGAGGGGGTTAGTAACCACTAGGGGAGTAAGGGGAGGTCATCCCCGATTCTCTCCGGTGGTCATCTGGTCAGTTCGGACACCTTTTTATGCCTTGGTCATAAGAAAAACAGGACCAGGTAAAGTCCAACTACTCGTAAGGGATGCCCTGTTTTTTTCCATTATGGGTCGAGGACGTCCAAGTGTTAGGCACGCCCAGGTCCCGCCTTTGCTACGCCTCCGACATGCCCCCGTGAACTTTGGTCATCCCTACGACGGAAAGCAGTTGGGGATGCCCAAAATTGTCTTTCGATTATACCGATTTAGGCGACACTGTCAGAAGGACGCCCATCTTCCTATTTGTGTCGAAAGATGGGCGTCCTTCTCTTTGGAAAATGAGCCTAAATATCTCCAGCGCCTTAAGGAGGATGTGGCACTCTTACAGGAAACACATCTTTCGGAATTGGAACATGCCAAGTTGGTTAAATGGTAGGTGGGAGAATGTGTGGCAACGCCGGCAGTGGGAAGGAAAGGGGGAGTGGGCATTTTATTTCACAAATGGTTAACTACACAGATTAACAAAGTGATCAATGACCTAAGAGGGCGTTTTGTTTTCTGCCAAGCTATGATTGCTCATCAATTGGATTATGCACTTTATAAGAAATTTGTAGACACTATGTGGGGAAGACTCTGTTCCTTCAATCTTGGGGGGAGATTTTAATATGGTCTGGAACCCACAACTTGATAAGTCCTGCCCCCCCCCCCCTTTGGAGGTGAGGTCTGGGGCTGCAAAAGGTCTGCCGCAATTCTGCTCTCTGTTGGATCTTCTGGACGTGTGGAGAGATTACATGCATTTGTCTCGAGCACACGCAACTCAATCAAGGATTGACTATTTACTAGTCTCCCGGTCACTGTTTTCTGATGTGGTGGATGCTCATATTGGCCCGTATGTGATCTCAGATCAAGCTGCAGTCTGGCTGGACTGGAATCCAGGTGGTCAGGGGACTTCCCATAAAGCCTGGACTTTTCCATGCTACTTGTACCAGGAGGTGAAATTTAAGGAGAGTTTATCATCAAGTTGGTCTGAATATAGGCATTTTAATAAATCTTCTGAGTTGGATGTAGTCCAATTCTGGGAGGCTGCTAAGGCGGTTCTGCGAGGGTCAGTTATTAGCTATGCTAGTCATCGTAGAAGAGCTAGGGACATAGAAATTCTCCGTTTACAGAGGCAAATCTTGATATTGCATCAAAAGTTTGGGAGTCACCTGAGTGCATCTCTTAAGCTATTGTCTGTGCAAACAGCTTTAAACTCACTAATTCATGATCGCACTGTCAAGTCCCAAAGCTTTTATAGATATCAACTGTACAAACATGGTAATAAGAATGGAAAATTGTTAGCTACATTGAAACAGGCATCCAGAGCTATTGTCTCATTTAAGGACTCCTTAGGGATGACAGTACATTCGAATGAAACGATCTGGGACGTTTTCAAATCTTTTTATCAGACTCTTTATACTCCGAGAGTCGGATGAGTTGTCTTTATTTGGAAGGCCTAAATCTTCCTAGTATTGCTCTCTCAGATAGAGAGGTTTTGAGTGCGCCTATTCATCCTGATGAGGTGTACGGGGTGATCAGCGGCAGTCCATTGGGTGAGGCCCTGAGTCCAGATAGGCTTCGGGCTGAGTTTTATAAACTGCTGAGGGAAGCAATTGTTGAACCCCTAAGAAAAGTTTTTAATACTTGGGTGAAGGAGGGATCACTGCCAAACTATCTGAACGTAGCGCAGGTTGTGGTCCTGCCCAATCCGGGTCGGGACCCGACTTTGCCTGCGTCGTACCGACCAATTTCCCTTTTGAATTACGAGGTGAAACTTTTCGCAAAAATCTTGGCTAATCGTTTGAGTCAGGTGCTGCCTTCTCTTATCCATGAATCACAAGTGGGGTTTGTTAAGAACCATCCTATAGCTAAAAATCTCAGACATATAATAACTTCCTTGGAGTTTGTGAAATTACATCAAAAGCCTTCCTTAATGGTAAGTTTTGATGCCGAGAAAGCTTTTGATTGCATTCGGTGGGAGTTTTTGTTCGTCATCTTAGAAGCATACGGCTTTGCAGGGTGGTTCGTTGCAGCACTTAAGATTTTGTATGCTTCACCTCGGGCAAGGGTAATGGTAAATGGTCAACTTTCCAAAGATTTTTTGATTAGATGTGGGACTAGGCTGTCGCCGCTACTCTGTCCTATAGTTAGATCCCCTCATTCTAGATATTCATTCTAATCTGGACATAGATATCAGTGGGGAAAGCTTTAAGTTAGCAGCATTCGCTGATGATCTTTTGGTGGCTCTCACTGATACACAGGCTTCGTTGGGGGCACTTTTGGAGTCTTTTCGAGAATTCGGAGATTTTGCGGGGTTTAGGCAAAATTTGGATAAATCAGAGACCTTGGCTAGCCCTGCAGGGCTCAGGCACTCCTGGCCGGGGTCGTTTCCTCTACGTTGGGCATATCTATCCTTTAAATACCTGGGTATCCTTCTTAAGTCGGAGGTAATAGATCTCTATCATCTTAACACGACCCAGATGTTGCTTAACACTGAGTGGCAATTGGAGACGTGGCAGGCATTGCCCTTGCCTTTGATAGGATGTATTTGCCTTTTACGAATGGTAATTTTTCCCAGATGGTTGTATCTGCTTCAGACTTTGCTGCTGCAGTTATTACAGAGAGCTTTAAGGCATTTTAATCATCTTGCTTCACGGTTTTGTTGGGCTAGGAAGAAGGCAAAGTTGTATGTTTATCATGTAATGGGTAACTGGTCTCAAAGTGGGTTGGGCCTTCCTAATATGAGACTTTATAATATTGCATGTGTCTTGCATCACGTTCGAGATTGGCTCTACTCCTCCAGTTATTTTACGCCTCTTACATTCGAATTAGCTTATTTATCCCATATACGCTGGCATCTCTACTGCACACGGAGAGGTCTCTGATTCCTAGGCATCTTAGAAATAGTGTGCTCTTGGTCCCTCTCAGGGAAGCATGGTGGTTTTTGGTGAAGGGTTTGGGGGGGGGGACCCTCAAGTCACTAAGTTGCTATCTATAAGAGGTAATCCTGCTTTTCCTCCAGGCTTGGATAATCCGACTTTTATTCATTGGGAGCAATTGGGACTGAGAACTTTGGAGCATGTCTTAGATACGGAGGGAGGATTGAAATCTCTGGATCAATTAAAAGGTCAAGAGTATTAGATGGGGGGACACTTTTGCATACTGTCAGGTCAAACATTACATTCAGTCTTTGCATGTGGGGACTCTGGGGTTACATAGTGGGGACAAGCTTTGAGAGTTTTTCGAGACCGTCGCAGACGGTGCCCCCACTTTATCCGGTGTTCATAAGGCTTTATGGCAGTTTTGGAAAATCAAAAGGGTGGAAGCAAAAGGGTGGGAGCAGGATGTGGGGGAGAAGTTAGCTTCTTGGGATTTTCTGGCTTCTATTAAGAATATCCCACGCCTTATTTGTAGTGCTAGTTATAGTGCTTTTCGTGTTTATTACACAGCTTACTTATCCCAAGTTCAGCTCTTTCGGGCGGGAGGTATTCAATCACCAATCTGATTAAAGTGTAAGTTAGCGGACAACACCTTTTTTCATGCGTTTAGGGGATGTGTGGAGATAAAGCAATTTTGGCGCCAGATTACTATCTGACATCAATTTTTTCATGCAGAATAGCTGGTTCCCCACTTCAGCTGGTGCTGAATTGCCCTGGGGACTTTCGGGGTCCCTTGGTGGAGAGTAGACTGTTGTTTCGTAAACTGTGCCTATTGGCGAGGAAGTGTATTTTGCAGTCCTGGATCTCTGAATCCCCACCTGAATTTTGGCACTGGCATAATATGATACATCTTTTACTATCCTGGGAGGCACAGAAGTAAGGAGCTCTTTTAAACGTAAATCACGGTTTTTGAAAATTTTGAATTCCTATTTGGCCTCTCTGTCACCACGAGGCAGAAGTCTTATTTTGAATCTGTTGTGATGAGCTGTCAGCTCGATTAAAGCCCCCCCCCCTCCCGATTGGGATAAGAGCTGGTTTAAGCTGCTTTCTGTCCATTGTTCTGGGACATCATAAGAATCCAGACCTCCTGGGGCACAGATGGAGGGAGGTTTGCAGTAGGGGAGGGGGAGACTCTCAAAGTTGGTGTGGGTTAGTATACAATAAGATTTTATTGTTAAAATATACCTTTTGGGCTATTGGCCAGTCTTGTCTGGCTAACATTATTATTATTGTTTAATGTTTAAGGCTGTGATTATACCACCTAGGGGCGGGGGGGGGGGGGGAAGAGAGGTTGGGTGGAGAGGGGAGAAAAATGTTAAATCTTTGATGATGGATTTTATTGTTCTTAGGAAGCATATTTTGACACTCAATTTATGCTATATTGAACTTGTTGGTAATGTTTAACATGCTGGATTATCAATAAAATTTGTTGAAAATTAAATATATTTAGCCTCAATGGATATTGGCTTAAGAATATTTCTCTCTCATGAAATTAATGTAATCCTCTTCTTCCAGGTAGCTGTGTTCCCCCCTCCACAAGGGTTACATATAACTAAGAATGGGTCCTGCAGGGGGTTGTGGTAAGACAAGCTGTCCCAAGGCCTTCACTGTCTGACTTGGCTCTGACAGTTGTGTGTTTTTCATAAAATTGACCCTTATCTGATCACATTTCCAAAGTACAAAGTGTATCCTTGTCTTGTCTGGGAAGAAGGTGAGCCCTTAGGTCCCGCAAGGCCCCAAAGGACCTCAGAGGACAGCCGTGCAACCCCAAGTCTTCACCCGCGGCGACCGCCGTTCACCGGGGGTTGAGCCCCCAGCTGCAGGCGGCCAACGGGACTTCCGGAACCGCGGGGTTGACGGTCTGACCCAGCACTGGAACCGGGAGCGGGAAGAGCAGGTGGAAAATCAGAGAAGTCCAGGGACAGGCAGCAGGTCAAGGTAGGCGGCTATCAGAGTCGTCCAAAAACAGGCAACAAGTCAGGGCAGGCAGCTATCAGGGTTGTCCAGTAACAGTCCGAAGGTCAAACCAGGAAAACAAGGGAACGCACAGAGAACAGGAGCACACAAAGACTGGCCTCGGGAAACAGAACCTGAAGCAATGTCCTGTTTCAGCCCCGCTCCTTAAATACTGTCAGCCTTCAACCGCCCAGCCCCAGCCGACATGGCCGGCCAATCGGAACCCGGCTACTGAAGAAATCCCTCTGGTTGGTTCCGTCCGGCCTCTCGGGTGGAGCTACAGCACCGGTGTCCCAATCTGGATCCTCTGAAGTGGAGCATCGGGTTCCCATGCCCGAATATGGAGAAGACGCCGACCATCGCGTCTCAGCGCCATCTTCCCTGCTAGTGCAAGCGCGGACTCCGTGGCCGGTGACTGAGAACATGGAAGCCGCGATCGCCGGCCTCCGGGCCCGGCCGCGGATAGGGCGGCTATCGCTGTGACGGGTCCTGGCTCTTGGCCGCGGTTCTGAGAAGGCCGGCCATCGCCGCAAGGAATACCGGCTCGGCCCCGACTGTACTCGGGATAGGCGGCCATCCGGGGAACCGTCGGGTAAGTCCTCTCTGGCTGCGGATCTCTCCTCCCGGCCCTTGCTTCCCGCAGAGGAGCAGCCTGAGGGAGCGAAGGATGTGACAATCCTAAGGTAAAATTATGTATCATACCTGATAATTTTCTTTCCATTAATCATAGCTGATCAATCTATAGACTGGTGGTTGTGTCCATCTACCAGCAGGTGGAGATAGAGAGCAAACTTTTGCCTCCCTATATGTGGTCATGTGCTGCCGGAAACTCCTCAGTATGTCGATATCAAAGCTCCATCCGCAGGACTCAGCACTTAGAGAATTACACCCACAAAGGGACACTCTGCCCAGCTCACCACCGCCGAAACGGGGGAGGGGAATTAACCCAGCTCATCCCCACACAAGTGGGGGAGGGGAATCCGTCCGGCTCATCCCCGCGGAGCGGGGGAGGAACACCACCCCGCCGATGCGGGGGGATCTGGCTTACCCTGCAACCGCAACCGCGGGAGGAGCTGACTGACCCTAACACCGCCGAAGCGGGAGGGGTACAAAGCTGCCCTACAGCCGCACGAAGCGGGAGGGAGTGCCGGCAGAATTTAAGTCTCAATCCAGCCCCGTAAAACGGAGGGGAGAGGAATGCAGCAGCTCACTGTAACACAAACTCGTCTCAACTCTTGAAGAATCCAAGTGAAAAAACTTGAACACGAAGTCCTCCTGAAGTAACTGAAGACTAAACTTGAACCTAAAATTCAACCAGAATATAAACAGTACAGATATCTGGGAGGGGCTATGGATTGATCAGCTATGATTAATGGAAAGAAAATTATCAGGTATGATACATAATTTTACCTTCCATATCATCATGCTGATCAATCCATAGACTGGTGGGATGTACCGAAGCAGTACTCACCCAGGGCGGGACATAGAAATCCCTGACCGCAACACTGAAGCTCCAAACCGGGCCTCCGCCCGAGCAGCCACAGTCAAGCGGTAATGCCTGGAGAAGGTATGGGCCGAAGCCCAAGTTGCCGCCTTGCAAATCTCTTCCAAGGAGACGGACCCGGCCTCTGCCATCGAGGCCGCCTGAGCTCTAGTGGAGTGAGCCTTCAGCTGGATAGGCGGCACCTTCCCCGCGGCCACATAAGCCGCTGCAATGGCTTCCTTGACCCATCTTGCCACTTAGCAGCCTGCAGACCCTTACGAGGACCTGCAAACAGGACAAACAGATGATCCGATTTCCGGAAATCATTGGTCACTTCCAAGTATCTGATGATGACACGTCTCACATCCAGATATTTGAGAGCAGAGTATTCCTCTGGGTAGTCCTCCCTCCGAAAGGAAGGGAGACAGAGCTGCTGATTCACATGGAAGCGAGAAACAATCTTGGGCAGGAAGGAAGGCACTGTGCGAATAGTCACTCCTGCCTCAGTGAACTACAGAAAAGGCTCTCGACATGAGAGTGCCTGGAGCTCGGAAACTCTTCTGGCTGAAGTGATAGCCACCAAAAAGACTGCTTTCAACGTCAGGTCTTTCAGAGATGCCCTCGACAAGGGTTCAAAAGGCGGCTTCTGCAAGGCTCTTAGCACCAGGTTGAGATTCCACGCAGGCACCACTGAGTGCAGAGGAGGGCGCAGGTGATTAACTCCCTTGAGAAAGCGCACCACATCTGGCTGCGAAGCCAGGGAAGCACCCTTCAGGCGGCCCCTGAAGCAAGCCAGAGCCGCTACCTGGACTTTAAGGGAACTGAGCGACAGGCCTTTCTCCAGACCTTCTTGCAGGAATGCCAACACTGAAGAAATTGGAGCAGTGAAGGGAGAAAGTGAGCCTGCTTCACAACACGCTGCAAAGATACGCCAAACCCTGGCGTAAGCAGTAGAAGTAGAGCGCTTCCTCGCTCTCAGCATAGTGGCGATGACCTTGTCTGAGAAGCCCTTCTTTCTCAGACGCTGCCGCTCAATAGCCAGGCCGTAAGACCAAAGGGGGAGGGATCCTCCATCACCACGGGACCCTGATGTAACAGGCCCTGCTCCACTGGCAGCCGCAGAGGATCGTCGACTGAGAGCCTGATCAAGTCCGCATACCAGGGACGTCTGGGCCAATCCGGACCCACCAGGATTATCCGGCCTGGATGCTTTGCCACCCGGTCTAGCACCCTGCCCAACATGGGCCAGGGCGGGAACACATAGAGAAGCTCTTGTGTCGGCCACTGTTGGAGAAGAGCATCTACTCCCAGGGATCGAGGGTCCCGTCCTCTGCTGAAAAAGCGCGGCACTTGGCAATTGGCCGATGACGCCATCAGATCTAGGCTCGGCTGGCCCCAGCGCTTCGTGATGTCCAAGAACGCCTGAGCAGATAGCTGCCACTCTCCGGGCTCCAAGGTATGGCGACTGAGAAAGTCCGCCTTGACATTCATGACTCCGGCAATGTGGGCCGCTGACAGCTGTTCCAGGTTCGCTTCCGCCCACCGGCATAGATTCATAGCCTCCTTGGCTAGAGGGGCGCTCTTGGTACCTCCCTGGCGGTTGACATAGGCCACAGCCGTGGCATTGTCCGACAGGACCTGAACTGGCTTCAACGCCAGTACCGGGAGGAACTCCAAAAGCGCCAACCGAATGGCTCTGAGTTCCAGGAGGTTGATAGACCACTTTGCCTCTGCAGGAGACCAGAGCCCCTGCGCTGTCCTTCCCAAGCAGTGGGCTCCCCAGCCCGACAAAGAGGCGTCCGTCGTGACAACAATCCACTCCGGGGTCACCAGAGGCATTCCTGCAGACAACTTGTCTGTCTGCGTCCACCAGCTCAGCGCCTTGCGCGCTGCTGGGTCCAAGGGAAGGCGCACAGCATAATCCTCCGACATCGGAGTCCAGCGCTGCAGCAGAGAGTGTTGTAGTGGTCTCATATGAGCCCTGGCCCAGGGCACTACTTCCATCGTGGCCGTCATAGAGCCCAACAGCTGCACATAGTCCCAAGCCCGAAGAGGAGAGGCTAGTAGGAACTGGTCCACCTGAGCCTGAAGCTTGACAATCCGATTGTCTGGCAGGAACACTCTGCCCACTTGGGTGTCGAATCGAACTCCCAGATACTCCAGGGACTGAGTTGGGCGCAGCTGGCTTTTCTCCCAGTTGATGATCCACCCCAGGGAGCTCAAAAGAGCAACCACCCGGTTCACAGCTTTGCCGCACTCTGCATAAGAGGGGGCTCGGATCAACCAGTCGTCCAGATAAGGATGTACTCCTTCCTTCCTCAGGAAGGCCGCGATGACCACCATTACTTTGGAGAAGGTCCGCGGAGCAGTAGCCAACCCGAACGGGAGGGCTCTAAACTGGAAGTGTCGGCCCAGGACTGCAAAACGCAGAAAGCGTTGATGAGGAGGCCAGATGGGAATATGCAAGTACGCTTCCTTGATGTCCAACGATGCCAGGTACTCCCCTGCCTTCACTGCCGCTATAACAGAGCGGAGAGTCTCCATGCGAAAGTGCCGAACTTTCAAGGCCCGATTGACCCCTTTGAGGTCGAGGATAGGCCGTACAGAACCTCCTTTCTTTGGTACCACAAAGTAAATGGAGTAACACCCCTTGCCAAGCTGACTTTCTGGCACCGGAACGACCGCACCCAGGCGGATCAGATTGTCCAAGGTCTGCTGCACTGCCACAGCTTTGACCGGAGACTTGCAGGGAGAGAGTACAAACCCGTCTCTTAAGGGTCGGCAGAACTCTAGCTTGTAGCCGTCTCTGATGACTTCCAGCACCCAAGCGTCTGAAGTTATTGTGGTCCACTCGCCCAGAAACGAGGACAGCCGTCCTCCAATCTGCACTGGGGCGTGGACCAAGGCCCCGTCATTGGGTACGAGACCCTGGGGGAGGACCGGAGGGAGCACCTCCGGGACGGCGGTCTCTGCGAAAGGAATGCTGCTTGGGGGAGAAGTTCCTCTTGAAGGAAGAGGGGGCAGAGGAGCCCGACCTGCCCGGGCAGTACCGACGGGCTTCCTGAAACCGTCCTCTGGAGGTACCGGGGCGAGTACTAGCCCGAGCCCTGACCTCTGGTAACTTCTTGCCCTTAGACGTGCCGAGATCGGTCACGATTTTGTCCAGCGACCCCAAAGAGCAGCTTGCCTTTAAAAGGCAATCTAGCCAGGCGGGATTTAGAGGCGTGGTCAGCAACCAATGCTTCAGCCAATGCCACCGCCGCGCAGAGATTGTCTGAGCCATGCCTTTAGCTGAGGCCCTCAAGACATCATACAGCAAGTCTGCCAAATAGGCTAAGCCCGATTCCAGGGCCGGCCAATTAGCCCTCAAGGAAGGATCCGAGGGGGAAGCCCGCTGCACCATAGTCAGGCACGCCCTGGCCACATAGGAGCCGCAAACTGAGGCCTGCAAACTTAAAGCAGCCGCCTCAAAGGACAACCTTAAGGCCGCCTCCAATCTTCTGTCTTGGGCGTCCTTTAGGGCCGTGCCACCTTCCACCGGCAACGCCGTTTTCTTAGTCACCGCAGTGATTAAAGAATCCACGGTAGGCCACAGATAGGCCTCACGTTCACTTTCAGGCAAAGGATAGAGGCGGGACATAGCCCTAGCCACTTTAAGGCTCGCTTCCGGGACATCCCATTGAGCCGAAATTAAGGTGTGCACGTGGAAGGTTCTAGGCAGGTGCTTCGTCCCCAGCATAATGGCAGAGCCAACAGGGGCTGAGGGAGAGACGTCCTCCGGAGAGGAAATCTTCAAAATGCCCATGGCCTGCACTAACAGGTTGGGCAAATCCTCTGAGCTAAAGAGCCGCGCTGCAGAGGGGTCATCCGCTCCATCCGAGCGGGGATCCGTCTCCTCCAAGGAATCCGCAAAGGACCGTTGGGAGAACTCAGATACGCTGCCCTCATCTACATCGGAGGAGACAAAGTCCTCCAAGGCCTGGGAATCAACCCGAGGGCGTTTACCTCTGGGGGCCTCAACCTCTTTACCAGACGAGGGAGCAGGGGCAGCGTTTTGCATAAGGAAGGCCTGATGCAGCAGCAAAACAAACTCGGGGGAGAAACCC
Source organism: Microcaecilia unicolor (assembly GCF_901765095.1). Classification (NCBI taxonomy): domain Eukaryota; kingdom Metazoa; phylum Chordata; class Amphibia; order Gymnophiona; family Siphonopidae; genus Microcaecilia; species Microcaecilia unicolor. Next base: position 351,003,313 of record NC_044031.1, on the reverse strand, counting down.
CCCAGACTGTGCACTTCCGCAGCCTGGGCTACAGCCCTAGACGCACCCTCAACTGGCGCTCGCAAGAGCGGGGGAGAGACATGCTGCGCATCCAAGATGGCGTCCGGCGCGACACTCCGCGAAGGAGCCGCGCGGGAAGAACAGCGCTTAACTTTAGCCGCTTTTGTGCCGGCGCCCAAATTAAGGGCGTTCATGGCATTAATGTCTCCTACCTCAAGGGCGGCCCAAGAAGAAGCCGTCCGAGCCGCGTGGCCGGCCAAGATGGCGGAGGCGAGCAGCGGGGGATGGGCGTTTATGGCGGGAAAAACCGCCACACCAGAGGAAGGACCGGGACACTCATCGGTCACGAAACTGTCACCCAACAAGGGCAAATAAGACTTTAAGACCCCCGCATCCCCTCTAGAAGCGCCCAAGCGATCCGGGGAGCGACTCTTTGCGCCCTCGCCCTCCGACGCCATATGCCACGTGGAGATCAATCGGGGAACCCCCTGCCCGCTATAAAAAGGTAAAAATTACCTGCTTTCCGCTCCGAGCTGTAACGACCTGGTGTCCCAGTGAGTAGCTGCAATAAACGTTTAAATAAACGTCGAAATAAACGCCTTTAAGGACGTTCAAAATTTTTTTTTTTTTTTTTAACGGAGCCAGCGGGAGGGGGGAGAAAAGGAGGGACCTGGCGCCACCAGGTTTGCACTTGCTCAAGAAGAGCCCTCAACCCCAGGCACTCAACAAAACCTAAAAATTAGGCTTGGAGGCCTAGCCAGAGCTGCTGCTGTGTGTGACCACCACCTGCTGAGATAGAGAACATACTGAGGAGTTTCCGGCAGCACATGACCACATATAGGGAGGCAAAAGTTTGCTCTCTATCTCCACCTGCTGGTAGATGGACACAACCACCAGTCTATGGATTGATCAGCATGATGATATGGAAAGGGGTAATTTTATAAAGGATTTTTTGACATATAAAAAGACCTTTCTAAAATTACTCTGGGGCAGAGCTTGGCAATCACAGTTTATGTATGTTGTTTATAATATATTCATGTACACCTGCACTCAATGTGGAAATTAAAAAGAGTAAGACCTTTCTTCCCAAGGACTGTTTTCCGTAACCTGGTACAATCAATGGTGCTCACTCATCTAGACTATTGCAACGCACTCTACGCCGGCTGTAAAGAGCAAATAATCAAGAAACTTCAGACAGCCCAGAACACTGCAGCTAGACTCATATTCGGTAAAACAAAATATGAAAGTGCTAAACCCCTACGAGAAAAACTACACTGGCTCCCACTTAAAGAACACATCACATTCAAAATATGCTCCCTAGTTCACAAAATCATTCACGGAGATGCGCCAGCCTACATGGCAGATCTGACAGACCAGTGATGGCGAACCTTTCAGAGACCGAGTGCCCAAACAGCAACCCAAAATCGAATTATTAATCGCAAAGTGCCGGTACTCATTATGGGCGGGGTCACCACATATGACTCCACCCCTATGATAGCCACACCCCTTACACCAGTCATGGCGCATATAAACAGACATTATTGAAAATATTATACTAGTATAGGAGAAAAAAAATAACATGATTTTCTTCCATTATAAATCATTTCTGTAAGCTGTTACAGCTCAAGTATACCCAGTGCAAAATAAGACAGCAGATGTAAATGATCAAATTCGACATATTCCAAACACTAAAATGAAAATAAAATGATTTTTCCTACCTTTGTTGTCTGGTGATTTTGTTTTTCTATCCATATTGGTTCTAGTCGCTGATTCTGCTGCTCTCTATCTGTTCTCTTAACTCCAGGGCTTCCTTTCCATTTATTTCTTTACTTTCCTCCTTTCTTCTTCATTTCTTGCCCTCCATCATGTCCAGCAACCATCCTCTCCCCTCCAGCCACAAATGTCCAGCAACCCTCCTCTCCCCTCCAGCCACAAATGTCCAGCCACCTCCTCTCCCCCCTGCCCTTCCTCCCAGCACCCGGCAGCACCCAGCACCAGGCCTCCCTCCCACCCAGCACCCACCATCAGGCTTCCCTCCCACCCAGTACCCACCATCAGGTCTCCCTCCCTCCCTCCCAGCACCCACCATCAGGCTTCCCTCCCACCCAGCACCCACCATCAGGTCTCCCTCCCTCCCAGCACGCAGCAGCAGGCCTCCCTCCCACCCAGCAGCACACAGACAGCACCAGGCCAGCCTCCCGCCCTCCCTCCAACCCAACAAGCATCAGGCCGCCCGCCCATCCGTCCGTCCTCCCTCCCAACACCAGGAATCCCCCTCCTCCTAAAATTTAAAAAACGTACTGTCCTCGGAGTCGGGGTTAAGGCGGCGTGCGTCGGCAGCGAAGTGTGTGTTCTTCGCTTGGCACGCCTTCGGCCTTTCCTGTCCTTTCCTTCCCTTCTCCCTCAGCCTATGGGCAGGACCAGAGCTTGAGAGACAGGGAAGGCCGAAGGCACGCCGAGCGAAGAACACGTGCTTCGCTGCCGCTGCACGCCGCCTTAACCCCGACTCCGAGGACGGTACGCTTTTTTAATTTTAGGAGGAGGGGGTTCCTGGTGCTGGGAGGGCGGGAGGGAGGCCGAAGGGAGGGAGAGTGGGCGGACCAGTGATGGCGACGGCGCGCGTGCCCTCTCTGGCACACATGCCATAGGTTCGCCATCACTGTGATAGACTTACCACTCAGGAATGCCAAAAGATCATCCCGCACATTCCTCAATCTGCACTTCCCTAACTGCAAAGGTCTAAAATACAAATTAATGCACGCGTCAAACTTTACCTACTTGAGCACACAGTTATGGAATGCATTGCCGCGCAACTTAAAAACTATCCATGAACTAACGAGCTTCCGCAAACTACTGAAGACCCATCTCTTTAACAAGGCATACCACAAAGATCAACCAATGTGAATATACACAACTCCTCCACAGATATTCAGGACTGTCTTACAATATCTTCTTGTAATACTATCATCATGTTTTATCATTATCATGTTGACCAAGATCCTCCTATAACACTAAATATGTATTTTCTAATATATTTCCACTATTTATGATGTATTGTAAGCCACATTGAGCCTGCAAAGAGGCGGGAAAATGTGGGATACAAATGCAATAAATAAATAAAATAAATACATTTACATTTATGCGTACTCTGTGGCTTATTTCTTTCACTTTGGTCTTACTAATTTAAAACATATAGATGCTTAGGCATATTTATAAAATGGGCTGGAAATAGATGCCTAATTGTCTTTATACACAGGCAACCTAATATAAAATGACTTTTGAAAAATTAAATAGTTTAATAGGAAAAATAACTTAAAACCCTTTCCATAGTTTGAGACTAGGTACTCCAGTCGCTTCAGTTTTTGCTCTGGAGAACAAGTAAACTACAGGCCTCTACAACAGCTTCAAAATCAGTAAGTGCACTAGGATAAGTACCCTCCTGTGTCTCATGGTCTGGACCTTTTTGCCAAAGATTCCTAAAATAACACTCCTCCAAAACCATGGGGGAAATATTCAGCTGGGGTTGGTCAACGTTTTTTTTTTTTAATGCTGACTGTGGTTACCTAAATTAGCCCAGATAGTCAGTGCTGGGCCATGTACGGATCCCGGCACTGAATATTCAGGGCTAACTGTCTCCCTGCTAGCCTCTGGAGCTTATGCGGGTCCAAGTCAATATTTAGCCAGGGCCCACATGAAACAGTTATATATTGGCCAGCACCTGCAACTATTTAAAAGGTGTCTGGAGCCCTCCAAGCTCTCTCTCACACCTGAAACAGTCCCCCCTCCTTCCCTTCTCCCTCAGCCTGTGACATTAAGAACTTGCCCGCCTCCCCTCAGAATGTCTCCCCCAACCCCTGGTCTGGCTAAGTCTCCCCCACAAGGCCAACCTTAGCTCCCTGATGGCGCAGTGGGGGCAATGGGGGTAGGAGCAAACACCACTCGCTGCTGCCTCTAGCAGCAGCATCTTCAAAATGGCTAATGTGACTTCTCACAGCAGTTTCGCAGTACTGTGCATCGAGAGGTCACAGCAGCCATTTTGAAGATGCTGGCACTAGGGGCAGAAGTGAGTGGGGTTCACTCCTGCCCCTATCTTCCCCACTGCACTACCAGGGAACTATGGTAGACCTGGGGGCCTAGCCATACAGGGGGGTTGGGAGATTTTCTGGAGGAGAGAGGTTGTTAATGTCATGGGCTAGGGAAGGGGGATGGAAAGAGGGGAGCTGTTTCATGGGCTAGGAGGGGGCTCAGAGACACCTTTTAAATAGTTATATGGGTGTTGTCCAATATTCAGTACCGGCACCTGCACAGCTAAGCGGCTGAATTTAGGACAGCTTTTGAATATCAGCATATCATGTGCATAAATATTAGTGCCTATTTTACAGAATTTCCCCCTCTGAAGATTACAAGGAATCAGGGTGATCTTTCCCTGGGCTTTCCCTTTTGCTCATATTTCAGATATTTAAACTGCAGGACAGGACTCCACAAATGCCACACACAAATAAAGAATATTCTCCACCCCTAGTTCCCACTCAGAAACACAGTGAAAGAAAGGATCCTGTGATTCAGGGCTGCTATGTAAATGTCATATGCTGCTATTTTTATAGCCTACGGAGTCATGTGTAAATCTTATTTGTAGATCTCATCACTCCAGACAATTTGATAATGATGATGCAGCAGTGAGCAGGATGTGACATATTGTACATTTTATGGAGGGGACAGATGTTTTAAAATTATATAATCCAAAAAGGATATCTGTAATTTAAAAAGTGCCAGCCAGTTCTTACCACAACCGAAAAAGCGGTCTCCAAACATTTCTGCTTTGTGCCTTGGTTTCTTCCTTTATCTTCTCCAACTCTTCCACAATATTGGGTTTTCTTTTCAGTCCTTTTTCCTCCTTTCTCTGTTTCTTATTCTCATACCATACAAATCTCCTGGACATTGCTATCTCTTTCAAAAATGATTAAATGAAGAAAATGGGCCAATAATGTATGGTAATTGTACACTGCTGAAGAGGTGATCACTGTGTTGGCAGCACTTTATGATAGAGCTATTTATTCATATATTGGTTTCATACATTCACTACTTCCACACATGCTGAAATACAGCCCATGTTGGGTTTCTCCTATATGTATGAATGAATAAACAGTTTGGAACAGTAAAATTGAATGCCTTGACTTCCACCCTTTTTGGTTTGTCATTTGTTACTTTCTGTGGAAGGTTTTTGTTCTTTTTTTTCTCAATATTGTAATGGTCAGGAGAGAGCATTTCATGGGCAAAGATAATCTCAGATCAGGATGGAATCCAGGGAAATAAGGAAGATCTGGCCTGGCCTCGGCAAGGGAATGGTTTGCAGTACTCAGTAACTTCCCCCAAGGGCAAGCTGAATCAGTCTGCAGGCAAGGGGAGGAGTACAGAGGAGGCTCAGTTTCCCAGAACCAGATGAAATAGTTGTCCTGGATGTGATTAAAAGGAGCTGCATTTGGTTGTTTTTTTTCTTCTTTTTGTTTGTTGCAGGGTCTGTAGTCACGATAAAGCCAAGAACGTGTTCCAATGGACGGGCACCCAATTTCAGAAATAGCAGGAGGGACCCCAAAAGCTGATGAAAGAGGTCCATGAGTCCAGCAAAGCTCAACAACGTTTGTTGCTGGATCTACTACATGAACACTTGAAAGCAACTGTGAAGCTTATGAATCAATCCTCAGTGAGCCTGGAGTCTGGATACCCCTTGACAGCAGTGAGACTGCCGGGTCTTGGACCTTTTACTTTGGGGGAGAAGGATGATGTTGATGATTTTTTAGGAACTTTTGAGTGGGTAGCAGTGGCAGCAGGTTGGTCACCAGAGCAATGGACTAAATGTTTGGCTACTACTTTGACATGAGAAGCACTAGCAGCATATCAGGCTATGTCTCCAACCCAGGCTACAGACTATACGGCAGTCAAAGCTGCCCCCCCCCCCCCCCCCGTTTTCTATTTCTGTTGATGGCTCTCTCATTCTCCCTGTCTCGTCAGCTCGAAACCTTGGGGTCATCTTTGACTATTCTCTCTCCTTCTCTGCTCATATCCAGCAGACCGCCAAGACCTATCGTTTCTTTCTTTACAACATCCGTAAAATCCGCCCCTTTCTTTCCGAGCACTCTACCAAAACCCTCATCCACACTCTTGTCACCTCTCGTTTAGACTACTGCAATCTGCTTCTTGCTGGCCTCCCATTTAGTCACCTCTCCCCTCTCCAATCGGTTCAAAACTCTGCTGCCCGTCTCGTCTTCCGCCAGGGTCGCTTTACTCATACTACCCCTCTCCTCAAGTCGCTTCACTGGCTCCCTATCCGTTTTCGCATCCTGTTCAAACTTCTTCTACTAACCTATAAATGTACTCACTCTGCTGCTCCCCAGTATCTCTCCACACTAGTCCTTCCCTACACCCCTTCCCGTGCACTCCGCTCCATGGATAAATCCTTCTTATCTGTTTCCTTCTCCACTACTGCCAACTCCAGACTTCGCACCTTCTGTCTCGCTGTACCCTACGCCTGGAATAAATTTCCTGAGCCCATACGTCTTGCCCCATCCTTGGCCACCTTTAAATCTAGACTGAAAGCCCACCTCTTTAACATTGCTTTTGACTCGTAACCACTTGTAACCACTCGCCTCCACCTACCCTCCTCTCTTCCTTCCCGTTCACATTAATTGATTTGATTACTTTATTTTTTTTTTTTTTGTCTATTAGATTGTAAGCTCTTTGAGCAGGGACTGTCTTTCTTCTATGTTTGTGCAGCGCTGCGTGCGCCTTGTAGCGCTATAGAAATGCTAAATAGTAGTAGTAGTAGCTGCTACCAAGAACGGTTTAGGGCTTAATAAAGACTCCTATAGGAGAACTTTCAGAGACATTACATTAGGCAAGTAGGAGAGACCTTGAGCTCTTGCCCAGATGTTACAAGATTTGGCTAATAAGTGGCTGGAGCCTGAAGGAAAGACCGCAACCAAAATAGTAGAGAAAATAGTCCTGGAACAATTTTGTTTTGCTGTACTTCAGAAGTAAGGGGGTGGTTAATTAAGCATGGGGTCAGTTCACTTTTACCACCTGTCCCCTTTGTCTTGTTCGCAAAGGAGACAGGTGGTAAAACCCCCAGTCCAGGGTAAATGAAGTATGCCTGGTAGTAAGGAGAGAAGAGAGGGGCCTAGGTTCTACCAGTGTGGAAAGGGGGGGGCACATTAAGAAAGAACGTTAGAGAAGGATGAACTTCCTGGGGAATATAGTGGGAACAGAGGAGTCTGGGATCTTCCAAGAAGTAAGCGTGGAAGGAGTTCAGGTCACTGCTCTACTTGATTCAGGGGCAGACCAATGTATGATGTCCCAGAGGTTTTTGGGAACCTTGAGGCAGCACATAAGGAATGGAGAGAATAAATAGCAAGGCACTATCAAGATCAAGTGTATCCATGGGGCTATCTGGTATATTGGGTGCATGTGCAGGCTTCAGGGTTCCGGGCTGAGGAGCAAGTGGCCGTTCTCCCTAGGCTTCCCTATGATCTAGTTCTAGGGAGGGACTGTGTGTAATTTAAAAGATGTCTAGTGGGGCTGGAGGGTTTGGTATCTACTTCAGTCCAATTAAAAAGGGATGAAAGTCAAGGTCAGGATGAGGAGCCCTTAGCACAAGTTTTTCCCTCCCAGGAAGATGTGATAGTATGCACAGAAAGGAAAGGAAGGCCAAGTTGTCAAGGAGGAAAGAGAAAAAGGAGAGGGCATATAACTTTGATAAGGTAAAACTAGGAGAAGAAATTCCCTGGGTCACAGGAAGTAGTGAAGAAATTTCCTTCCTTTGTGCAAGCACATAAAGCGGATCCAACCTTAAAAAGGACATGTTTTGTCTCTCTGTTTAATAAAAATATTTAAAAAAAAAAAAAAAAAAAAGAACATACGAACAAGCCCTAAGTTTGAATGAGCAGACTTTTCCCAGAATCTGTCTTGACCAGGATATGCTCTACAGATTCCTGATCTTATAGTTAAGGGAATAAATAAAACAAATGGTGGTTCCCCGGATCTTCAAAGACATGGTATTGAAGTTAGCTCATGATCATCCCTTAGCAGGGCATAAAGGGATCCAAAATACTCAAGGACAAATATAAGAATAGTTACTGGCATGGGGTTTTTCAGGAGGAGTAAAGGTACTATTCCTCCTGTCCTCAATGTCTGAGGGTTTCAACTACCCATCCTGCACAGGCTCTGCTGGTGTCCCGTCCCATTTTCAAAGAACCTGTTACAAGGTTGGCCATGGATATAATAGAGCCCCTGCTCAAAACACCTCAAGGGTTTACCTATATCCTGGTCATCATGGAACCAGGTTACCAGATTCCCAGTTCCCATGGGTAGTTCCCTTGCGGAATGCCTCCGCCAGGGAGGTAGTGGGCGAGTTGGTCAGTTGTTTCGCAAAATAGGGTTCCCAAAAGAGAATAAATAAAACAAATGAAAAATAACAACACATGATTAACACATTGGTATTTAGCCCTAAAGGCATTCACTTTCCAGATTAAACACAGAGCGGGGAAACTGCATAGTAATGCAGGCACTTTGTCCCATATTGCAGACTCTCTAGAAGACCCTAATATCCTCTCAAGAGTTGCAATATCCTAAAGAGGGGGATCTGTACTGGTCAGGGGACAAAGCATTTCCCGGGCAAACAACTGGTTTGTCTTAGGATCAGGCTGGAACCCAGGGGAATACGGAAGATCTGGCCTGGCTTGAAGAAGGGAATATTTGCTGCACTCAGTAACTCCCTTCACAGGCAGACGTCAGTCTGCAGGCAAGGTGAGGAGTACAGAGGAGGTTCAGTTTCCCTCGGTTAGCAAGCATTAGAGTCCAAGAGAGGGTGTCGGCCAGCTCACTGCACCTTTGGAAAAAGCCTTTGGGGAAGAAGAAAGGCAGGCTAGTAGTACTACTCCTGGACAACATGGAAGTGGTACAGGAAAGAGAGCTATGCTCTGAGGAGCCAATGGAGGTCACACCAGAGTGTGTTTCAACTTGAACTGTGATTTTTAAACAGCCCAGCAGGTGGCTTCCAGGTACTCAAGAGTTGAAAATCCTGGCAAGTGAGTCGTGAGCACAACTGAATACTAGTGGTCCGGAGTTCTATTAATCAAGAACTCGTTTTCTTTGAATTTCTATTGCAAGAAATGGGAAGCACTTTGGAGAGAGCACTTGTAATGTTTCAGGATGTGTGAGCTCTTGTACTTAGTGGAACAGTAGTGCCTGCCTACCCAGGGGACAGACAGACAGACTAACAAGTGGTAGGCAAGTCCCTGCAGAAGGGAGTGCTCCACTAGAGGCATTGGAGGAAGAAAGAAGCTGTACCCAGAACTGGAAGCTGAAACTGTGCTGGAACCAGGACTGGAAGCAGGAGCTGTGCTGGAACTGGAAGCAGGAGATGCTGGAAGCTGGAACCAGGGCTGGAAGCGGAAGCTGAGCTGGAAGCTGGAACTACAGCTGGAGGCAGAAGCAGAGCTGGAACCACAGCTGGAAGCAGAAGCTGGAAACAGGATGGCCTGTTCTTGTAACAGGCCGTCCTGTTTCCAGCTTCTGCAAAGAGGCAGAGAGTAGCGACTGCAGAAAAAGGCCCAGGGTGATGACATCAGCGACGGGAGGGCCCGAGCAGCATCATCCCGAATCCAGCCTTCTCCAAGTGAGCACGCACAGCTGTCAGCAGGCTGAAGGAGGGAGCAGCGCAGAGGGCAGAACAGCACATCCCACGGGGCTCCAACTCGGATTATAAGGAGCATGGGGGCAAATGTGACAGCACTGAACCAATAGCATAATAGGACGTTTGAATTGCAAGGAGCCCTGGAGTTGGGAATTCCTCATCAGGACAAGCTTGAGGACTGCATTTTTGTTTGCTGAAGAAAGCTTAGTAGCAGGCTGAATCATGCTGTTACCTGCTGAGAGAGAGGAAAGGAAAAGAACTTAATTTTACCTTTCCTCAGAGACTGTATTCCTGGCCTTACAACTATGGAACTTTATTACACTTTCCACCTGGATTTGAGGGATTTGTATGCTTATTTGGACTGTGTGATTTTTGCAAACTGCTTAGAGATCTGAAAACCCAGTCCAGAAAGGAGATGGATTTGTGGGTTTTTTTGTTGTTGGAGTGGTGAAACAGCCCAACCATATAACCTGGATTGCACTACAGCCCTGTGCAATACCACAATATTCGAAGGAAGTTATCCAAGTTGGAGTGGCTCCTACCCAGAGAACTACTGCTGACCAGGCCAAACACAGATTAATATACCTGGATAGTAAATGCCGCTAATATCTATTTGAGTACTGCCTGGCAGTCCAGTGGCAGAGCTAGGAGTTACTCAGGTAGTGGTAATTTTCAGACCACTAACTGGGTAACTATCTGGATAAAGTAGACAGCAAAAAGGTTGTCCTAATTTTATCTGGGGTAAGTCCCAGAAGTTGTAGTGGGATGAGTATTCACCCAACTGGTTTTAACATTCATATTTAAAGATGAAACCTCCTTCCCCAAATAAAAACAGACCAAGAAACCAAACCCAAAACATTCTGCAGTTCTTCTCAGTGCTGGAATGTGTGTTACATACAAGTTTTCCCCTCACACAAAGCAGCAACCAATCTGATGTTAAATTCTGCAAAATATGAAAGTGGATTAGAGTTTTCATACACATGTAGTTTACGCTTTTAGAAGATAATGGAAAAGTTGAGTGCTGAGCTATGTTATTTGAAACAAAGGTCTATTCTCATTCACCAATTCACGTCCAAAAAACATGTTTTATAGGATTCTATTGTCAATAGTTCTGGGTTTTTTTTTCTGAAACAAAGCCCAGAATCTCACTCGATTCTATGGCAGATTTGCTTTCCTGCTACTGTTTTCCATGTAGTGCCCTTCATAGTCTTACCTTCATAGAAATCCAATGTGCACATGGTGCTTCCAATGACAGTCTTGAACTCCTGGATCTCCTGACTGCATGACATAAGTTGCTGGGCTAATTCTCCATCCAGTTGGGTACTGCGGACTACGGTCTTTCCCAGAATAATTTGCTCAAACTGGGGCTTGAATGAGGCGTCTACAGCTTGGCTGGTAATCACCACTGAGCCTGAGTCTAGACCTAAGGCATCATTCACTAGTTAATATACTTTTATTTTCACATTTGTGGATATAAGATATAATTTTCTACATCTGTGCACATGTGTAGAGAGGAACACCCAATTAAATATCTTAATTAAAGTGAAACATGGTAGAACAGATATAGAGCATTACCAGACAACTACTTGTTCACATTTAGTCACCACGGGGGTCGATATTCAAAACTATTTAACCAGCAGAAAATGGCTCCTGGCCAGTTAAAATGCTTGAACAGGGCTAACTGGGCAAATTCAGTGTTACAGATAGAGCCATTGAAAATGCCTAGTTAACTCTCGAGCCAAAACCAGCTATTTGGAGGGCATTTCAAGGTGGAGACAGGACTTAGCTGGTTAAGATAACCGAATAAACAGGACCACAGAAAATGCGGTCCTATCATTATGCGGTTCTTCATAGCCAGTTAAGTGCTGAATATCACACTTAACTGGCTATGTTTATGTTGGCTCTGTAAACCTGGAAATTCAATGCTGGAGCCCAGACATGGGCCAGCACTGAATGTCTGAGTATAATGCCAGTCAGCAACACACTGATCGCCACTTGCTGAATATCAGGCCTCATAAATTTACTTGTAAAAGGTTTCTTCGTAGACCACAGGACCCAAAGAAATTAGAAATGAAGCACAGAATTTCCTTTTCATGACCCAGTTGGGGTTATTTTAAAAGAATTTGCCACATGTAAATAGCAACATTTAGTGTGGAGGAGTAGCCTAATGGTTAGTGCAGCAGACTTTGATCCTGGGGAACTGGGCTCGATTCCCACTGCAGCTACTTGTGACTCTGGACAAGTCACTTAACCCTCCATTGCCCCAAGTACAAATAAGTACCTGTATATACTATGTAAACCGCTTTGAATGTAGTTGCAAAAACCACAGAAAGGCAGTATATCAAGTCCCATTCTCACATGTGTAGGTTGGTATATATGTGGAAATGTGATTTCAGAAAGCTGCTGTTTACCCATGGAGATCCACACCACATGGAGATTTCAACAGAGTGTGGGGGACATAATTTGGGTGGCCCTCCAAAAGAAATCTGCACTCCCCATTTACAGTCTAAAAAAATTGCACATCACTTTTTGCACCTGTCCTGAGGCATGCTCTAAATCAGTGTTTCCCATTGGTCCTGGAGTCAGGTTTCCAGGATATCATAAGTACACAAGTATTGCCATACTGGGACAGACCATCAAGCCCTGCATCCTGTTTCCAACAGTGGCCAATCCAGGTCACAAGTACCTAACAAGATCCCAAAACAGTACATCCCCTTTATCATTTTCGTTGCCCTTCTCTGTACCTTTTCTAATTCCACTATATCATTTTTGAGATGTGGTGACCAGAATTGAACACAATATTTGAAGTGCGTGCAGTGATACAAAAGGCATTACAACGTCCTCATTTTTGTTTTTCATTCCTTTCCTAATAATACCTAACATTCTATTTGCTTTCTTAGCCACCGCAGAACACTGAGCACAGGGTTTCAACATATCATCAATGATGACACTTAGATCCCTTTCCCAGTCAGTGACTCCTAATGTGGAACCTTGCATTATCTATATTAATAATTCTCACCTCCAAGATTCTCACCTCCAATTCTGAAGCTCACAGTGTGGCAGGGAAACACTGAAGCCCTGTACTGGTGTAGCCTGTCAGCACCACTCACTCTCACTCATACAACCACCCTCAGCCCCGCCCCCCAGCCACGCCCCTTCCGGACATAATTCGCTACCTGAACGTTCTATTCAGGCCCCAAGCTCCTGCCACTTCCGTTCAGGGTTCGTAATTTCATGGTGGTGAAGCCTCTCTACTCACCATGTCTCTCGGCCACGCCCTCGCGTCGGCCGTGATGACGTCACCACAGAAATGACGTATGGAACGAAAGGGTCATGAGGAGGTGGAGCCAGGACACAAGTGCCGAATCCGGGGCATCGGACGCATGGCAACAGTTCCCGTGCGCCGCAACCGCAACAGAACCGCTATCGTTTGACCGGCTGTGCTGCCACAATGCCTGGCACTCCAAACACCTGCAGTGGCAACAGCGACGCACCACCGCCGCCATGATGGGCGCCGTAACAATCACGGACACCAGTGTGCTCTCCGAGCATCGCCCACTGAGCATGGCTGATGCTCCCCTTCACGGAGGTGGAACCAAGGAGCCGGCAGGACGCGGGCAGCGGCGAACACGCGCCCGGCGTGACCCTGTGGACAACACCCTTTCCAGCGGAAAACCTCTCCCGAAGCCTCTGCCCGCTACCCAGCACCCCAGGTCGCTCGCTTGCTCCCCCACCCAGGTCACCGCACCGCCCACAACTTTGCTGCTACACCCGCCCGCCCCCCCTTTCCAACAATGGCCCATGCCCCCTCCATTGAACTAACACAGCCAATACCTCACCAATGCAGCAGTACAGCACGTCGCTTCTCTTTGGGTCTTCTTCCCTCCCTGTGTCCCATCCTTCCGGACGTGACGTCACAAGACGGTGGGACACAAGGAGGGAAGAAGTCCCGAAAGGAAGCGAACTGCTGGGCTGGCCTGCTGCTTGCAGCACTTTCAAACGGACTCAACGGAGGTAAAACCCAGAGAGGGAGGAAGGGGGGAGAACTGGTGACCGACGATCTCGGGGCTGGGGCGACTGCAGAGCTCAGGGGGAGGGGCATGGATGGCCTGGCCTGCTGCGTGCAGCACTTTCTAACGGAGGTAAGACGCGGGGGGGGGGGGGCCGTGAATGGCGATCTCGGGGGGCAGGGGCGACAGGAGAACTCAGAGGGAGGGCCATGGATCGGAACACAAAGGGAGTGATGGTGGACATTGCGTTGGTGGGGTCAGATGCTGTATGGGAGGGCAATGTAGGAGAAAAGGAAGACAAGTCAGGGAGCGCTCTGGAACTGCGAGGGAGAGAGGACCCTCCAACTGCGACGGAGGGAGGGACCCCGAAACAAGGAGGGAGGGGGGAGCATCAAACTCAGAGGGAGGGAGGGAGCTCCAACCTGCAGGTAGGGAGTGGGGGACTTGGAACTGGGAGGTACGGAGGGACCTAACCTGGAACTGGGAGGTAGGGAGGGACAAAACTTGGAACTGGGAGGTAGGGACCACCATGGAAGAGGGGGGGACGTGGGGAGTGACGACAACCCTGGAACTCGGACGGATCGACCACACTGGAACTGCGAGGGTGTGAGGGGAGGAGGGGAACCCCACACACACACACACTCTCATTATCACACACACACAGACACACTGGGTGCATACATATGTGTCTGTGAGAGAGAGATCTCTCACAGACACACACGCACCCAGTCTCACTCTCTCAATGTCACACACACACACACTCGCAAATTCACTCATACACTGCCATTTAGATGCCCAGTCTCCCTGTCTCGTAAGGTCCACTTGTAATTTTTCACAATCCTCTTGCGATTTAACAACTTTGAATAACTTTGTGTTGTCAGTAATTTAATTACCTCACTAGTTACTCCCATCTCTAGAACATTTATAAATATGTTAAAAAGTAGCAGTCTCAGCACAGACCCCCAGAGAACCCCACTATCTACCTGTCTCCATTGAGAATACTGATCATTTAACCCTACTCTCTGTTTTCTATCTTTTAACCAGTTTTTAATCCACAATAGAACACTACCTCCTATCCCATGACTCTCCAATTTCCTCTGGAGTCTTTCATGAGGTACTTTGTCAAACGCCTTTTGAAAATCCAGATACACAATATCAACTGGCTCACCTTTATCAACATGTTCGTTCCCCCCCTTCAAAGAAACATAATAGATTGCTGAGGCAAGATTTCCCTGCACTAAACCCATATTAGCTGTAATTTTGTTCTTTATAATAGTCTCTACCATTTTGCCCGGCACCGACGTCAGGCTCACTGATCTATAATTTCCAATTTGGAACCTTTTTAAAAAAATCGGAATTACATTGGCCACCCTCCAATATTCCGGTACCATGCTTGATTTTAAAGATAAATTACATATTACTAACAATGGTTCTGCAAGTTCATTTTTCAATTCTATCAGTACTCTGGGATGAATACCATCCGGTCCAGGTCATTTGCTACTCTTCAATTCATCAAATTGCGCCATTACAGAGAATTCATTCAGTTTCTCTGACTTGTCAACTTTGAATACCATTTCTGGCATCGGTATTTCTCCCAAATTTTCCTCAGTGAAGATCAAAGCAAATAATTCATTTAGCCTCTCTGCTATGGCTTTGTCTTCCCTGAGTGCCCCTGTTGCCCTTATTGCCATTGACTGTACCAGGGTGCAGAAGATATGTCTCGGGAAGAAAGGTTTTACTCTTTTGAGTTTCCACATTGAGTGGAACATTCTCTTCATTGTGTTCTTCACATGAGTATCAAGTGTGATGTTTCGGTCGATAGTCACTCCAAGAATTTTTAGGTTGTTCGCGACGGGAAGAGAACAGTATGGTGTGGTTATTTTGGAGTAGGTGTTTTTGTTGTGTTGTGAGGTTAGTACAAGACGTGTTTTCTCTGCATTGAGTTTCAGTTTGAACGCATTAGCCCAGGAGTGCATGGTTTGAAGGCTTTGATTGATCTCGTTGGTGATTTTGTTTAGATCCTGCTTGAATGGTATGTAGATCGTGACATCGTCTGCATATATATAGGGATTGAGGTTTTGATTGGCTAGGAGTTTGGCTAGTGGTATCATCATTAGGTTGAAGAGAGTTGGTGATAGGGGGGATCCTTGGGGAACTCCGCATTCAGGTGTCCATGGGGATGATGTGAACTTGGTTGTGACTTGGTATGATCTTGTGGTCAGGAATCCTTTGAACCATTTGAGAACTGTGCCTCCTACTCCGAAGTATTCTAGTATGTGTAGTAGTATTTCATGGTTGACAATGTCGAAGGCGCTGGACATGTCGAATTGTAACAGGAGTATGTTGTTGCCGATTGCAATTGCTTGTTTGAAGGCGTTCATTGCCGACAGTAGTACCGTTTCGGTACTGTGATTTGTCCGGAATCCTGACTGCGATTCGTGCAGAATTGAATGTTCGGTTAGGTATTCAGAGAGTTGCTTCGTCGCTATGCCCTCCATGAGTTTAGTTATGAATGGGATAGATGCTACTGGGCGATAGTTAGTTAGGTCCGTTGTGCTTTTCTTCACATCTTTTGGCAGTGGGGTAAGTAGGATGTTTCCTTTCTCCGTGGGAAAGAGGCCGTTTTGAAGCCTGTAGTTTATGTGCTTCGTAAGGTCTTTTTTGAATTGTTTGGGGGCTGATTTTATTAGGCTGTTGGGGCAGACGTCCAGTTTGCATTGTGACTTAACGTATTTTCTGAGCCATTTTGAGAATTCATCAGAAGATATCGTGTCAAACTTGGTCCATGATCGATCTGCTAGGCATTCCCCTAGTTTTGGGTCTAGGCATTCAAGGATGCTTGTGTACTTAGTTTTATTGGTAGGTATCATGAGTTGTAGCTTTGTAATTTTTTCATTGAAGTACTTTGCAAGATTGGTTGCAGATGGGGTGCCTGTGTTGTTAGAGGTGACCGGTGTGGTGTTTAGGAGTTTGTTTACAAGTGTGAAGAGTTTGTGTGTGTCCTTGTAATTTGGTCCTATTGTGGTTTTGTAGTATGTCCTTTTAGTTTGTCTGATAGTGTATTTGTATTTCCTTTGTAGTTTTTTCCAGTCATTGAGTGTATGTTCGTCTTTTTTCTTGATCCATGCTTGTTCTAATCTTCTGACTTGTGTTTTTAGTTCTTTCAATTCTTCGTTGAACCATGGTATGGAATTGGTGCTATGCTATCTAGTACTGTTTTGCATCTGTTGTCCCACTCTTGGATAAATAGAGGGGGGGGGGGGGGGGGGGGAAGTCTTGTCTGTAAAGAATTGTTGCCAGAATGTTTGCGGGTCAATTTTACCTCTCGTACTATATGTTTTAATCACTTGTTTTTGTTGTGTCTTTTTTGTTTTCCAACGTAAGGAGAGGTTTGCTTTGTAGTGATCGGTCCATGGTGTGGCTGTCCATTTTGTATCTGGAAGTGTGAGGTTGGATTCTGATGGGAATTTGTAGGTGATAATATCTAAGGTGTGTCCTTTTTTGTGGGTGGGTTGCATATCTGGCCAGTGGAGTTCCCATAGTTGGAGGAATTCCTTGCTTTCTTACATTACTTGAGTTAGTGTCCTTGAGTTATGCCTGTCATAAGTCCTAAGTGTGCCATAAGGTGTGTGCAACTTATAATATTCTAGAAGGTGCACGCATAAGTGGGAGACATGCCCATGTCCGGCCCATGCTCGACCCACGTGTATGCCCTCCTTACAGTTAGAGGGTATGGCACTTATGTGCTCCCTTAGAATAATGCTGTGTGCACATTTATGCATAAGTGCAAATTAAGGCACCATTTATGCATACAAAGCACATGCAACTGCAGGTGCCCATTTATGGGATTGCCCTATATGTATTTTACAAATGGCTCTACTTTCAGCAAGCCTTTTGTAAAACACCTTTCAAATTTGGAATGCCATGATTTTGATGTCCCTTTTTGGACTTAGATGACCTATATAATTTTGGCCTTTATATCTAGGATCATTAATAACAGGTCTAAATTTAGAAATTTAAGTTAGGATCTTAAATTTAGGTGCATTTTTGGTAGAAAATTTCAGCCCCTAATTTTGGCAGAGAATGGATGCCTAATTCAGAGGGCAAGTCTATAAAGGACGCCTAAAATTAGGAACTAAGAAGGCATCTCTTTGGAGCCTATTCTATAAAGGAAAGTAGACGCCTACTTTTAGTTCTTACCTGCTAATTTTCTTTCCTTTAGATCAGTCCAGAACTTGTGGGTTATTTCCATCTACCAGCAGATGAAGATAGAACAGAATTGAGCTCTGACATAAAAGGCACTGTGCAGCTGTTCCAATTCAGATTTCAATAACAAAGCAGTTGGATAGATCAGAATCTTGCATAAACGTTTCCTTCTTCCTTTAGAACATCATGAAAGTAATGAAAACTCTCAAGAGTAAACAACGATTGAAGACATTTAATGTAGCTGAACAGAGAAGTCTTGATAATTAAAATACAACAAACAGAGAAAGCTGGGTTTATGGATTGATCTTTTGGGACTAAAGGAAATAAAATTAGCAGGTAAGAATTAATTTCTCTTTCCTTAGCATCCCCAACAGATCAGTTCAAAATGTGTGGGATGTATCAAAGCAGTCCTCAAGTTGGGTGGCAAAGATAATCCCCTTCTAAAAGCAAAAATGCTCCAAAGGTGGCATCCTTTCTGGCCACAATATCCAGTCTGTAATGTCTAGAAAAACTATGAACAGAAGACCATGTTGCTGATTTGCAAACGTCCTCCACTGAAACTGCACAGGACACTACCCAGGAGGGAAGCCACTTCCCTGGTAGAATGAGCTTTGATCGCTGAGGGTGGCTGCTTGTCAACTAAGATGAACAGATCATTTCTTTTAACCATCAAGAAATAGCTTTGGAAGCAGGAAGACCCTTTTCAGATCCAGCAAAGAGAAAAGTCAATCTAATCTGCGAAACTCAGTCACTTCAAGATACCTGATAAGCACCCCATGGACATCAAGCAACTTTAAAGAAGCAAACTCATCCCCATAGACTTTTCCATGAAAAGAAGGAAAGGGTTGATTCAAATGAAAGCAGGCGACAACCTTAGGAAGAAATGAGAGAACACCACGATAGATATTCCCACTTCCATGAAATGAAGAAAGAGCCTGGATTTCAGAAACTCACCTAGATGAAGCAATAGCAGCAAACTCTAAGGTAGATCTTTTACGGTGTTCAAAGGGAAGCTTCTGGAGTACTTTAAATACCAGATTAATCCCCTCTGGGCATACCAGTGGAGATTAAGGATTGACTCCTTTCAAAAAAGGAGTGTTGCCAAAGAAGTATTTTGCAGGCATCCTCTGAAACATGCAATACCTTCAACCTGCACCTGTAGGGAATTTAAGGCCAAACCTTTTTTTAAAACCATCCTGAAGAAAGGCCAAAATATTAGCTAATGAAGACTGAAGGGGCGAAATAACCCTATCGGAACACCGCACCTCAAAGACTCTCCAAACTCTATCAGAAGCCATTGATATAGAGTGCTTCCTAGTCTGGAACAAGGTTGTAATAGCATCTTCTGGGTAGCCCTGTTTTCCTAACTTTGTACTTTTAAGAGCCAAGCTGTAAGACCACAGAGAGATGAATCTGTCTCAGACCCTAGAAGAAAAAAACCTCTTTGAAGGAGCAATACTAGAGGCCAACCTACGAGGAGATGTATGAGGTCCATATACCAAGATCTCCTGAGCCAAACTAAGGCAACAAGAATAACTTGATCTGAGTGAAGACCAACTCAAAGTACTCTGCCTATCATTGGCAAAGGAGGAAACACAAACCAGGAAGTTCTACAGCCATGGCTAAAGAAGGGTGTCCAGGCCTTCGAAACTGTACTCTCTTCTGCTGCTGAAAAATCTGGGAACTTTGGCATTGTGCCTCATGGCCATCAAGTCTATTATGGGAAGGCCCCAACTGATGATATCAGATTGAATGCCTCCTTGGAGAGTTCAACTCTCCCAGATCTAAGGATTGCCTGGGGAGATAACCCACTTGAGTGTTCAATGTCCCTGCTAAGAGAGCTGCTGACAGAACATTAAGATGCTGCTCTGCTCACAGGAAAAGGAGTTGAGCCTTCAGTGCTAAAGGAGCACTCCGAGCTCCTCCTCATTTGTTGATAGTGTTGCATTATGTGAAAGATTTTTTAATGGCTTTCTTTTAAGTATACTTACAAATGCCAGAAGCATCTTATGTACAGCTCTGAGTTCTAGATGATTAATCAATCACAACACTTTGTTGGAAGACCATATACCCTGACCTGTCAGATAAGATAATGAGCTCCCCAGCTTGAGAGACTGGCATCTATGGTGAACATTATCCAATCTGTGGTTGTCAGAGATATTCCTTGGAGCAGGTTGTGTAGATGGAGCCACCAGCTTCTACTGGATTTTGCTTGGAGGGTCAAAGGAAGGTGAATGTTGTACTCTTGAGAAACAGGTGACCAACAAAGTCAGGAGTAAGTGCTGAAGTGACCCTAATGTGGGCTCTTACCAGGGAACCACATCTAAAAGGTGCTGCAATTGAACCTAGAACCTGCATGTAGTCCCATACTCGAGGATTCCGAAGCCATCTCTTCAAGAAATCTCACCCTAACGACCCAACTTAACTTTCAGCCCACCCACATGATTCTGTCATGACTATAATCATACCTCAGACCAGTTTCTCCCAATCTCCTTCGCTCATCCCTCAACCTTTTCTTCTCCATCCTTCTTACTCCTTTCCCCTCCCAACCTCTTTTCCTTTTGCTCAGCCTATCTTCATTTACCTCTCCATGTTCAATCCACATATCTTCATAACCCTACTATTACTATGTTTTACTCAACTTGTTATATCCTCCTGCAACACTATGTAATTCTATTTACTATGTAAGCCACGTTGAACCTGCTATTTGTGGGGAAAAGCGGGATACAAATGTAATAATAATAAGAGCACATGAATTTGAGACTGAAGCTTGAGCTTCCTAGGAGAAGGATAAAAACCTTCCCAGCTTTAGTGTCAAATATGACCCCCAAATATTCTAGATACTAAAAGGGTGTCAGGTGGATCCTAGCAAAGCTGACCACTCACCATAGAGATTGAAGAAGAGATACTGCTCTGATTGTAGCTTGTAAGCTCTCTTGATATGAGGAAGCTCTGATTAACCAGTTGCCTAGATAGGTATGAACTCTGATCCTTTCCTGTCAAAGACAGGTTGCTACTACTATCAAGATTGTTGAAAAGGTTCCCAGGGCTGTTGAGAGGCCAAAGAGCATTTCTTAAAGCTGATAATGAGCACCTAGAATTGCAAAGTCCATGAAACACTGAGGAACAGGCCAAATCGGAATGTGAAAATAGGCCTTTTTGAGGTCTAGTGAGGTGTGAAAGTCACTGGGCTGGACCAAGTCAATTGCTGAATGCAGAGTCTTCATCTTGAAGTGAGTTACCCGAAGAGAGCAGTTTACAAGGTTGAGATCTAGGATAGGCCTGAAGGTGCCTTGGGTACTACAAAATAAAAGGAATACTGGCCTCAACCCCAATCTAACTGCCAGTTCCAGAAGGCCACACAATGTGAATTGGACTGCTTGCCTCTTGGCCAGTGCCCTGCAAGCACTCTAGCTTTTAACCATCTTTGATCTCCTGAACCCACTGATCTAAATAACTTCAGGTCCATCACCGAGAAGAAGTGGACCTGAACCCATCTTGTGTAGTGCAGGGGGTATTAGAGGAATAAGAGGACTGATCTGAGGCTCTCCTGTTCTCTCAAAAGGAAGACTGTTTTTGCTGAAATCTGGATCTTTAAAAGGAACCAGAACGACCTGGCCTACAGCGCTTAGTATCACGGAACCTTATATAAGACTGGGACAAACTGGAGGATTTAGGTTTATCTTCTGGCAAATGTTGACTCTTAGAATCACCTATATTCTTCACCAATTTCGCAAGGTCTTCACCAATTTACTTCTAAAATGTAATTTAGGGAACCTGAATTTAGAAACCACATATGAAGACTAGTTTCTGACCCACAAAAGCCTCTACGAAGAAACTGCCAAAGACATCTCCTTTACAGAAGTTCTGAGCAAATCAAAGATTCTCATCCAAATAGGTTGAGCCCACCTCCAGAGTTGGAACATTAAGGAGAGGCTGAAGATCTAAATCTTGGGAGGGATCATTTGCTTGCTTGCTGAACTAGATGAAGTCAAACTGTGGAGACATAACATCCATACCCAGTAGCCTGGACTCATAATGCACCTACGATAACTTCAGGGAGGCTTCAATTCTGCAGTCCTGAATATCTTTAAGCTGTGCTGCCTTTAACAGAATTGGTTGTTTTCTTTGCGACAGCAGTACACAAAAAATCCACCATAGGTAACCTGAGATTGTCAAACTCCTCGGGAAGGAGAGAATTAACCATAAATATAGCTTGAGCCACCTTCAGTGTATTCCACTGTGCAGAGATTAGCTCCTACATAGCCTCATGGACCGAAAAAACCTTTAGGGGGCTTTTTAGTGCCTGACTTAATAGGATGCAAGGTAGAAGCAGACATTTGACTTGCCAGATAAGAAGGTAAAATTATGTATCATACCTGATAATTTTCTTTCCATTAATCATAGCTGATCAATCCATAGACTGGTGGGTTGTGTCCATCTACCAGCAGGTGGAGATAGAGAGCAATCCTTTTGCCTCCCTATATGTGGTCATGTGCTGCCGGAAACTCCTCAGTATGTCGATATCCAAGCTCCATCCGCAGGACTCAGCACTTAGAGAATTACACCCACAAAGGGACACTCTGCCCAGCTCACCACCGCCGAAACGGGGGAGGGGAATTAACCCAGCTCATCCCCACACAAGTGGGGGAGGGGAATCCGTCCAGCTCATCCCCGCGGAGCGGTGGGAGGGACACCACACCCGCCGATGCGGGGGGATCTGGCTTATCCTGCAACCGCAACCGCGGGAGGAGCTGACTGACCCTAACACTGCCGAAGCGGGAGGGGTACAAAGCTGCCCTACTGCCGCACGAAGCGGGAGGGAGCGCCGGCAGAATTTAAGTCTCAATCCAGCCCCGTAAAACGGAGGGGAGAGGAATGCAGCAGCTCACTGTAACACAAATTCGTCTCAACTCTTGAAGAATCCATTGAAAAACTTGAACACGAAGTCCTCCTGAACAGGAACTGAAGACTAAACTTGAACCTGAAATGCAACCAGAATATAAACAATACAGATATCTGGGAGGGGCTATGGATTGATCAGCTATGATTAATGGAAAGAAAATTATCAGGTATGATACATAATTTTACCTTCCATATCATCATGCTGATCAATCCATAGACTGGTGGGATGTACCGAAGCAGTACTCACCCAGGGCGGGACCTAGAAATCCCTGACCGCAACACTGAAGCTCCAAACCGGGCCTCCGCCCGAGCAGCCACAGTCAAGCGGTAATGCCTGGAGAAGGTATGGGCCGATGCCCAAGTTGCCGCCTTGCAAATCTCCTCCAAGGAGACGGACCCGGCCTCTGCCATCGAGGCCGCCTGAGCTCTAGTGGAGTGAGCCTTCAGCTGGATAGGCGGCACCTTCCCCGCGGCCACATAAGCCGCTGCAATGGCTTCCTTGACCCATCTTGCCACTGTAGGCTTAGCAGCCTGCAGACCCTTACGAGGACCTGCAAACAGGACAAACAGATGATCCGACTTCCGGAAATCATTGGTCACTTCCAAGTATCTGATGATGACTCGTCTCACATCCAGATATTTGAGAGCAGAGTATTCCTCTGGGTAGTCCTCCCTACGAAAGGAAGGGAGACAGAGCTGCTGATTCACATGGAAGCGAGAAACAACCTTGGGCAGGAAGGAAGGCACTGTGCGAATAGACACTCCTGCCTCAGTGAACTGCAGAAAGGGCTCTCGACATGAGAGTGCCTGGAGCTCGGAAACTCTTCTGGCTGAAGTGATAGCCACCAAAAAGACTGCTTTCAACGTCAGGTCTTTCAGAGATGCCCTTGACAAGGGTTCAAAAGGCGGCTTCTGCAAGGCTCTTAGCACCAGGTTGAGATTCCACGCAGGCACCACTGAGTGCAGAGGAGGGCGCAGGTGATTAACTCCCTTGAGAAAGCGCACCACATCTGGCTGCGAAGCCAGGGAAGCACCCTTCAGGCGGCCCCTGAAGCAAGCCAGAGCCGCTACCTGGACTTTAAGGGAACTGAGCGACAGGCCTTTCTCCAGACCTTCTTGCAGGAACGCCAACACTGAAGAAATTGGAGCAGTGAAGGGAGAAAGTGAGCCTGCTTCACACCATGCTGCAAAGGTACGCCAAACCCTGGCGTAAGCAGTAGAAGTAGAGCGCTTCCTCGCTCTTAGCATAGTGGCGATGACCTTGTCTGAGAAGCCCTTCTTTCTCAGATGCTGCCGCTCAATAGCCAGGCCGTAAGACCAAAGGGGGAGGGATCCTCCATCACCACGGGACCCTGATGCAACAGGCCCTGCTCCACTGGCAGCCGCAGAGGATCGTCCACTGAGAGCCTGATCAAGTCCGCATACCAGGGACGTCTGGGCCAGTCCGGACCCACCAGGATTATCCGGCCCGGATGCTTTGCCACCCGGTCTAGCACCCTGCCCAATATGGGCCAGGGCGGGAACACATAGAGAAGCTCCTGTGTCGGCCACTGTTGGAGAAGAGCATCTACTCCCAGGGATCGAGGGTCCCGTCCTCTGCTGAAAAAGCGCGGCACTTGGCAATTGGCCGATGACGCCATCAGATCTAGGCTCGGCTGGCCCCAGCGCTTCGTGATGTCCAAGAACGCCTGAGCAGATAGCTGCCACTCTCCGGGATCCAAGGTATGGCGACTGAGAAAGTCCGCCTTGACATTCATGACTCCGGCAATGTGGGCCGCTGACAGCTGTTCCAGGTTCGCTTCCACCCACTGGCATAGATTCATGGCCTCCTTGGCTAGAGGGGCGCTCTTGGTACCTCCCTGGCGGTTGACATAGGCCACAGCCGTGGCATTGTCCGACAGGACCCGTACTGGCTTCAACGCCAGTACCGGGAGGAACTCCAAAAGCGCCAACCGAATGGCTCTGAGTTCCAGGAGGTTGATAGACCACTTTGCCTCTGCAGGAGACCAGAGCCCCTGCGCTGTCCTTCCCAAGCAGTGGGCTCCCCAGCCCGTCAAAGAGGCGTCCGTCGTGACGACAATCCACTCCGGGGTCACAAGAGGCATCCCTGCAGACAACTTGTCTGTCTGCAGCCACCAGCTCAGCGCCTTGCGCACTGCTGGGTCCAAGGGAAGGCGCACAGTATAATCCTCCGACACCGGAGTCCAGCGCTGCAGCAGAGAGTGTTGTAGTGGTCTCATATGAGCCCTGGCCCAGGGCACTACTTCCATCGTGGCCGTCATAGAGCCCAACAGCTGCACATAGTCCCAAGCCCGGAGCGGAGAGGCTACTAGGAACTGGTCCACCTGAGCCTGAAGTTTGACAATCCGATTGTCCGGCAGGAACACTCTGCCTAATTGGGTGTCGAATCGAACTCCCAGATACTCCAGGGACTGAGTCGGGCGCAGCTGGCTTTTCTCCCAGTTGATGATCCACCCCAGGGAGCTCAAAAGAGCAATCACCCGGTCCACAGCTTTGCTGCACTCTGCATAAGAGGGGGCTCGGATCAACCAGTCGTCCAGATAAGGATGGACTTGTACTCCTTCCTTTCTCAGGAAGGCCGCGATGACCACCATTACTTTGGAGAAGGTCCGCGGAGCAGTAGCCAACCCGAACGGGAGGGCTCTGAACTGGAAGTGTCGGCCCAGGACTGCAAAACGCAGAAAGCGTTGATGAGGAGGCCAGATGGGAATATGCAAGTACGCTTCCTTGATGTCCAAGGATGCCAGGAACTCCCCTGCCTTCACTGCCGCTATAACAGAGCGGAGAGTCTCCATGCGAAAGTGCCGAACTTTCAAGGCCCGATTGACCCCTTTGAGGTCGAGGATAGGCCGTACAGAACCTCCTTTCTTTGGTACCACAAAGTAAATGGAGTAACGTCCCTTGCCAAGCTGATTTTCTGGCACCGGAACGACCGCACCCAGGCGGATCAGATTGTCCAAGGTCTGCTGCACTGCCACAGCTTTGACCGGAGACTTGCAGGGAGAGAGTACAAACCCGTCTCTTAAGGGTCGGCAGAACTCTAGCTTGTAGCCGTCTCTGATGACTTCCAGCACCCAAGCGTCTGAAGTTACTCTGGTCCACTCGCCCAGAAACAAGGACAGGCGTCCTCCAATCTGCACTGGGGCGCACCTCCGGGATGGCGGTCTCTGCGAAAGGAATGCTGCTTGGGGGAGAAGTTCCTCTTGAAGGAAGAGGGGGCAGAGGAGCCCGACTTGCCCAGGCGGTACCCACGGGCTTCCTGAAACCGTCCTCTGGAGATACCGGGGCGAGCACTGGCCCGAGCCCTGACCTCTGGTAACCTCTTGCCCTTAGACGTGCCGAGATCGGTCACGATTTTGTCCAGCTCGACCCCAAAGAGCAGCTTGCCTTTAAAAGGCAACTTAGCCAGGCAGGACTTAGAGGCGTGGTCAGCAGACCAATGTTTCAGCCAAAGCCACCACCGCGCAGAGACTGTCTGAGCCATACCTTTAGCCGAGGCTCTCAAGACATCATACAGTAAGTCTGCCAAATAAGCCAAGCCCGATTCCAGGGCCGGCCAATCAGCCCTCAAGGAAGGATCCGAGGGGGAAGCCCGCTGCACAATCGTCAGGCACGCCCTGGCCACATAGGAGCCGCAAACTGAGGCCTGCAAACTTAAGGCAGCCGCCTCGAAGGACGACCTTAAGGCCGCCTCCAATCTTCTGTCTTGGGCGTCCTTTAGGGCCGTGCCACCTTCCACCGTCAACGCCGTTTTCTTAGTCACCGCAGTGATTAAAGAATCCACAGTAGGCCAAAGAAAGGCCTCACGTTCACTTTCAGGCAAAGGATAGAGGCGGGACATAGCCCTAGCCACTTTGAGGCTCGCTTCCGGGACATCCCATTGAGCCGAAATTAAGGTGTGCATGGCATCATGCACGTGGAAGGTTCTAGGCGGGCGCTTCGTCCCCAGCATAATGGCGGAGCCAACAGGGGCTGAGGGAGAGACGTCCTCCGGAGAGGAAATCTTTAAAATGCTCATGTCCTGCATTAACAGGTTGGGCAAATCCTCTGAGCGAAAGATCCGTGCTGCAGAGGGGTCATCCGCTCCATCCAAGCGGGAATCCGTCTCCTCCAAGGAATCCCCAAAGGACCGTTGGGAGAACTCAGATACGCTGCCCTCATCTACATCAGAGGAAACAGAGTCCTCTAAGGCCTGGGAATCCACCCGAGGGCGTTTACCTCCGGGGGCCTCAACCCCTTTATCGGACAAGGGAGAAGGGGCAGCGTTCTGCATAAGGAAGGCCTGATGCAGCAGCAAAATAAACTCGGGGGAGAAACCCCCCAGACTGTGCACTTCAGCAGCCTGGGCCACAGCCCTAGACGCACCCTCAACCGGCGCTCGTAAGAGCGGAGGAGAAACATGCTGCGCATCCAAGATGGCGTCCGGCGCGACACTCCGCGAAGGAGCCGCGCGGGAAGAACGGCGCTTAACTTTAGCCGCTTTTTTGCCGTTGCCCAAATCAAGGGCGGCCATGGCATGAACGTCTCCCAGCTCAAGGGCGGTCCAAGAAGAAGCCGTCCGAGCAGAGTCGCCGGCCAAGATGGCGGAGGCGAGCAGCGGGGGATGGGCGTTTATGGCGGGAAAAACCGCCGCACCGGAGGAAGACCCGGGACACTGACCGGCCTCCGAACTGACACCCAACAAGGGCGAATCAGACTTTAAGACCCCCGCATCCCCGCTAGAAGCGCACACGCGGTCCGGGGAGCGATTCTTCGTGCCCTCACCCTCCGACGCCATAGGCCACGTGGAGATCGATCGGGGAAACCCCCTGCCCGCTATAAAAAGGTAAAAATTACCTGCTTCTCGCTCCGAGCTGTAACGACCTGGTGTCCCAGTGAGTAGCTGCAATAAACGTTTAAATAAACGTCGAAATAAACGCCTTTAAGGACGTCCAAATTTTTTTTTTTTTTTTTTAACGGAGCCAGCGGGAGGGGGGAGAAAAGGAGGGACCTGGCGCCACCAGGTTTGCACTTGCTCAAGAAGAGCCCTCAACCCCAGGCACTCAACAAAACCTAAAAATTAGGCTTGGAGGCCTAGCCAGAGCTGCTGCTGTGTGTGACCACCACCTGCTGAGATAGAGAACATACTGAGGAGTTTCCGGCAGCACATGACCACATATAGGGAGGCAAAAGGATTGCTCTCTATCTCCACCTGCTGGTAGATGGACACAACCCACCAGTCTATGGATTGATCAGCATGATGATATGGAACTGTTGATGATTTCTAAATAAGCTCTTCTTTATGAAAAATTCTAGCTACTGTAGGATCATCACCCTTCTCCCATGCAATCTTTCCCTCTTCTAAGGTATCCTTAAGCCCCAGGGTAGCTGACAGGAGAGAATAGGCTGCCTCAGGGTGTACCCCAGAAAACTAGTATTCTGTGAGAATCATCTAATCTCCTTTTCTTAGAAAGCAACCCTTCCGGAATCTGTGCAGAAAAACAAGGAGCTTCCTATTTGAGTCCTTTTTAAAATACAGGTCTTGTGAAATAATAAAGACAAAGTCTAGAAAAAAGGAAGCAGGAGGAGTGATTAGTGCTGAGGAATCTAAAGGACTTGGGGAAAAGTGCTGCAGAGCTGAATTTACCATGAGCTGTGAAGCCTGAAGAAAGGGAGGCAGCAAATTTGAGCATAAGAATAGCCATACTGGGTCAGAGCAATGGACCAACAGTGGCCAATCCAGGTCACAAGTACCTGGCTAGCATAAACCCAATTAGTAACAACATTCCATGATACCAATCCAGGGGCAAGCAGTGGCTTCCCCATGTCCATCTTGATAAGACCATGGACCTTTCCTCTAGGAATCTGTCCAAACCTTTTTTAAACCCTTCTCATCCTTTGAAGTCCATTCCATCCGCTTATTCAACCCGCTGCCACTCCGAGTTGCAGTTATTTACTGACCCCCCGATAAGTCCCTTTCTTCTTTCCTCACTGACTTCGATGCCTGGCTCTCCGTTTTTCTTGAACCTTCATCTCTGCCCCTCACTCTTGGTGACTTCAACATCCATGCTGATGATTCCTCTAA
The DNA here is from genome assembly GCF_901765095.1 of Microcaecilia unicolor. Classification (NCBI taxonomy): domain Eukaryota; kingdom Metazoa; phylum Chordata; class Amphibia; order Gymnophiona; family Siphonopidae; genus Microcaecilia; species Microcaecilia unicolor. The sequence goes on along the minus strand of NC_044031.1, from coordinate 350,974,419 downwards.
TTCTTCTGCTTCCCAATTTCTTGCCTTAACATCCTCCTTCAATCTTCAACTGTGCTCCACCGCCCTCACTCACCAGAATGGCCACTGTCTTGATCTTGTACTCTTCTCCAACTGCTCACCATCCAATTTCCTTGCCTCAACTCTCCCCCTTTCTGACCATCATCTTATAACTTTCACACTTCAACACCCTCTTCCCCAGTCCTGTCCAATTCTAACCAAAACATTTAGGAATCTACAGGCTATTACCCTGTCCTCCAACATCTCAAATCTCTTCTCTACTGCTATGTCAACCAAGTCCGTCAATGAGGCTGTCTCTTCCTATAATACTATTCTGTCATCTGCTCTGGACACTCTCCCGTGTCTCGTCCTGTTCGTACCAAACCTCAACCTTGGCAGACCCCTACAATCCGTCACCTACGCTCTTGTGCCCGCTCTGCTGAACGCCTCTGGCTTAAATCTCGTGCCCATGCTGACTTCATACACTTCAAGTTCTTGCTGACCTCCTTCCAGTCTGCTCTCCAACTTGCCAAGCAGGACTACTATATCCAATTTACTAACTCTATTGGTTCAAACCCTAAATGTCTCTTTGCCACGTTTAACTCTCTCCTCAAAGCCTTCTCCTCCAACTCCCCCTTCACTTTCTCCCCAGACTTTGGCTGATTACTTTCACGATAAGGTTCACAAGATAAAACTTGAATTCACAACCAGCTCTCCTCCACCCCTTCTTCCCTTAGTTCACTCTCCCAACCCTCTTACCCCTACCTCCTTTTCTTCCTTTTCCGAAATCACTGAAGAAGAAACTTTACTTCTTCTTCAATCTTCAAAACTAACCACCTGCTCCTCTGACCCTATCCCCACTCACCTACTCATCACTATCTCTCCTGCTGTCACCCCTTTCATCTGTCATATCCTCAATCTGTCACTTTCCACTGCGACTGTCCCTGATGCCTTTAAGCATGCCGTAGTCACCCCACTCCTCAAAAAACCTTCTCTGGATCCTACCACTCCTTCCAACTATCGCCCCATCTCCCTCCTTCCTTTCTTATCCAAGTTATAGAATGTGCTGTCCACCGTCGCTGCCTCAACTTTCTTTCTTCTCAACCCATTCTTGTTCCACTCCAATCTGGCTTTCGTCCCCTTCATTCAACTGAAACAGCACTTACTAAAGTCTCCAATGATCTATTCCTGGCTAAATCCAAAGGGTTCCATTCTATCCTCCTCCTTCTCGATCTTTCTGCTGCCTTTGATACTGTTGATCACACCCTACTCCTTGACACGCTGTCCTCACTTGGATTTCGGAATTCTGCTCTCTCCTGGTTCTCTTCTTATCTCTCACAGCGTACTTTTAGTGTATACTCTGGTGGTGGTTCCTCCTCTTCCTCTATCCCGCTGTCAGTAGGTGTACCTCAAGGATCTGTTCTAGAGCCTCTCCTTTTCTCCATCTATACTTCCTTCCTTGGTGCTTTGATCTCATCACACGGCTTTCAGTATCACCTTTATGCTGATGACTCCCAGATCTACCTCTCCACACAAGTAATCTCGGCAGAAATCCAGTCCCAGGTATCTGCCTGCCTCTTTGACATTGCTACCTGGATGTTTCACCGCCACCTGAAACTCATAATGTCCAAAACTGAACTCCTTATCTTCCCTTCTAAACCAACCTCTCCCCTTCCCCCATTCTCTATTTCTGTCCACAACACACTCATTCTTCCTGTCTCGTCTGCTCACAACCTTGGTCTTCTTCGACTCCTCCCTCTCTGCCCATATTCAACAGATTGCTAAAACCTGTCGTTTCTTCCTTTATAACATAGCCAGAATTCGCCTTTCCTTTCTGAACATGCTATCAGAACCCTCATCCACACTCTCATTACCTCTCGCTTAGACTACTGCAACTTACTTCTCTCAGGTCTTCCACTCAGCCATCTCTCTCCTCTTCAATCTGTTCAAAACTCTGCCGCACAACTAATATTTCGTTATGCCCATATCAGCCCTCTCCTGAAATCACTTCACTGGCTCCCTATCCGTTTCCGTATACAATTCAAGCTCCTCTTGTTGACCTATAAGTGCATTCACTCTGCAGCCCCTCACTACCTCTCCACCCTCATCTCTCCCTACACTCCTTCCCCAGAACTCCATTCACTAGGCAAATCTCTCCTAATTGCACCCTTCTCCTCCATCGCTAACTCCAGACTCCGCTCCTATCTCGCCGCACCTTATGCCTGGAATAGGCTTCCTGAGCCATTATGTCTAGCTCCATCCCTGGCTGCCTTTAAATCCGGCCTAAAGGCCTACCTGTTTGATGCTGCTTTCGACTCCTGACTTGTAACTTTTATCTTATCCTTATTTGTCCCTCTGTCTGTCCTTCCCTTATCCTTTTTGGTCCTGTTTGTCCTGATTTAGATTGTAAGCTCTTTTGAGCAGGGACTGTCTTCTTCATGTTCAATTGTAAAGCGCTGCGTACGACTGGTAGCACTATAGAAGTGATTTATAGTAGTATATGCTAACTGTTATTACCACATCCTCCAGTAACGAGTTCCACAGCTTAACTATTCTTTGAGTGAAAAAATATTTCCTCCTATTTGTCTTAAAAGTATTTCCATGTAATTTCATTGAGTGTCCCCTGGTATTTGTACTTTTTGAAAGAGTAAAAAATTGATTCAATTCTACCCATTCTACACCATTCAGGATTTTATAGACTTCAATCATATCCCCTCAGTTGGGAAAAGTGCGTAAGAATCTGAAATGGCCACCACTCCCACATCTGAGTCATGCCCTGAAACACTGCCAAAGTCTCCCTTCGTATACCTAACTTGTGGCTAGAACTGTGATTGGAAGAACTGTCGGTACTGACAGTTGGCTAGAAGAGAGAAGACATGTAAGGCACTGCCCCAATACTATTCACTGAGCTCCACACCAGGAATAGCGAATGATACATACCTGTAGCAGGTGTTCTCCGAGGACAGCAGGCTGATTGTTCTCACGACTGGGTTGACGTCCACGGCAGCCCCCACCAACCGGAACAAAACTTTGCAGGCGGTCCCGCACGCAGGGTATGCCCACCGCGCATGCGCGGCCGTCTTCCCGCCCGTGCGCGACCATTCCCGCTCAGTTGAATGACAAGCAAAAATGAGTAAAACGCAACTCCAAAGGGGAGGAGGGAGGGTAGGTGAGCCTGCTGTCCTCGGAGAACACCTGCTACAGGTATGTATCATTCGCTTTCTCCGAGGACAAGCAGGCTGCTTGTTCTCACGACTGGGGTATCCCTAGCTCTCAGGCTCACTCAAAACAAGAACCCAGGTCAATTGAACTTCGCAACGGCGAGGGTATAACAGAAATTGACCTACGAAGAACAACTAACTGAGAGTGCAGCCTGACCAGAATAAATTCGGGTCCTGGAGGGTGGAGTTGGATTTAAACCCCAAACAGATTCTGCAGCACCGACTGCCCGAACCGACTGTCGCGTTGGGTATCCTGCTGGAGGCAGTAATGTGATGTGAATGTGTGGACAGATGACCACGTCGCAGCCTTGCAAATCTCTTCAATAGTGGCTGACTTCAAGTGAGCCACCGACGCTGCCATGGCTCTGACACTTTGAGCCGTGACATGACCCTCAAGAGTCAGCCCAGCCTGGGCGTAAGTGAAGGAAATGCAATCTGCTAGCCAATTGGAGATGGTGCGTTTCCCGACAGCGGCCCCTTTCCTATTGGGGTCGAAAGAAACAAACAATTGGGCGGACTGTCTGTGGGGCTGTGTCCGCTCCAGATAGAAGGCCAATGCTCTTTTGCAGTCCAATGTGTGCAACTGACGTTCAGCAGGGCGGGTATGCGGTCTGGGAAAGAATGTTGGCAAGACAATTGACTGGTTAAGATGGAACTCCGACACCACCTTTGGCAGGAACTTAGGGTGAGTACGGAGCACTACTCTGTTATGATGAAATTTAGTATACGGAGCATGAGCTACCAGGGCTTGAAGCTCACTGACCCTACGAGCTGAAGTAACTGCCACCAAGAAAATGACCTTCCAGGTCAAGTACTTCAGATGGCATGAATTCAGTGGCTCAAAAGGAGGTTTCATCAGATGGGTGAGGACGATGTTGAGATCCCATGACACTGCAGGAGGCTTGACAGGGGGCTTTGACAAAAGCAAGCCTCTCATGAATCGAACGACTAAAGGCTCTCCAGAGATGGCTTTACCCTCTACACGAAGATGGTAAGCACTAATCGCACTAAGGTGATTCTTTACTGAGTTGGTCTTGAGGCCAGACTCTGATAAGTGCAGAAGGTATTCAAGCAGGTTCTGTGCAGGACAAGAACGAGGTTCTAGGGCCTTGCTCTCACACCAAACGACAAACCTCCTCCACTTGAAAAAGTAACTCTTTTTAGTGGAATCCTTCCTAGAGGAAAGCAAGACATGGGAGACACCCTCAGACAGACCCAACGAAGCGAAGTCTACGCCCTCAACATCCAGGCCGTGAGAGCCAGAGACTGAAGGTTGGGGTGCAGAAGCACTCCGTCGTTCTGCGAAATGAGAGTCGGAAAACACTCCAATCTCCACGGTTCTTCGGAGGACAACTCCAGAAGAAGAGGGAACCAGATCTGACGGGGCCAAAAAGGCGCTATCAGAATCATGGTGCCGTGGTCTTGCTTGAGCTTCAGTAAGGTCTTCCCCACCAAAGGTATGGGAGGATAAGCATACAGGAGGCCGGTCCCCCAATGGAGGAGAAAGGCATCCGACGCTAGCCTGTCGTGTGCCTGTAGTCTGGAACAGAACAGAGGCAGCTTGTGGTTGGTCTGAGAGGCGAAAAGGTCCACCGAGGGGGTGTCCCACTCTCGGAAGATCTTGCGTACCACTCTGGAATGGAGCGACCACTCGTGCGGTTGCATGACTCTGCTCAGTCTGTCGGCCAGACCGTTGTTTACACCTGCCAGGTATGTGGCTTGGAGAAGCATGCCGAACTGGCAAGCCCAACGCCACATCCCGACAGCTTCCTGACACAGGGGGCGAGATCCGGTGCCCCCCTGCTTGTTAATGTAATACATTGCAACCTGATTGTCTGTCTGAATTTGGATAATTTGACAGGACAGCCGATCTCTGAAAGCCTTCAGTGCGTTCCAGACCGCTCGGAGCTCCAGGAGGTTGATCTGCAGATCCTTTTCCTGGAGGGACCACAGTCCTTGGGTGTGAAGCCCATCGACATGAGCTCCCCACCCCAGGAGAGACGCATCCGTCGTCAGCACTTTCGTGGGCTGTGGAATTTGGAATGGGCGTCCCCAGATCAAATTGGTCCGAATGGTCCACCAGTGCAGTGAAGTGCGGCAACTGGTGGAGAGGCGGATGGCATCTTCTAGATTCCCGGTGGCTTGGCACCACTGGGAAGCTAGGGTCCATTGAGCAGATCTCATGTGAAGACGAGCCATGGGAGTCACATGAACTGTGGAGGCCATATGACCTAGGAGTCTCAACATCTGCCGAGCTGTGATCTGCTGAGACGCTCTGGTCTGAGAAGCCAGGGACAGGAGGTTGTTGGCCCTCGCTTCGGGAAGGAAGGCCTGAGCCGTCTGAGTATTCAGCAGAGCTCCTATGAATTCCAGAGATTTGGCTGGCTGGAGATGGGACTTTGGGTAATTTATCACAAACCCCAGCAGCTCCAGGAGGTGAATAGTGCACTGCATGGACCGGAGAGCTCCTGCCTCCGAGGTGTTCTTTACCAGCCAATCGTCGAGATATGGGAACACATGCACTCCCAGCTTGCGTAGATACGCCGCGACCACCACGAGGCACTTCGTGAACACCCGCGGGGCAGAGGCGAGCCCAAAGGGCAGCACACAATACTGAAAGTGCCGTGTCCCCAGACGGAATCTGAGATACTGTCTGTGGTGAAAAAATTTTAACCTCCCCCCGACTGGCAGATCGTCTGGTACGGACACTTTGATGGCGGCTATGTTCCCGTGGATCCAGTCAAAAGCCCGTCCCCGGCTTTTGCTGTGGAGGCGCAGGGGGCTGCTTAGGCGCACGCTGTTGACGGGAACGAGCGCGCTGGGACTGTCCCTGTGCCTGATGAGGCCTTCGGGCCGGCTGGGTGTACCTACGCTTGTTATAGGCGTAGGGCGCAGCCTGCCTGGCCCGGGAAAAACGTCCACCTGCTGAGGTGGATGCTGAAGGCGCCCGGTGGGAGAGTTTGTCGAGGGCGGTTTCCCGCTGATGCAGTTGGTCCACCAACTGCTCGACCTTCTCACCAAAAATATTATCCCCCCAGCAAGGGACATCGGCCAGTCTCTGCTGGGTGCGGTTGTCCAGGTCAGAGGCACGCAGCCATGAGAGCCTGCGCATCACTATACCTTGGGCCGCAGCACGAGATGCCACGTCACAGGTGTCATATATACCCCTGGACAGGAACTTTCTGCACGCCTTCAGCTGCCTGACCACCTCCTGAAAAGGCCTGGACTGCTCCGGTGGGAGCTTATCAACCAGGTCCGCCAGTTGCTTCACATTGTTACGCATGTGTATGCTCGTGTAGAGCTGGTAAGACTGGATGCGGGTCACGAGCATGGAAGATTGGTAGGCCTTCCTCCCAAACGAGTCCAGAGTGCGAGACTCCCGCCCCGGGGGCGCCGAAGCGGTATCCCTCGAACTCCGTGCCCTCTTGAGAGCAGAGTCCACGACCGCCGAGTCATGAGGCAATTGAGGCCGCATTAACTCTGGGTCCGAGTGGATCCTATATTGGGACTGCGCTTTCTTGGGGATGGTGGGATTAGATAATGGTCTCAACCAGTTCCGAAGCAGTGTCTCTTTGAGGACATTGTGCAACGGCACCGTGGAGGACTCTCTAGGTGGTGATGGATAGTCGAGGACCTCGAGCATCTCAGCCCTCGGCTCATCCACAGAGACCACGGGGAAGGGAATGCAAATAGACATATCCCTGACGAAGGAGGCAAAGGAGAGGCTCTCAGGTGGCGAGAGCTTTCTCTCTGGTGAAGGAGTGGGGTCGGAGGGAAGGCCCACAGACTCCTCTGAGGAGAAATATCTGGGGTCCTCCTCCCCCCACGAGGCCTCTTCCTCGGTGTCGGACATGAGCTCTTGCAGCTCAGTCCTCAACCGGGCCCGGCTCGACGTCAAGGCACCGAGGCTTCGGTGGCGTCGTCGAATGGTGGACTCCCGCGCCGGCGGGGATGAATCTCCCTCCATCGACGTCGACTCAACCTGTGCTCCTGGGGTCGGTGCCGATTTCGTGGACATCGGTACCGGTACCGAAGACCTGGCCGTCGATACCGATGAAGTCGAGGGGCCGGCGCAAGTTCCAAAAAGACGGTCCCGTAGAACTTGCCTCGCTACCTGTGTCCGTTTCCGGAGACCGAGACACAAGGTGCACGTCTTGGTATCGTGGTCCGGCCCGAGGCACTGGAGGCACCAAGCGTGTCGGTCTGCGAGATATGCCGGCCGCACCGACCACACTTTTTAAATCCACTCGGGACCTTCGAGGACATTGACGGAAAAATCGTTCCAGTGTTACATTCCCTAACGATACCTCAACTGTTTCGCATAACTCTGCACAATGTAATCCATAACCAACCTGTAACAAAATGTATTTCTAACATTTAACTCTTATTGTAAGCCACACTGAATCCGCAAAAAGGTGGGAAAATGTGGGATACAAATGCAATAAATAAATAAAATAAATAAAATAAATAAAAGTCGTCGATGATGGCGGTAAAATTCACACCTTGAAAATAAATCGACCGCGCGGCCACAAGGCCGCAACGAGACGCCCCCGCTAAAAGACAAGGGAAAAACAAAGTTCTGCGCTTTTTTTTTTTTTTTTTAGACAAAATAAAATAGAAAACGGAGAACAACGAAGGAGAAAAAAAAACTCACGGCGAAAGCGCGATCCGGTTTCCGGGGCTGACAGAGAGAGAGACGAACGCGGCTCTCTCCAGCACGGAAAAGAAAAGACTGAGCGGGAACGGTCGCGCACGGGCGGGAAGACAGCCACGCATGCGCGGTGGGCGTACCCTGCGTGCGGGACCACCCGCAAAGTTTTGTTCCGGTTGGTGAGGGCTGCCGTGGACGTCAACCCAGTTGTGAGAACAAGCAGCCTGCTTGTCCTCGGAGAAGGCATTCTACAGCTTCATCCACTGCTGCCATTAGAGTGGTAGAGAGAGAGAGAGAAAAAGAGAGCTGGCTGCTTAAAGAAACAGTAGAGACAACTTAAAGTTTACTTACCTGCTACGAGGCACCACCCTTTACAAGGTTTAGTGACGGCTCATCTAACGTTACACAGACAAGATTGTCTGAAACTATTTCTCATGGTATTTTTTTTTTTAAGGAAGAAGGACTGAGCACAAACTGGGAGACGGAAGGTTTAGAGGGACCAAGCAGCAAAACTAGAACCAGGGTTATTGGACCAGGAGCAAGCCTCAGCAGAACAGTCCAGAAGCTCCACACGGAGCCATCTTCCATCTGCTGGAGATAAATACTGAAATGGAACAACACAGTGCTTCTTATGGCAGAACTCATTTCTGTTCTTGCTATCTTCACCTTCTGAAAGATGGACACAATTCTGGACTGATCTGATGGTGATGCTGAAGAAAGAATAGCTGGTATAAATGATCACACGTAGCTTGTTAAAAAATGCACGTGAATTATAGTATTCTATAATTTACACATGTATCTGTGCATCCCACCTATGCTATGCCCAGGTTCTACCCACCTTCTAGTTATGCACCATAACATTTTGGTGCCACTTCATAGAATAGCACGTAGCAGGAACATTGCCACATACCTGCATATGGGTACCCATAAGCATATATATGCCAATATTCTAGTCATTTATGTGCATTTTTGTACCTAAATGTTGGCACTAATTGCCCTTTTGTGGGTATTTTTATAAACTTTTTTTGACAGGTATACCCTATTTTGCCCACAGAAAAGGGCTTTTGGGTTGATATTCAGCATGGTTCAAGCAGTAAGAGAGGCTTCTTCTCATTTAAACCACATTGAGTGGGGCAGTGGCCAATAATCAGCAGCACTTAACAGGTAGTGCCACCAAACATCAGCTCTGACTACTGAAGCATTGTCTGATTAGTGCTGGAGTGGTCTGTGGGTGGATCTTGAGCAAAGCCAGCAGTAATATTAAGTCTGCTAACCAGTTAAGTGAATGCTTAAAGTTAGGACAAGAAAAAGGTTGTCCTAACTTTACCCGTAGAGCTAACTGGGCATTGGTCTGAATATTAGTCGTTGCTTAGTTAACTTCCAGGTGACTGCAATGACCCAGATATTCAATGCTGGCATCCAAATATAGCTCAAAATTGAATATCAGGGCTTAATTCAGCCCACAGCTGTTAGTGGCTTAAAAACAGAATACTAACACTTATGCATGATTGGTGCCAATATTTGAAAGGTACAAGTATAAGTGCTAGGCGATGTTCTGTAACCTAGCATACACCTGCAAAGGGGGGGGGGGGGTCGTACACATGGGCATATCATGGAGTGTTTCGCCAAATGACACAGAAAACTTATAGACTACACCAGCCATTGACAAGCTGGCGCACCTAACTTTCAGTACACCAAAACGGTTTTGCACTAGTTTTCTATAATGGCTTAGGCACACCCAGAAGCCATTATGGAATTGACGCTAAGCGCACCCCATTGTGGCATTTTAATTTTTGGCACCAATGTATAAAATTGCCCCTATTAGTCATTTCCACTGGCAGAACTGGGTAGGAGGCGGCAACATGTCTGGTTTTGCATATACAAATGATGTGCATTGTTTTGTTTTAAATTACCTTCATAGATGCAAATTTCAGGGGAGAGGGAAGCAATAATCTAAACAATTCTACTCATGAGGTTTGGTTTGACTATTGAAACAAGCCATAGGAGTAAACTTTCTGCAAGGTTTGCAACATCTCAGATAGACTATCTACCTCAAAACATCCAGGTGACTATAATAATACAACATTAACATGTTGTTCCAACAGTAAGAAAGAAAAAGTTACCTATTCCCCCAGATGTGCCAATGCGAATAATGGTGACATCAGAACATTTGGAGTGGTACAGCAATTTGATCAGTTCATGCAACATGATTGAAATTGAGGGAATGCCCATTCCATGCTGAAATCAAAGCAAAATTTGACAAAATTGTTAGAAAATGGAATTGGAAAAAGCAAAAGATTAAGCTAGCAAATATATACAGGGCTGAGAAAAAGTCTGTGAACTTCCAAGGATAATCTTAGTACAATCTATATTCAAAACTTGAGTACATCCTAATTTAAACCCTGAAAAAATAGAAAGATATAGTTTATTTATTCAACAGAAAGATTCAACAATAAGTGTCCTTGTGTGGAAAAAGATGTGAACCCTTTATTAACAGCTCCAACTAAATGTTTCCTAAAAGTGTAGATCAGTCTCTTACATGACCCCTGAACAATTTTGGCCCATTCTTCCATGCAGAACTGTTTCAGCTCTAACATCTAAGGGCTCCCTTGCAAGAACAGAATGTTTCAGGTCTTGCCACAGTATGTCAATAGGGATAGATCAGGACTTTGATTTGGCCCATCTAACACATGACATCTCTTCTTCAGACATTCTGTAGTAGATTCACATGAATGCTTGAGGGCGCTTATTGCATTATCCACTTTCAGCTCACAGATGGATGGCCTGACACTCTTCTCTGGAATTTTGGGTGTAAAGCAGATTTAATGAATCCATCAAAGATGGCGCACCAATCCAGGGGTGTAGCCAGATAGCAGATTTTGGGTGGGCCTAGTCAAGAAGTGGGTGGGCACCAAGTGTTCTCTCCCCCCCCCCCCCCCCCCCCAATGCGATGAGGCCAGTATCAGCAGCTTAGGAAGCTTAGACTGCTGAAGTGGAAAGCAATGTTTTCAGCACCATCAGGGGGAGGTCTTCAGCTGGCGAAGCTTGGGATCCCCACTAGCTAGCACTAAATATGTGCTGCTGTTGGGTGGGCCTGAGCCCTAAGTGGATGGGGCCCGGCCCACCTGTGGCTACGCCACTGCACCAATTAGGCCCTGATACAGCAAAGCTGCCAAACACTATGATACCTCTACCAAAGGGGTTCTCAACTCAATACCTGGGTAACTTTGAAACGTTTTAAGGCAATGTGGAAACTTCATAGATTCCGTCCTTACTTACCTTGTGGAATTTTTCACATGGTAGTACAGTCTTTGATATTGTCAAATACTGATTATTGCAACATTATTGCAAAATGTGGTAGGTCAGCTTCAATTAGTTCAGAATACTGCTGCTCATTTAAATTTCGGTGTTTCTAAACATGAATGTCACCCCTCTTTTTTTTTTCTTTTTAAATTGCATTGGTTACCAGTAAAGGCCCGTTCTGCTTTTAAGATATGTGCTTTAACTTATCGAATAGTATGTGGCCTTGCTCTGAAATATATGGTGAGCCTTATTAATCTATTCAGCCTGAAATGCATCTTCCAGAACAAGGGATTAATTGAAGCTCAGTTTACCTTCTTGCTCAAAGTTATTGTATAAATCTGTCCCAATTTCTTTTATCTATCTACAAAATGTTGGAACTCTCTCCCACAAGATATTAGGTCTCAAAGAAGTATTTTGTCTTTTCGAAAAATGTTGAAATCTTTTTTATTTAAGAAGTTTTTAATGGAAGGTGATTACAGAGCAATCCGCTTAAGTGCAAGGGTCTGGGACCAAAGAAATGCATGCAGTTAACCAGAGCGTGCACTTAACCGTTGTGACCCAAAGAAGCTTGACATCTGATAAACATATGTACAGTACTTTTATTATTATACATATAGTAACCAGTCTCAGTTAACTGACATTAGGCTTTACTTGAAGTAATCAGTTATAGTCCTCTGTACACTCTTGGGTCATAGCACTGATATCCAGTGGCCTCCAGATAGGCCCGCACAGTGTTGAGACTCTCCAGCGCTCTTGCAAATGTGACAGGAGGAGGTTGTTGAATTTCATTAGCATGTGCCTCGTTGCTCATTTCTTCATCTGTTCCATCATCAGCCGTTGTTGCCTGCGTGTAGGCGCATATCTCGACATCATTGCTGTCTTCAGCTGTTTCTAGATTGTAATCAACAGCTACGTAGTGTGAGAGGGCAGGAAACTACAAGGCCCAGAATGCAGTGCAAAAGCAAGGGAATCAGAGTAAGGGGAAGGATTCTGAGCAAGAGAGTGAGAAGCCGGGAGTTACTACTACTACTACTATTTAGCATTTCTATAGCACAACAAGGCGTACGCAGTGCTGCACAAACATAGAAGAAAGGCAGTCCCTGCTCAAAGAGCTTACAATCTAATAGACAAAAAATAAAGTAAGCAAATCAAATCAATTAATGTGTACAGGAAGGAGGAGAGGAGGGTAGGTGGAGGCGAGTGGTTACAAGTGGTTACGAGTCAAAAGCAATGTTAAAGAGGTGGGCTTTCAGTCTAGATTTAAAGGTGGCCAAGGATGGGGCAAGACGTAGGGGCTCAGGAAGTTTATTACAGGCGTAGGGTGCAGCGAGACAGAAGGCACGAAGTCTGGAGTTGGCAGTAGTGGAGAAGGGAACAGATAAGAAGGATTTATCCATGGAGCGGAGTGCATGGGAAGGGGTGTAGGGAAGGACGAGTGTGGAGAGATACTGGGGAGCAGCAGAGTGAGTACATTTATAGGTTAGTAGAAGAAGTTTGAACAGGATGCGAAAACGGATAGGGAGCCAGTGAAGGAGAGGGGTAGTATGAGTAAAGCGACCCTGGCGGAAGACGAGACGGGCAGCAGAGTTTTGAACCAATTGGAGAGGGGAGAGGTGACTAAGTGGGAGGCCAGCAAGAAGCAGATTGCAGTAGTCTAAACGAGAGGTGACAAGGGAGTTGATTGGGAAGTGGAACCAGGTGTGAGAGGGTTTCAGGCAGCTTTATTAAAGCAATGGTGGAAAGCTGGAAGGTGGAGATGGAAACACTGAGTAAGGGCTCTGCTGGAAAGGTGACAGCTGTATTAGTCTCTGAGCAGTAAAAGTAAATGCTTTTGTTTTCCTGTTTGAACTCTGAAGGAATGAAAGTAAATGCTTTTGTTTTGCTGTTTCAATGGTGAAAGCCGGAGGGGAACTGCTCTGGGTCTGAAGAGGTTTAACTAAAAGACACTGGGTAAATGTTTTGTTATGTTTAAGTTAAAGAAGAAATGAAATAAGCAATGAAGATTATGTTAAATGGAAACTAATAAAACCTTTGGTCATAAGAAGCCTGGTTGTGATGAGCATTTGTGAAAGGAGACAAGAAGGCAGAGGACATCCTGTGGGGGAGGCAGACTCGTGGTGAATTCCAGGGAGCTGTGGAGCCAACGGTGACCAGGGCCGGTCTTAGCAAGTGTGGGACCCTGTGCAGACCAATTTGGTGGAGCCCCATCCTAGCCCCGCCCTAGCCCTGCCTCAGCTCCACCCCATTGATTATTACATTTTTAGAACATTTTTAATTTATGAAATTTCAAATAAAGACAAATGAAGCTAAATTTGTACAGAAAAAATGATTGAAATAATAAGCACAATGCTATCATGAAAACCCCCCTCCCCAGAAATTATTCAGTTCAAGTCCACTACAATTAGTAGTTCCAATTCTCATAACCCCGAGGGGTCAGAGGTGCGGACACACAATCTCTCCACTGCAAAACACTATACACAAACTTGTGCAAAAACACACTCATAACCTTACCAAACCATAACAGCACTAATTCCAAGGACAGGACGAGCTACAACCTTATGCGTGGAAAGGCAGAACTGTAATTACACCAGGCTCTAAAACACCATTACACTACCTCGTGAAAAAAACAAAACAAAAAGGGCTGCAAATACTACACGCTAGTAGGATACTGCACCTTGATCACACATGAAAAACACATGACACAACAGATATTAAGGCAAAATACTGAACTGGAAAGTTACCTCAAGAAGTCAGACTCAGCATGCAGCAATACTAGAAAAACTGAAACTTACATGCAAAATATCACAGATGCACATTTCCAAAAGCTGACATATTCCAATTAATAAATTCTGAATAAAATACTTTTTTCTACCTTTGTCTGATCATTTAGTTTTTCTATTCGCTTTGGTCCCAGTGTCTTCTGTTTTATGCAGTGTCTTCTTTCCATTTGATATTTTTTCTCTCACCATGTCCACCATCCTCCTGTGTCCTGTCTACCATCTGTAGCCCTGTCCCTATCCTTTCTCCAGTTTCAGCATCTGCCTTCAAAGTGTTCCGATCCAGCCCTTAAATTCAGCAATTTCCCCTACATCCATGTGCATCTACTTTCCTCCCCTCCCCTACATCCATGTCCAGCATTTCTCCTCTCTCCCTTCCGCTCCATCCATGTGCATCTCCTTCCTTTGTCTTTCCTTCCCTCCATTCCATATCGAGCATTTCTCCTCTCTTCCCTGCCCTCTCCTCCTCTCCCTGGGCCCTGCCCTCCCATCCAGGGCCGTGCCTAGGGTCTCTGGTGCCCCCCTGCAGACTATCAGTTGGCGCCCCCCCCCCCCATGTGGCACAAGATGCAAAGAAAATAGGAGCTGAAAGATGGAGTGCATCTTTGTGGGATTGCTGAACAAGTAGAGGGTTTACAATCACTTAGCTTATCGTGCTTTCATGTTCACGAAATTAGTAATTAAATCTTTGATATCTAACTGGGCACATATATCATTCTCAATAGCAATCATGGCAAGGCTTACAAGCCTTTCTTGCGAAATTCTTGATTGCAAATAATCCTATATAATAATTCTCACCTCCAACAGGATGTGCCTGGGACCGTGCCTCCCTCGGAGGTGGTCTGCTAGACAGGCACCCACTGACGTCAGTGACGTCAGTGACAGCTGATACCAAAGCAAGGGGAGGAGTATGTTTCCATACTCCTCCCCCTGTGTTACAGCCCACTGCACTCCCCTTCCGCGACCCAGTCGACCCCCCTTCTCGGCGAAAACTGTCCCCCGCCGCCGTCCAGTACCTGTGCTGACGGGGGACCCCAACCCCCATCAGCCGAAGTCCTGTGCTGGCCTTCGCGCCGTTGCTTCTTCAATGATCTTCGGTTCAAGTTCCTCTGCGTGCGTCTGATGTCAGATGCACGCAGAGCAACTTGGACACAAAATCATTGAAGAAGCAACGCCTCGAAGACCAGCACAGGACTTCGGATGACGGGGGTTGGGGTCCCCCATCAGCACAGGTACTGGACGGCGGTGGGGGACGGTTTTCGCTGAGAAGGGGGGTCGACTGGGTCACGGAAGGGGGGTGAAAACGGAGGGACGGCAGAGTCTGGAACAGTGAGGGAGGGAGGGTGGGGGATGGCCTTGCTAGCGCCCGTTTCCTTCCCTTTTGAAACAGGCATTTTTTACTAGTTTTTTATGATTTTTAACCGTGAAAATGATCGCTCACCACTTGCTACACTGACAGGAATTGTCAGCAATATTCTTAGAAACAAATTGCTATACATTGCAAAATAAGATAGCAGATGTAAATTCTCAAAGTGGACATATTCCAAACACTAAAATGAAAATAAAATGATTTTTCTCTACCTTTGTTGTCTGGTGACATTCTTTTTCTGATCATTGATAAGTCTCTGACTCTAAAGTTTAGCAATTTCATTAAAGCAAAATATATTTTCACATATCACAGACTCTTCCTATCCAAGGAGAATCTTTTATATAAAAGCAAACACCAAAAAAAAAAAAACAATCAGATTTTCACTTACCAGCTCTTCTACACTACATGTCAGCTAAACTTACTCTGAAACTACTGTTGGAACCATTAGCCAATGAAATGGCTTTTAGCTGTAGCTTCGGGTTACCTGACAATTATGCAAACATCATTGCAGTCATGCTCTCCTCTAGGTGTACAAGCTCAGAGAAAAAAAAAAACTTTGAACCACTTACAGATTTTAACAATTACACTATTTAGTTTTTATTTCTCCCCAGTCTCACTTGCACACTTCCCTCCAAACCTGGCTGTTCTCTTTAATTTGAATGTTGTTCAAGCTCACCCTGAATGAGGAGTTCATCCCACACCAACCACATAAATAGCATTTGTTGTATTCTTTCAAACAACTTCAGCAGCAGAGCCAGCCTGCCTGCCTCAGTGAGCACTGTGGCCGAAGAGGGGAGTGCAAGGGAGAGAGGAGAATCACAGCTTCAGGTAAAACATTTTGCAAGTGAACTGACCTCAGGAAACGGTAGGCGCCCTCCAGAGGTCAGTGCCCCCCTGCGCTGCTTACCTTGCTTACTGTGTTAGCACGGCCCTGCTCCCATCCCATCCATGTCCATCGATGCTCCTCTCTCCCCTTCCCTCCTCCATCTATCCAGTTCCAGCAATTCTTCTCCCTCCCCTCCATGTCCAGCAATTTTCCTCTCTCCCTAGGCCCTGCCCTCCCATCCATGTCCATCGATGCTCCTCTCTCCCCTTCCCTCCTCCATCTATCCAAATCCAGCAATTTTCCTCCCTCCCCTCCATGTCCAGCAATACTCCTCTCTCCCTAGGCCCTGACCTCCCATCCATATCCAATCAATCAATGCTCTCCTCTCTCCCCATCTCTCCCGCTCCCATGTCCACCTGCCTGCCCTCTTCTCTTCAAATCTTCAAGTATTTAAATTTATCTCCGTTGCAGGCAGCTTGGCAGCGTCAGTGGAAACGCTGTCCCACCAGCCTTCTCTTCGCGCGTTCGTTCCCTCAGTGCCCCGCCTTCTTCTGATATCATTTCCTTGGGGGCGGGACACTGAGAGGGAACGAACGAGCAAAGGGAAGGCTGGTGGGACGTCAGACAGCGTTTTCACTGACACTGCCAAGCTGCCTGCAACGGAGGTAAATTTAAATACTGCCGGAGCACCTTGAATCGGGAGCGAAGGAGGCTGACTGAGGCGCGTCACGCGGGGCCCCCTTAAGCGCGAGGCCCTATGCAGCCGCCTCGGTCGCTTCGGCCTAAGACCGGCCCTGACGGTGACGGTGTGTGCAGAAAGCTAAGCTAAGCAGGGTCAGCCCTGGCAGGGTCTTGGAAGGGTGACCAGCTCACAGTAGCGATGGAACTCCTCTTCAGTAACACCGGCCGGTATGTTAATAACCTCTTCATCTGCTTGTAGCAGCTCACAATGGTTGCCTATGTAACATGATTCCAGGCTTCTTTCTGCATATGTAGGAAATCCAACAGTGATAGATTACGAGCACATTTATCCTTGCCAATCTGGTCATCCATAACGTTCATCAGACGACGTAGCACAAGAGCCCGATAATGTTGTTTGAAATTGGCTATTATGCCCTGATCCAGAAGCTGGATCAGAAAGGTAGTGTTTGGTGGCAGGAAGACCACCTTGACGTTAGACAGCCTGACATCATCCCTGTGTGCAGCACAATTATCACAAAGCAGCAAAATCTGACGCTTTTGTGCCCGCATTCTAGTGTCTAACTTCTTTTAGCCACTGCTTCCAAATTTCCCCAGTCATCCATGAATTTGCGTTAGCCTCATAAGACACAGGAAGTCGCTTAACTTTCTTGAAGCAATGTGGCTGTTTGCTCTTTCCAATGACGAGGGGTTCCAACTTCTCACTCCCATCCATATTGCAGTAAAGGAGGATCATCAGACGGTCCTTCAATGTTTTACCTCCAGTAGTTTCGGCATGTTTGAATGCAAGTGTTCCATCAGGAATCGCTCGCCAGTAGAGACCATTTTCGTCAGCATTGAAAATGCCATGAGGTGCAAACTCATTCAAGATAGTAGGAAGAACTGAAACAACCCAATTTTCAGCATCAAAGTCATCAGCATCTTGTTTCTCACCATGCTGTTTCTTGAATTTTATGTTGTTCCTCTCCTTCCATCTTTCCAACCATCCAACAGTGGCTTTGAATTCAGTTGTTAGTCCAAGACTTTCAGCTAGCTGGTTAGCTTTCTCCAAAAGCAGTGCACCACTGACAGGAAACTGGCTGCTCCTGACTCGAGAAAACCACCAAAGAAGAGCATCTTCTACCTCCTCAGCTTTTCCCGCCCCTTTTCGTTTCCATTGTGGATTTGTATTGTTTTGCCAGTCTTCCAGAAGCTGGTCTTTCTGCTTCAAGACACATGAAATTTGACTGGGATTGACACCATATTCTTTAGCAATAGATGCTTGACTTTGTTTGTTTTCTAATTTTTTAAGAACTTCTATTCGTTCTGCCAGTGTTAAAGTCTTACAGTTCCGCCGCGATGACGACCCCGGTGCACACTCTAACAACATTCTTTCGCTTATTCTGCCTGTGGCATTTATTTTTTATTTTTGTTACATTTGTACCCCGCGCTTTCCCACTCATGGCAGGCTCAATGCGGCTTACATGGTGCAATGGAGAGTTAAGTGACTTGCCCAGAGTCACAAGGAGCTGCCTGTGCCTGAAGTGGGAATCGAACTCAGTTCCTCAGGACCAAAGTCCACCACCCTAACCACTAGGCCACTGAAATCTCGTTGGTTGTCACATGCCAATCGGCTTCCATATTCCATGCGCGCGCTTATGCGGAGTCTTTCCTGCAGAGCAGCGGTCTTGAACCATGCATATAATGAATCTTGCACTTATCAGTGGTGCGCTAAACCAAAGTTTGTCCCCATAGAAACTGATGGTGCCAAAAACAGGACTGAAGTACGGCATGCAGTTAAACAGAGCATGCGCTTATCCGACGTGCACTTAAATGGAGTGCACTGTACTCCTTTTCTATTCACGGTTTAGTTTTATTTTCTACTGTATTTAATTTATGACACTGTGTATTTTTACTTTATCATTTTGACAACTCTGTAAGCCACATTGAACTTGAGAGGTATGTGTGGGGTATAAGTGTCAAAGTAAAGTAAAGTAAAGCTTGGAACAAATTTCTTATTATGGAAAGCAGCACTTTTGACTTGTCTGTTCAGAGAATGTTATTCTAGAAGACCTGTGGGTCATCCAGATGCTCTTTGATGAACCTGAGATGGGCAGCAATTTTTTGTTGAAACAACAGAGGCCTTATCCTAGCTATCCTCCCATGAATACCATTCCTGTTCAGTTTTCTTTGCTAATGGCTGATGCACAAACCCTCAAACCAGCTGTAGCAAGGATTGCAGATTTTTACGGGGCAATATTCAGTGGGACTTAGTTATATAAACATTGTCTCCTATTCAGATCAGTCCCACTAAACGGGTCATGCTGGGATATTCAGTGGCATTTATCTTAATAGTGTTGGGATATTCAGTAGCATTTATCTTAATAGTGTTGCTGAATATCTTGTAAGACCACCTCAGCACTCTCTGGGAAGTGCTGGGCTGTTCTGGGACAAAGCCTTGATGGAGCTGGGAATAGCAGCAATTTTCAGTCTGCTAATAATTATCCGAATAAAGTTAGGGCAATAAAATGGCTGTCCTAATTTTGGGTACCAGTCTGAAAATTCCCGGTACCTGGATAACAGCTTGCAGCAGACCCTCAGATATTCCGCACTGGTATCTGGGTACGGCCCAGCGCTGGGCACAAAAAGCTTGTGGTAGTCGGCGTTTTAACAAATGCTGACTCCACGGGCTGAATTTTGACCATTAAATTTTAGTCTGAGATTCTTTGTGACTTCATGGATGATTTTCTGGTTTGCTCTTGGGGTGATCTTTGTAGGACTAGTGTTCCTGTGTAGAGTCATTGCATTCTTCAGTGTTTTCCATTTGTAGACTATGAGGTAATTCTATATCATGGCACCAACACTGAAGTGTCACAATGGGGTGCACTTGGTTCCAATTCTATAATGGCTAAGCCGTTATAGAATACTAGTGTAAATCAGCTTTAGCACATCACAATCTAGG
This sequence comes from Microcaecilia unicolor, assembly GCF_901765095.1. Taxonomy (NCBI): domain Eukaryota; kingdom Metazoa; phylum Chordata; class Amphibia; order Gymnophiona; family Siphonopidae; genus Microcaecilia; species Microcaecilia unicolor. The sequence continues at coordinate 350,954,635 of NC_044031.1, read as the reverse complement.
TGCTGCCACTTATGTCATCTCTGTAGCAGAAGTAAGTGGGCAAGCCTAAGTGCAAGTCAAGCAAACACACGAAGGTGACACCAAAACAAAATGGAGATAATGTGTAAATCGTGCAGGAAATTTTATCCAAACATCCAATAGGCGAATCGTGTTTCAGCCACAGCAGCCTGCTTCAGGAGTCTTCAAAATGGATGTATTCTACCTCTCAAATGTAGCACCAGATAACAATGTGCCTTGAAACAAGCAATGTTGTCTCACAGACAATCATAACTGCTTATTTGCCTAAGAGCACCATGCAACATGCACAACTACTATTGTATTCTGTAAGGTGCACACATTACTAGGTGACATGCTTGTGCTCTGCCCATTAATGCCCCACTGCATCTTCATGAAAGTGTGTCAAAAATTAGGCGCTAGCCAAGGATTTTATATATCATGCCTAGAGATCTGTGCCAAAATCCAAGCATATTCTATAACAACATGCATAACTTAATTGGCTTAACAAAGCCAATCAGTGTTAACAGCACAAGCAATAATGAGCACTAATTGGCAATAATTAGAATTTACATGCACAACTACCTAAGCATATTCTGTAGCACACTGCACCCAATTTTTAATGCACACAGGCAAAAAGGGACATGGTTACAGGAAGGGAAATGGGCATTTCATGGGCATTCCAAAATTTATGAGTGTTCTAAAATTTACGAGCGTTGTTACAGGATATAATCTATTTAGACAGGATAGAGATGGTTGTAAAGGTGGAGTAGTAGCTCTGTATGTGAGAAATGATATCACAGCCTGGGGAAAGGAAGAAGTGATATGGATCACCTTAAAAAGAGTGGCTGCTGTTAGGTGTTGTCTACAGACCGCCAACACAATCAAAGGAACTAGATAAAGATCTAGTTACAGATATCCAAAAGTTGGAAAAGAAAAGAGAGGTGCTCTTCCTGGGAGATTTCAACCTGCCAGATGCGGATTGGATTCCATCTGCAGAATCAAAAAGAAGTAGAGAGATCATGCATGCTTTTCAAAATGCTCTGCTCAAATGGTGACGGAACCCACGAGGGGAAAGTGTGTCAAATGTCCAAGAGGGTGCCCACCTGGGCAGCAGTGACCATCAAACAGTTTGGTTTGAAGTGGAAGGCAGGCACTCAAAACAAAGTCATGGATTCCAAACATGGGGGAATACCTGAAGAAGAAGCTGGTGGGCTGGGAGGACATACGAGAAGTGGAAAGGCAGTGGTCCAGGCTGAACGAAGCTACAAACTTTTATGTAATGAAAGAAAATAAAAGCAAGAGACAAAGGAAACCGATATGGCTCTCCAAGCAGGTGGCTGAGAAAATAAAGTCTAAAAAGTTGGCTGTCAGGTTCTCTATGACCACAATCATAACAGCACCTCCCCCTCAAGGCTTCCGTGTCCCCACGGGAGCTCCTGGTCTCCAAAGAAAATTTAGGTCTCCAGGGGTAACTGTGATGAAATCTCCCAATGGGTTTCACAACATAAATCTGGACGGCTGGGCAGGAAGTAACAAGTACATCTGGAACTTGGAAACCAGAGTGGCTTTGGCCGCCACGAGGCTCTTTAGGACGACTGCTAGGCAGGATCAGAGTCTTGGATGCAACAAGTGGAGTTCTATTCAACTCCTGAAGGAGTCCACAACTTCCTTGACTTCCTGGCACTCCACTGTAGCAGCCAGAACTGGGCTAGAGCCAACTCCCATCTTGAAATCTGAAGCCGGACAGGGACTCGAACTGGACCTCGCCTCTTGGCTGGAGCTGGAACTCAGAAGGAGGTCAACATCTTGGCTGAAATGGGAACTCGGAGTAGACTCAACATCTTGCCTGAGACTGCAACCTGATCCGGCCTCAGCCTCTTGGCCGAAACTGCCACTCAATTCGGACTCAGCCTCTTGGCTGGACTCGGTACTCAGCATCTCGGCTGGCACTGGAACTCGCTCCAGACTCAGCATCTTGGCCGGAACTGCAACTTGACCCGGACTCAGCATCTTGACCGGGACTGCAACTTGACCCGGACTCAGCATCTTGCCTGGAACTGGAACTCAGCATCTTGGCCGGGACTGCAACTTGACCCGGACTCAGCATCTTGCCTGGAAATGGAACTCCAACTTGACCCGGACTCAGCATCTTGGCCGGGACTGCAACTTGACCCGGACTCAGCATCTTGGCCGGGACTGCAACTTGACCCGGACTCAGCATCTTGCCTGGGACTGGAACTCCAACTTGCCCCGGACTCAGCATCTTGGCCGGGACTGCAACTTGGCCTGGACTCAGCATCTTGGCCGGGACTGCAACTCTCCCCGGACTCAGCATCTTGACCGGAGCTGAAACTCAATTCTGATTCAGCATCTCGGCTGGACTGCACTCAGTGCAGACTCAGCATTCATCGTGGACTCGTCATCTTGGCTGGGCTCTGCACTCGGTGTAGACTCAGCACTCATCGTGGACTCATTATCTCGGCTGGGCTCTGCACTTGGTGTAGACTCAGCATCCCGGCTGGGACTGCAACTCGATCCAGACTCAGCATCTTGACTGGAACTGCAACTCGATCCAGACTCAGCATCTTGACTGGAACTGCAACTCGATCCAGACTCAGCATCTTGACTGGAACTGCAACTCGATCCAGACTCAGCATCTTGACTGGAACTGCAACTCGATCCCGACTCAGCATCTTGACTGGAACTGCAACTCGATCCCGACTCAGCATCTTGACTGGAACTACAACTCGATCCCGACTCAGCATCTTGACTGGAACTGCAACTCGATCCAGACTCAGCATCTTGACTGGAACTACAACTCGATCCCGACAGCATCTTGACTGGAACTGCAACTCGATCCCGACTCAGCATCTTGACTAGAACTGCAACTCGATCCAGACTCAGCATCTTGACGGGAACTGAAACTTGATCCAGACTCAGCATCTTGGCTGCCACTGCTGCAACTCGCTCCGGACTCAGCATCTTGGCTGCTACTGCTGCAACTCGCTCCGGACTCAGCATCTTGGCTGGCACTGCTGCAACTCGCTCCAGACTCAGCATCTTGGCTGGCACTGCTGCAACTCGCTCCGGACTTAGCATCTTGGCTGCCACTGGAAATTGGCAACGGCTTGGCTAGCAGGGCCACTTGAACTGGCATCGGAGGCTCGGTCAGAAGCGTCCCTTGGACTGGACTCAGGGGCTTAACTGGCCATGCCACTTGAACTGGGACCGGAGGCTCGGCCAGACGCGCCACTTGAACAGGAATCGGAGGCTCAATTAGAAGCGTCCCACGGACTGGACTCAGAGGCTTGACTGAAGGCGCTACTTGAACTGAGATTGGAGGCTCGGTTAGAAGCGCTGCTCGGACAGGCCTCCGAACCTGGCTGGAATTGGGCCTCGGCTTGGACTCAGCATCTGGGCTGGAACTCAAAACAGACTTAGAAGCTTGGCGGGCAGAGTCAGGAAGCCACCTTCTTTCAGCTTGGGCTTCAGGAGTATCCCCCGCAGGGTTGGCTCCGAGAGGAGTTGGAAGCGGTAAAAGAACAGCTTGGTAGAAAGATCAATAGCAGAAACTGGGTTTTCTTCGAACCCAAGCCAGGAGACACGCCTTCTCTCCGCTGCAGCTTCAGGAGTATTCTTCAGGGCTGGATCAGACAACAGTTTGACATGGTAATCATGGAGCGTCAGAAACGAATCCAGCTCAAAAATGGGGTTGGAACTGGGATCCAAACTGGTACTAGGACGCTCAGTAGACAGCGCCACTTGAACTGGACGCAGAGACTTGGCTTGAAGCGCTACTTGGACTGAAATCGGAGACTCGGTCAGAAACATCCCTCAGACTGGACTCGGAGACTCGAATGGAAGCGCCACCTGAACTGGGATAGGAGGCTCGGTTCGAAGCGCCCTCTGGACTGGACTTGGAGGCTCTGTCAGAAGCATCCCTCGGACTGGACTCAGAGGCTTGAGTGGAAGTGCCACTTGAACTGGAGTCAGCGACTCGGTTAGGAGCATCCCTTGGACTAGGCTCCGAGGCTTGAGTGGAAGCGCCCCTTGAACTGGAATTGTAGACTTGACTAGACGCGCAGCTGGGACTGGATCCCTGCTGGGCCCAGAGTGTGGAATTCCCAAGACGTCTCCTCTCAGCGACAGCTTCAGGAGTATCCCACAAAGCTGGATTCAAGACAAGGCTGCGGCGATATTCAGAGAGCGTGATAAAAGGGTCAATGTCCGAAACTGGGTTTTCAACGATCCCAAGCAGCCGGACACGTTTTCTCTCAGCTGCCGCTTCAGGGGTCTTCTTCAAAACAGGATGAGACAAAAGTTTATTCCGATACTGATGAATGTCATAGAAGGATCAAGAACAACGATGGAGCTGGACCCCAGCTGGGTCAGCTGGGCGGGGGTTCTTGCCGGGCTCATGGCCTTTGCAATCTGTCAGGTTCTCAGGTTCAGAGCCTGCGGGGCCAGGCTCTGGAGCAAATGTGAGCCCTTGGGCTGCTGACGAGGAGCGACAGCAGCAGGCAAAACCCACCAACCAACGCTCGGCAAGCACACCGGCACCGGCAGGGACTGCAGGCACCGCCCAGCGAGCCGGAACACACGGACTGGAATCCCCCGGACTGGAGGACACAGGACTGGAACACTGGACTGCAATCCCCCGGACTGGAGGACACAGGACTGGAACACACACCGGACCGGAACACACTGGACTGCAGCGCACCAGACTGGAACACACACCGGACCGGAACACACTGAACTGGAGCACACTGGACTGGTCCGTACAGCTTCACCTGCGCTTGGCCACTATCCCCCCAAGGGTTGAGCCCTTGGGCTCGAGTGGCCGGCAGGACTTACCGGATACCGGATGACACAGGGACCAGGACTGGAAACAGAAGTACTCCTAAACCTAAACTGACCTAAGTGTTCCCAAGCCCTGAACCAGCAGAAGTGTTCCTAACAGTAAAATGACAAAAGGACTTCCTAAGCCCTATAATAAACAGAAGCTCCTAAGCCCTGCTCAACAAAGGGACTTCCTAAGCCCTAAACTAACAGAGCATGGAACTAAACACAAAGCTAACACCTGGTGCTACTAAGCACCAAGCTACAAGCAGTGCTCTATAACTCTAAACTAACTAAGGTGCTCCTATGCACCAAACAACCAGAAGAGCTCCTAGCACTAAAAGGGAAGACAGGGGAGCCACAAGGAAAAAGCAGGGAAGCTAACACATAAGCCAAAAGTGCTTCCAAAGCACCAGACCCAACCGTGCTTCTAAAGCACCAAACACAAACAGCAAAGACTGCAATGCTCCCAACAGCACAAACACCAGAAGTACTTCTAACAGCAAAATATGTAGTGTTCCTAACAACACCAAACCCTGAAGTATTTCTAACAGCAACAGAACTTCCAAAGCCCTACACACAGCAATGCTTCCAAAACCAAGAGGGAAAAGCAGGGAAACCACAAGGGGAAAGCAGGAAAGCAAACACACAGTCACAAGTGTACACAGCACTAACACTAACCTGGACCTTTAGCAAAAGCAAGCAGGGAAACTAGACACAAAGTCAGAAGTGCACACTGCACCACCCTACCTAAAGCAAACGCAACCGTTGCAAAGGCTCTGAAGGAAAGAACACCACTTCCTTATCAAGGCCCTCCCTGATGATGTCACACTCCCTAGACCCAGGCAGCACACTGAAACACAGAGAGCACACTGAAACCCATAGAGGCACAACCCGCACCAATGCAGCAGCTGTGGCTCTTCAGCTTGAAGAAAAGACGGCTGAGGGGAGATATGATAGAGGTCTATAAAATAATGAGTGGAGTGGAACAGGTAGATGTGAAACGTCTGTTTACGTTTTCCAAAAATACTAGGACTAGGGGGCATGTGATGAAGCTACAAAGTAGAACATAGGAACTGGTTGATGGACAGATGCCAGAGGGTGATGTTTAATGGAGTTCACTCAGAGGAGGGAAAGGTGAGTAGTGCTCAAGGATCGGTGTTGGGGCCGATTCTGTTCAATATATTTGTGAGTGACATTGCCGAAGGGTTAGAAGGTAAAAGTTTGCCTTTTTTGTGGATGATACCAAGATTTGTAACAGAGTGGACACCACGGAGGGAGTGGAAAACATTAAAAAGGATCCGCAGAAGCTAGAAGAATGGTCTGTTTGGCAATTAAAATTCAATGCAAAGAAGTGCAAAGTGATGCACTTAGGGAGTAGAAATCCATGGGAGACGTATCTGTTACGCAGATATGCACAGACAGGGAAAGGGGTCTTGAGATGACAATATTTGAGGATCTGAAGGCGACGAAACAGTGTGACAAGGCAGTGGCCGTAGCCAGCAGGATGCTAGGCTGTATAGAGAGAGGTGTAAGCAGCAGAAGAAAGGCGGTGTTGATGCTCCTGTACAAGTCGTTGGTGAGGCCCCACCTGGAGGCAGTATCTTGCTAGGGATGTAAAAAGACTTGAAGCAGTGCAAAGAAATGTTACAAAACTGGTATGGGATTTGCAATACAAGACATATGAGAAGAGACTTATTGACCTGAACATGTATACCCTGGAGAAAAGGAAAGACAGGGGTGAAAGGTATTAATCTGCAAAACAAACCTTTTCTGGAGACAGGAAGGCGATAGAACTAGAGGACATGAATAGAGGTTGAAGGGGGGCAGACTCAGAAAAAATGTCAGGAAGTATTTTTTCACGGAGAGAGTGGTAGAATGCCCTCCCGCTGAAGGTGGTGGAGATGAAAACAGTAACAAAATTCAAAAATGCATGGGATAAACATAATGGAATCCTGTTCAGAAGGAATGGATCCACAGAAGCTTAGCAGAGATTGGGTGGCAACACCAGTAATTGGGAAGCAAAGTTAGTGCTGGGCTGACTTCTACGGTCTATGCCCTGAAAATGGTAAGGGCAAATCAAGGTCATGTAAACACATAAAGCAGCACAAAAGAGTTTATCTTGTTGGGCAGACTGGATGGACCGTACAGGTCTTCATCTGCCATCATCTACTATAAATATGGCCCTCTGTGCCTAAATTTACGCATGGGTATTTATGCCACGTTTTCACTGGTGTAAATTGAGGAGCGTAGTTTTAGGCACTGGGATATCAACTAAGTGTATTCTATATACCGTGCCTAAATCTAGGCACCACTTATAGAATACGCTTATGCAGAAATGTATTCCGCATGGATTTTTTTAAGCACCATATATAGAATCTAAGTGCCAATTCTACAATAGCAATTGCATATAAAATTGTCACTATGACACCTAGATCCTTTTACTGGGCAGTGACTCCTAATGTGGAACATTGCATCATGTAAGGTTCCTCTTTCCCATATGCATCACTTTGCACTTGCTCTATTACTACTACTACTACTACTTATCACTTCTATAGCGCTACAAGGCATATGCAGCGATGTACACCATACATGAAAAGACAGCCCTGCTCAAAGAGCTCACAATCTAAATAGGACAGGCAAACAGACAACACAATTAAGAGGTAAGGGAATTAAAGAGGTGGGGATAAAAGGGTCCAGACTCGTATGGTCCTTTTGCAATTTAACAACTTTGAATAACTTTGTGTCATCAGCCAATTTAATTACCTCACTAATTATTCCCATCTCTAGATCATTTATAAATATGTTAAAAAGCAGCGGTCCCAGCCTAGAGCCCTGGGGAACCCCACTATCTACACTTCTCCATTGAGAATACTGACCATTTAATTTTACTCTCTCTTTTCTATCTTCTAACTAGTTTTTATTCTACAATAAGACATTGTCTCCTATTCCATGACTTTCTAATTTCCTCAGGAGCCTTTCATGAGGTACTCTGTCAAATGCCTTTTGAAAACCCAGATATACAATAATCGACCAGCTCACCTTTATCCACATTTATTTATTGCATTTGTATTTATTTATTTATTGCATTTGTATCCCACATTTTCCCACCTTTTTGCGGGTTCAGTGTGGCTTACAATATGAGTTAAATGTTGGAAATACAATTTGTTACAGATTGGTTATGGATTACATTGTGCAGAGTTATGCGAAACAATTGAGGTGTCGTTAAGGAATGTAACAATGGAACACAAACATTGAAACTTTGGAAGGAAACAATGGGAGCTTAGAGGGCGATAAAAAGGCATGAAGACATATGGTATATATATCTTTCTGTGAGTAAAGGTATGAATGATGTGATAGTACGGGAACGAGAGTTCAGAGGTGAATGTATGATGCATTAGTGAACAGTAAGTGTGGACTTTATGTATTTTGGTTATTTCCGTAAATTTTTTCAAAGAGATGGGTCTTCAATAATCTGCGGAAGGAAGCTAGATCATTGATTGTTCTTAAGTTGCGTGGCAGTGTATTCCAGTACTGCGTGCTCATGTGAGAAAAGGTTGACGCGTGTAGCGCTTTGTATTTCAAGCCCTTGCAATTGGGGAAGTGAAGGTTAAGGAAGGTTCGGGATGATCTTTTGGCATTTCTGGGTGGTAAGTCTATTAACTCAGACATGTATGCTGGGGCTTCGCCGTGAATGATTTTGTGGACTAATGTGCATACTTTAAAAGTGACACATTCCTTGAGTGGAAGCCAGTGCAGTTTCTTTCGTAATGGTTTTGCACTTTCATATTTTGGCTTTCCAAAGATGAGTCTGGCTGCCGTATTCTGGGCTGTTTGAAGTTTCCTCAGTGTTTGTTCTTTACAACCTGCGTATAGTGAGTTGCAGTAATCCAGGTGGCTGAGCACGAGGGATTGCACTAGGCTACGAAAGACGGATCTTGGGAAGTATGGTCTTATCCTTTTCAGTTTCCACATGCTGTAAAACATCTTTTTTAGTTGTGTTGTTAGCTTGAGTTTCAAGCGTTAGGTGGCGGTCGATAGTGATTCCAAGGATTTTTAGCGTTTCTGAGATTTGAAGGTTCAGGTTTGGTGTGTTTATAGATGTGAATTCTTTTGTGTTGTATTGGGAGGTGAGTATCAGGCATTGAGTTTTTTCTGCATTTAATTTCAGACGAAATGCGTCTGCCCATGTGTTCATGATGCGTAGGCTTTGATTGATTTCGTTGAAGATTTCGTTAATGTCTTGTTTGAAGGGGATGTATATTGTTACATCATCAGCGTATATATATGGGTTGAGGTTATGGTTTGATAGGAGTTTTGCCAGAGGGATCATCATTAGGTTGAAGATGGTTGGTGAGAGAGGTGATCCTTGTGGTACTCCACATTCAGGTGTCCATGCCTTAGACGTGGTCGAATTTGATGTGACTTGATATGAACGTTGGGTTAGGAACCCTTCGAACCAATTCAGGACATTTCCTCCAATGCCAAAGTATTCGAGTATGTGTAATAGAATTCCGTGGTCAACCATATCGAAGGCACTTGACAAGTCAAATTGTAGGAGTATATTGTTGCCAGTTGCAATTATTTGTTTAAATCTGGTCATAAGGGTGACTAGTACTGTTTCTGTGCTATGATTCGACCGGAATCCTGATTGGGCGTCATGCAGTATTGAGTGTTTGTTTAGATAGTTTGTGAGTTGTTTGGTTACCATTCCTTCGGTTATTTTGGTTATTAGTGGTATGGATGCTACTGGCCTGTAGTTGGTTATTTCACTCGTGCTTTTCTTTGTATCTTTGGGAATTGGGGTGAGTAAGATTTTTCCTTTTTCTTTTGGGAAAAGTCCGTTTTGTAGCATGAAGTTCACATGGCTCGTTAGGTCTGTTATGAATTGTTGAGGAGCAGATTTCATGAGGTTATTTGGGCACGTGTCTAGTTTGCAGTGGGATTTGGCATATCTTTTGAGAGTTTCAGAGATGAGGTCTTCTGATAGTATTTCGAATTTGGTCCATGTTCTGTCTGCAGGGTATGCTCCTTCTTCTGGGTCAAGACAATCTAAAAGTGTGGCGTACTCAATAGGGCTAGCAGGTATTTTGAGTCGTAGTTGTATAATTTTCTCCTTGAAGTATTTCGCAAGGTTGTCCACATCTGGTATATCTTTGCCGTTGTTTGTGACTGGTGTGGTGTCTAACAGTTTGTTCACAAGGTTCATTCACCCCTTCAAAGAAATGTAGTAGATTGGTAAGGCAAGATTTCCTTTCACTAAATCCATGTTGGCTTTGTCTCATTAATCTATGCTTATGTCTATGCTCTGTAATTTTACTCTTTATGATAATAGCCTCTACCAATTTGCCCGGCACCAACATCAGACTCACCAGTCTATAATTTCCCAGATCACCTCTGGAACCCTTTTAAAAAATTATCGTTACATTGGCCACCCTCCAATCTTCCAGTACCATGCTTGAAAGATGCCCTTTGTGCAAATCTATCATGCAAATTTACTTGGCAGGGTGACTTACTTATCTCCCTGCAATTTAAGTACCTGATTCTAATTAGCCTACTTTGCTGTGTCTAAAGAAACACTGAATTATTTACTTCATATCCTTTTTTTTGCATTAAATAATGTTCACTGTAACAACTTGTAATTCTCATTGTTATGCTTGAGGTTCACAGACCTTTTCTATGCATTGTAGAATAAACAAAAGAGAGAGACCAAATTGCAAAACCTATTTAACCATTAAAACAGGCTTTTTCAGCAGTGCCCAACCTGAATGTTGATAAAAGTATGCACACTGTGAAACAACACAAGGGCTTTTATTCACATTTAGCGGCAGTGCTCAAGGGGTGGGATTATGGTGGGGACTGCTACAACATGAGTGTGAAGAAACAGAGGGCCCCTTTTACCAAGGTGTAGAAAAAGGGGACCCATGCTGGCGTTGGCAGATGTTTTTCAAGCCCGCCGAGGCCCACTTTTACAGTAGTGGGTAAAAGGGAAGTCTCTCTTTCCAGCAGGAAATGGCCGTATGGCAAGTAAAGCACTTGCCGAGTTGCCTTTTCGGGGAGAAGCCCTTACCTCCACCCATTGAGGTGGCAGTAAGGGCTCCCACACTAACTCGGCGGTAAACGGATTATCGCTGGGTACACTCTGGAGCAACAAAAATAAATATATTTTTGTAGCGCCGGATATGATGGCGCGCTAGGGGTGGGAAGTACTGTCAGGCTGCTGTGGTAGCCCAGCGGTACTTCCTGTTTAGCGAGCGGTAAGCCCACATTGGGCTTAACACCACTTAGTAAAAGGGTGTCAGTGTGTTTTAAGCCTGTAAAATGCATTGGATATTTTCCTGTCTTAAATATGTCTGAAGTGTATTTATTTATGTATTTATTTTCTGCATTTATATCCCACATTTTCCCACCTCTTTGCAGGCTCAACGTGGCTTACAACTACCGTAGTGGCAATCGCCATTTCCAGAATAGAAAATACAGAGTAATATTCCAGTAAGAGTATAGAAAATACACAATAAAATTTGAAGAAAATAGCTAAACAATTCATTTCAGGTATTTGAGAACAAGGGTATTGAAAAGCGTACAATAGAAACAATGTGATAAGTAACCAAAAAAAGAATAGTTCAATGTTAACTAATTCTGGTACAGTATGGATGTCATGTTTTAAGAAGGATCCTTTTGATAAGTCTCTTGAAACAGGTTAGTCTTTAATAGTTTCCGGTAGGCTGTCAAGTCATGTGTTGTTTTTATGGCTTTCGGCAATGCATTCCAGAGTTGCGTGCAAATGCAGGAGAAGCTAGATGCATATATTGATTTATATTTAAGTCCCCTACAGCTGGGATAGTGAAAGTTCAGGAATGTATGTGTATGTATTTCTCCTGTTTGGCCAGCAGATGGTGCATGTTTATGCTTAAAGCTGTTACAGAGGACTGACTTCTCTTTCTTTTATTTGGCACACAGATAATAGGAAGTGCCTGTAGTGATGTAACCAGTTTTTATTTGGAACTTGACTGTACTGGGCTCTGACTGGCCTGGAGTTTGAAATTACCCAGAAGTGGCTGGCTGTTTCAGCCCGGGAGAAGGAAAGAGAGATCTCTTTGCTGAAGCACCGTGTACAGATACATGTCCTGATCTCCCCAGGTACTTTCTAGAAAGTATGCAAGTATTTAGTTAGTGTTATAATTGATCCATATTTCAATTACCTGTTATTGTTTGCCAACTGCACTATTTTGTTCCACTGTTCAATATTTTTTAAGAGAATAAACATAATTGTTTGTTCGCCCTGTTTGTCTGGACTGATAAAGAATCCTGGTGGTTTGTGTGTTGGGTCTGCGAGTGCTTTCTGGGAATTGTGGGATCACAGGGAGTGTGGCTCCAGTAACCTAGAAATCACTGGGGATAATTTGAGAGCGAGAGACTCGCCCAGAGGCAGTTGTGACCCAGTCAGTGGGAGGAGGGTGCATGAGCGGCAGGTGCAGCCGGTGCTGGGGATAGACCCTCTAAGTGGCCGTGGGCTAACCCCAAGCGGGTGGCTAGGCATTTTTTACAAAACACATACACAGACAGAGGAAAATCTCTGTGGATCATTTTTACTGCCACTTTTCAAAGAGAGAGAATATTCACATGTACCCTTTAAAAACTGTGCAAAGTCCATAAAATGAAGATACATACCCGTAGCAGGTATTCTCCGAGGACAGCAGGCTGATTGTTCTCACGACTGGGTGACGTCCACGGCAGCCCCCACAGAATGGAAATTTTCCTAGCAGCAAAAGTTTGCTAGAGCCTTCGAGCATGCGCAGACGTGCGCACCGCACATGCGCGGCCATCTTCCCGCCTGTCACGCAAGAGTCCCGCTTAGTTCAATAACACAGCAAAGAGAAAAAGATAACTCCTGAGGGGAGGTGGGCGGGTATGTGAGAACAATCAACCTGCTGTCCTTGGAGAATACTTGCTACAGGTATGTATCTTCATTTTCTCCAAGGACAAGCAGGCTGCTTGTTCTCACGACTGGGTATCCCTAGCCCCCAGGCTCACTCAAAACAACAAAGAAAGGTCAATGGGGCCTCGCAATGGCGAGGACATAAGAAGGATTGACCTACGAAGAAACATCTAACTGAGAGTGCAGCCTGGAACAGAACAAAAATGGGCCTAGGGGGGTGGAGTTAGATTCTAAACACCAAACAGATTCTGCAGCACCGACTGCTCAAACCGACTGTCACGTCGGGTATCCTGCTGAAGGCAGTAGTGAGATGTGAATGTGTAGATTGATGACAACGTCGCAGCCTTGCAAATCTCTTCAATAGTGGCTGACTTCAAGTGGGCCACTGACGCTGCCTGGGCGTAAGTGAAGAAAATGAAATCTGCTAGCCAATTGGAAATGGTGCGTTTCCCGACAGCAACTCCCCTTCTGTTGGGATCGAAAGAAACAAACATTTGGGCGGACTGTCTGAAGGGGCTTGTCCGCTCCACATTGAAGGCCAATGCTCTCTTGGAGTCCAAGGTGTGCAACTGACGTTCAGCAGGGCGGGTATGAGGACGAGGAAAAAAATGTTGGCAAGACAATTGACTGGTTCAGATGAACTCTTACGGAGTTGGTCTTGAGACCAGACTCTGACAAGTGTAGAAGGTATTCAAGCAGGGTCTGTGTAGGACAAGAACGAGGATCTAGGGCCTTGCTGTCACATCAGACAGCAAACCTTCTCCATTTAAAGGAGTAACACCTCTTTGTAGAATCTTTCCTGGCAGCAAGACTTGGGAGACACCCTCAGAAAGATCCAAGGAGGCGAAGTCTACGCCCTCAACATCCAGGCCGTGAGAGCCAGAGACTGGAGGTTGGGATGCTGAAGTGCCCCCTCGTTCTGAGAGATGAGGGTTGGAAAACACTCCAATCTCCACGGTTCTTCGGAGGACAACTCCAGAAGAAGAGGGAACCAAATCTGACGCGGCCAAAAAGGAGCAATCAGAATCATGGTTCCGCGGTCTTGCTGGAGTTTCAGCAAAGTCTTCCCCACCAGAGGTATGGGAGGATAAGCATACAGAAGGCCCTTCCCCCCAATGAAGGAGAAAGGCATCTGACGCTAGTCTGTTGTGGGCCTGAAGTCTGGAACAGAACTGAGGGACCTTGCGATTCAGCTGAGTGGCAAAAAGATCCACCGAGGGGGTGCCCCACGCTCGAAAGATCTTGCGGACTACGCCTGAGTTGAGCGACCACTCATGAGGTTGCATTATCCTGCTCAATCTGTCGGGCCAGACTGTTGCTTACGCCTGCCAGATACGTGGCTTGGAGAAGCATGCCGTGACGGCGAGCCCAAAGCAACACCTGGACGGCTTCCCGACACAGGGGCCGAGATCCGGTGCCCCTTGCTTGTTGATGTAGTGCAAGGCAACCTGATTGTCTGTCCGAATTTGAATAATTTGATTGGACAGCCAATCTCTGAAAGCCTTTAGAGCGTTCCAGACTGCTCACAACTCCAGGAGATTGTGATCTGAAGACCTGATTCCCGGAAGGACCAAGCTCCTTGAGTGTGGCTCTGGCCATGGAAACAAGAGACAGAAGGTTGTCTGCCCTCGCCTCGGGAAGATAGGCATGAGCCGCCTGTGAATCCAGCAGAGCTCCTATGAATTCTAGTTTTTGAACTGGAAGAAGATGGGACTTTGGATAATTTAGAACAAACCCTAGTAGCTCCAGGAGTAGAATAGTCATCTGCATGGACTGTAGAGCTCCTGTGTCGGAGGTGTTCTTTACCAGCTAATCGTCGAGGTAAGGGAACACATGCACCCCCAGTTTGCGTAGCGACGCTGCAACCACCGCCAGGCATTTTGTAAACATCCTGGGTGCAGACGCGAGACCAAAGGGCAGCACACAATAATGGAAGTGCTGCATCCCCAGGCGGAATCGAAGATACTTCCTGTGAGCGGGAAGTATCGGGATGTGTGTATAAGCATCCTTTCAGTCCAGAGAGCACAGCCAATTTTTTCCTGCATCATGGGAAGAAGGGTGCCCAGGGAAAGCATCCTGAACTTTTCTCGAACCAGGAATCTGTTCAGGACCCTTAGGTCTAGGATGGGACGCATCCCCCCCCTGTTTTCTTTTGCACAAGGAAGTACCTAGAATAGAATCCCAGCCCTTCTTGCCCTGGTGGAACGGGCTCGACCGCATTGGCACTGAGAAGGGCGGAGAGTTCCTCTGCAAGTACCTGCCTGTGCTGGAAGCTGAAAGACTGAGCCCCCGGTGGGCAATTTGGAGGTCTGGAGATCAAATTGAGGGAGTACCCTAACTGGACCATTTGAAGAACCCACCGATCGGAGGCCACCTTTGGTGAAAAAAGTTTAACCTCCCCCCGACCGGTAGATTGTCCAGGCCAGGTACTTTTATGGCGGCTATGCTTATCCGGAGCCAGTCATAAGCCCATCCCTTGCTTTTGCTGGGGAGCTGCAGGGGTCTGTCTGGGTGCACGCTGTTGACACGAACGAGCGTGCTGGGGCTGAGCCTGAGAAGGCTGTCGGGAAGGTGGAGTGTACCTATGCTTATTGTAAGTATAGGGAACACTCCTCCTTCCCCGGAAAAAACATCTACCTGTTGAGGTAGATGCTGAAGGCGCCCGGTGGGAGAGTTTGTCGAGGGCGGTTTCCTGCTGGTGGAGCTGTTGTACCACCTGCTCGACCTTCTCGCCAAAAATATTATCCCCCCGGCAAGGGACATCCGCAAGCCACTTATGGGTCCGATTGTCCAGGTCAGAGGCACGCAGCCATGAGAGTCTGCGCATCACTGTACCTTGAGCAGCGGACCTGGATGCAACATCAAAAGTGTCATAAGCACACCTGGACAGGAATTTAAGACAAGCCTTCAGCTGCCTGACCACCTCCTGAAAAGGCCTGGCGTGATCCACAGGGAGCTTGTCCACCAAGTCCGCTAGTTGCTTCACATTGTTCCACATATGAATGCTCGTGTAGAGCTGGTAAGACTGAATTTTGGACACGAGCAAAGAGGACTGATAGGCCTTCCTCCCCAAAGAGTCCAAGGTTCTAGACTCTGCACTGTATGTTTATATTTGGTTTTTAATACACCACCTTTTGATTAATACAGCAAGGCACTTTACAATAAAACATACCTAAGAATCTGGAAAGGAACAACATAGTCACAACAGGAAAGAGAAAAACAGAGGAAAGCAGAAATGAAGAATTGTAAGGTCACAGACAATAGCTAATTACAGGTGTTAGTTACAGTGCCTCCCCTCAGGTGGCACCACCAAATGCCATGGTAAACAGATGGGTCCTACATATCACCTTAAAAGTCTCAAGTTGGAGCTGGACAAGGAGCAAATTCCATCATAGCTGGCCAAGAAAAAAGAAAGCTGCATCGCATGTAGACTTGAGTTGGGTCAAACTAGGAGATGGAACTACTAGGTGAAAGCCAAGGGAAGTGCAAGGAGGAAAAAGGAATAACTAAGTAGGCTAGGTATGGTGGTCTTCCTGAGGATAAGGCTTTATATACCCGAGCAAGTAATTTGAATTGGATCTGATATGGAATACTAAAGCCAGTGGTATTGAATAAATAAAGGAGTGATGTGATCAAACTTAGAGGCATGACATAATATCCAGGATAGAGAAGGAAACAGGTCTTTCCATGGTTCCTCAGGGCAAGGAAAGGAGGAGGGAGGGAGGCCTTCTCACAGTGAGGGGAAGACGGACCTTATGTGGTTCCTTGGGGTTGGGTGAACATGGAGACCTGTGGCTCCTTGAGACAGGACAGGAAGGAAAGCACCCTTGCCAAATCCTAATTTTGAATATGAAGATACTTTAATCACCTAAGCAAATATAGGGACATCCTTAGATTGCCCAGTACATAATGTATGGCCTTTCATGTGCCTCTGTACCAATGAAAGGGTCCCTAAGGAGCTCCCTAGATCCTATGTAGCCCACAGCAGCTTCGGTGTCATTCCAACTAATGACTTTGTAATAGTTCTGAGTAATCACTCTTATATGATTCCAGGTGTTCCAAGAAACAATGGAGTTTACTGAAAATAAATGACTCCAGTTATGATAACTTGACAAAATGTATATATTCTAGCGATGAATTAATTTAGGTAAGTGAACTGATGAATTAATTTAGGTAAGTGAATTGTATTTTTTATGTGTGGATTTGCTAAATGTCACCAGATGACTCCTGTGAGGAACCTTGTTTAGAGCCTCGAGACACCTTCTGCTCAATGTGCTGCTGTGGCTAGGAAAGCAAATAGAATGTTGGGTATTATTAGGAAAGGGATGGAAAACAAAAATGAGGATATTATTCTGCCATTGTATCGCTCCATGGTGCGACCACACCTCGAGTATTGTGTGCAGTTCTGGTCGCCGCACCTCAAAAAAGATATAGTGGAATTAGAAAAGGTGCAGAGAAGGACAACAAAGATAATACAGGGGATGGGACAACTTCCCTATGAGAAAAGGCTGAAGAGGATAGGGCTCTTCAGCTTGGAGAAAAGGCGGCTGAGGGGAGATATGATAGAGGTCTATAAGATAATGAATGGAATGGAAAGGGTCGATGTGAAGTGTCTGTTTACGCTTTCCAAAAATACTAGAACAAGGGGGCAACCGATGAAGCTGCAGTGTAGTAAATTTAGAACGAATCGGAGGAAATTTTTCTTCACTCAACGCGTAGTTAGACTCTGGAATTCGTTGCCAGAAAAAGTGGTTAAGGCGATTGACTTAACAGAATTTTTAAAAGGGTTGGACGGCTTCCTGGAGGAAAAGGCCTTAGAATGTTATTGAATGGGAAAAATCCACTATTTTTGGGATGGGCGGGACAAATTGTTTGTTCTTTTGGCCGCTGTCGGAGACAGGGTGCTGGGCTCGATGGACCCTTGGTCTATCCCAGCATGGTGATGCTTATGTACTTATGTACATTGTTCCCTTATTGTCCTGTTTTGTTTGCACAAGGAGAATTGTGTATTATTTTTATGGACTCCTGATGCAGGTGATAGAGCCAAAACACAGCCCATGTACAGTCCACATCAACTTAATTGACTAGGATTGACTAAGAACATCATGATATTGGATCACCTGATTTGTTCTGTTTGGTCATTCCCACTGTTTTTGCTGTTGCATTTTGTGGGCCTCATTTTCTTTTTTTCTTTGGATACTATCTTTTGCTTAGATGAATTTTCTCGTGGAAGATAAAAGTTATATAGTAACATAGTAAATGACAGCAGATAAGGACCTGAATGGTTCACCCAGCCTGCACAACAAGATAAACTCATTTTACATGGTATGTGATACTTTATTACATGGTATGTGATTTTCTCAGGGCACAGACAGTAAAAGTCTGGCCAGCACTGTTCCTGAATTAAAAGTTCTGATGCTAACGTCGAAGCCCCTTAAAATTTACACTCCAGCCCATCCATATCTATTCAGCCACTATCGGGGCGCACACCATAGAAGTCCGCCCAGCATTGGTTTTACTCTCCAATTACCGGCATCGCAACCCAATCTCCGCTAAGATTCCATAGATCCATTCCTTCTAAACAGGATTCCTTTGTGTTTATCCCATGCATGTTTAAATTCCATTACCGTTTTCATCTCCACCACCTCCAGCGGGAGGGCATTCCACGTATCTACCACCCTTTCTGTGAAAAAAAACTTCCTGACATTACTCCTGAGTCTGCCTCCCTTCAACCTCAATTCATGTCCTCTAGTTCTACTGCCTTCCCGTCTCCGGAAAAGGTTCGTTTGCGGATTAATACCTTTCAAATATTTGAACATCTGTATCATGTCACCCCTGTTTCTTCTTTCCTCCAAGGTATATATATTCAGGCAGCACCTCTCTCCTCGTACAGTTTGCAACGCAAATCCCATACCATTTTTGTAGTTTTTCTTTGCACCGCTTCCAGTCTTTTTACATCTTTAGCAAGATACGGCCTCCAAAACTGAACACAATATTCCAAATGGGGCCTTACCAATGACTTGTAGAGGGGTATCAACACCTCCTTTCTTCTATGCAGCCTAGCATTCTTCTGGCCACAGCTGTCACCTTGTCACACCAAGTTGTGTCTATGAGCAAAAGTGAGCTCTATTTTTGTGTTTGTCAGAAAGGATCTGGAAACCACATAGCAGCAGTGATTTCTTTAAGGGACACGTTTTCATTATGATTCTTCCAGATATTGTGAGATGGTGCCCAGAAGGTGAAGAGAAGTCAGTAGTCGCATAGTAAAGAAATGGGAGGAGCAAAACGACTGAAGATCAACTGCCAAAGGATGTCCTAAGAGATAAAGGAACTCCACAGACAGGGCCATGCCTAGGGTCTCTGGTACCCCCCTGCAGACTATCAGTTGGCGCCCCACCCCCCACCCCTGTGAAAATGATCGCTCACCACTTGCCACACTGACAGGAATTGTCAGCAATATTCTTAGAAACAAATTGCTATACATTGCAAAATAAGATAGCAGATGTAAATTCTCAAAGTGGGCATATTCCAAACACTAAAATTAAAATAAAATGATTTTTTTCTACCTTTGTTGTCTGGTGACTTTCTTTTTCTGATCATGCTGGCCCAGTATCTGATTCTGCTGCTATCTGTCCTCTTAACTCAATTTCCAGGGCTTCCTTTCCATTTATTTCTTTCCTTTCCTCCTTTCTTCTTCATTTCTAGTCCTCAGCTTCTGCCTATTTTCTTCATCCATGTGCAGTTTTTCTCCTCTCTTCCTTTTCCCTCATTTCGTCTCCTTCCCTCCCCTCTATGTCCAGCAAATTCTCCTCTCTCCCTGAGCCCTGCCCTCCCATCCATGCTCCTCTGTCCCCTGCCCCCTCCATTCATCCCTATCCAGCAATTCCCCTCTCTCCCTGAGCCCTGCCCTGCAATCCATATCCATCCATGCCCATCTGTCCCCTGCCCCCTCCATTCATCCCTATCCAGCAATTCCCCTCTCTCCCTGAGCCCTGCCCTGCAATCCATATCCATCCATGCCCATCTGTCCCCTGCCCCCTCCATTCATCCCTATCCAGCAATTCCCCTCTCTCCCTGAGCCCTGCCCTCCCAATCCATGCCCATCTGTCCCCTGCCCCCTCCATTCATCCCTATCCAGCAATTCCCCTCTCTCCCTGAGCCCTGCAATCCATATCCATCCATGCCCATCTGTCCCCTGCCCCCTCCATTCATCCCTATCCAGCAATTCCCCTCTCTCCCTTCCATGAACCCTGCCCTCGTATCCATGCTCCTCTCTCCCCTGCCCTCCCGTTCCCATGTCCCAACTGCCTGCCCTCTTCTCCCCCCCCCCCCCAACCAACATCCCTTTCCTTTTTTGTTTCTTTTAAATTTAGCTCCGTCCGGCAGCGCAGGCGCAGCGTCAGTGAAGGAGGCGGCACTAGTCCCGATGTGTCTAGCCTTCCCTTCGCTCAGTGTACTGCCTTCTTCTGATGTCATTTCCTTGATGTCAGAAGAAGGCGGAACACTGAGCGAAGGGAAGGCTAGACACGTCGGGAGCGCCGCCTCCTTCACTGATGCTGCGCTTGCCGGATGGAGGTAAATTTAAAAGGAAAAAAAGAAAGAAAGGGATCTTGCAGGAGAGAAGAGGGCGGGCAGTTGGGCAATGGGAGCGGGAGGGCGAGGTAAGCATGGTGCGGCGGCGCCCCCCAGAGGACGGTGCACCTCTGCCGTGCTTACCCCGCTTACCGTGTTGGCACGGCCCTGTCCACAGAGCACTGATTTTCACTATTTTTCAACAGGAGCCATGTTTATGTATGATTGCTTTATCGTCTTTGGCAAAAAAAAAAAAAAAAAAACAACCTTCAATGGGAGTGCCAAGATCATTGTTGGATAAAGTGGACAATGGGAAAGATACAGCTATCCTGAGGGTCTTCTCAACTGATATGGTGTGCCTGCCCCCCCCCCCCCCATCCTTCCACACACATTTTCTCTTTCCCCAAACCCATCTTCCCCCAACATATTCTCTACCCTGTTCCCTTGCTCCTCTAACTTTATCCCAGCTAATCCCAATCCTTATTCATTCCAACAGTCAGCCTTCACCATGCTGTCTCCACTCCCAGCTCCTTCAAGCTGGTTCTCCTTCCCCCTTTTTTAATCCTCCTGTATTTGCTCCAAAGGCTTGTTGGCAGAGTCACCTCTGGAACAGCCATTCTGTTTTCTTCTGGCTCCACTTGACTCTCCGCAGGTATGAGGTGCTCAGTGCCTACTCTCTTCCAAGCTGTTCTCAGTTTTATGAGAATACTGAAGGAGTTCAGGCAATACATGGCTCAAACTTACATAGAGCTTAATGGTGCATGTAGAAACAGAACAACTAATAGGGTTGTAGTGCCAGCAGCAAGACTTTAGAGAGGGGAAGAGTCAGGGAGCCACACTTGTCGATGGGCCTTGCATTGAAGAACAGTGCCATAAAGTTTGCCCATTAGGAGATTCTGCACTACAGATACAAGAGGAATCTATATATATGGCTTGTGCCTGTATAAATGGAAAAAGCAAATTCATCCCACATAAACATACAGTTTAGGAGGAAGTGACGTCAGCCTTAGAGATGGCAGCGTAATCTGTGAGTGCCGCTATCTCATGAGCAAAAACGAGCCTTTCCCCATGCAATCTAGTGGAAATTACTCCCTAACAGAGCAGAATCTTAGCGCTCGAAATGGCGGCGAAGAAAAAATTGGCAAAATTTAAATTTGTGGCTGAGAAGATGAACGCTAGCGCCGGAGCGGGTCTCAGGACATGCGGAGCAAAGATGGCGGCTGAAGAGAGAAAGTCGGACCTGGACCCCGAGGAGCAATTGGAGAGTGAAACAGAGCCTAGCAAACGGGACTTTGTAAGATGGTTCATAGTACATAAGTACATAAGTAGTGCCATACTGGGAAAGACCAAAGGTCCATCTAGCCCAGCATCCTGTCACCGACAGTAGCCAATCCAGGTCAAGGGCACCTGGCACGCTCCCCAAACGTAAAAACATTCCAGACAAGTTATACCTAAAAATGCGGAATTTTTCCAAGTCCATTTAATAGCGGTCTATGGACTTGTCCTTTAGGAATCTATCTAACCCCTTTTTAAACTCCGTCAAGCTAACCGCCCGTACCACGTTCTCCGGCAACGAATTCCAGAGTCTAATTACACGTTGGGTGAAGAAAAATTTTCTCCGATTCGTTTTAAATTTACCCCACTGTAGCTTCAACTCATGCCCTCTAGTCCTAGTATTTTTGGATAGCGTGAACAGTCGCTTCACATCCACCCGATCCATTCCACTCATTATTTTATACACTTCTATCATATCTCCCCTCAGCCGTCTCTTCTCCAAGCTGAAAAGCCCTAGCCTTCTCAGCCTCTCTTCATAGGAAAGTCGTCCCATCCCCACTATCATTTTCGTCGTCCTTCGCTGTACCTTTTCCAATTCTACTATATCTTTTTTGAGATACGGAGACCAGTACTGAACACAATACTCCAGGTGCGGTCGCACCATGGAGCGATACAACGGCATTATAACATCCGCACACCTGGACTCCATACCCTTCCTAATAACACCCAACATTCTATTTGCTTTCCTAGCCGCAGCAGCACACTGAGCAGAAGGTTTCAGCGTATCATCGACGACGACACCCAGATCCCTTTCTTGATCCGTAACTCCTAACGCGGAACCTTGCAAGACGTAGCTATAATTCGGGTTCCTCTTACCCACATGCATCACTTTGCACTTGTCAACATTGAACTTCATCTGCCACTTGCACGCCCATTCTCCCAGTCTCGCAAGGTCCTCCTGTAATCGTTCACATTCCTCCTGCGACTTGACGACCCTGAATAATTTTGTGTCATCGGCGAATTTAATTACCTCACTAGTTATTCCCATCTCTAGGTCATTTATAAATACATTAAAAAGCAACGGACCCAGCACAGACCCCTGCGGGACCCCACTAACTACCCTCCTCCACTGAGAATACTGGCCACGCAATCCTACTCTCTGCTTCCTATCTTTCAACCAGTTCTTAATCCATAATAATACCCTACCTCCGATTCCATGACTCTGCAATTTCTTCAGGAGTCTTTCGTGCGGCACTTTGTCAAACGCCTTCTGAAAATCCAGATATACAATATCAACCGGCTCCCCATTGTCCACATGTTTGCTTACCCCCTCAAAAAAATGCATTAGATTGGTGAGGCAAGACTTCCCTTCACTAAATCCGTGCTGACTTTGTCTCATCAGTCCATGTTTTTGTATATGCTCTGCAATTTTATTCTTAATAATAGCCTCCACCATCTTGCCCGGCACCGACGTCAGACTCACCGGTCTATAATTTCCCGGACCTCCTCTGGAACCCTTCTTAAAAATCGGAGTAACATTGGCTACCCTCCAGTCTTCCGGTACTACACTCGATTTTAGGGACAGATTGCATATTTCTAACAGTAGCTCCGCAAGTTCATTTTTTAGTTCTATTAATACTCTGGGATGAAGACCTCAAGGCGGAGATGGTGTCCACTCGCTGTAGTATCCAATTTGCGGTAGCGGAACTACATGACGAAATTAAGGAGATAGGCACTCGGCTTGCGGAGAACGAGAAGACAGAGACGCTCTCAATAGAACTGCGGGAACGCCAAGGATCCTTTAAAGTTGAACAGCAATCAAAAGTAGACTTAGAATTAATGCTGGAGGATCTGGAGAACCACACGAGAAGGTGTAATTTGCGCTTTCGAGGCATTCCGGAGGAGGAGCAATATCAGAACTCCGAACAGGTGGTGCAAGAGATTTGTGCCTTTTTACTGCAGCAAGACTCTAATGGAGCAAAAAGCCAGGCGAAGGAACATGTTGATCTGAAGCGGGCTCATAGAAGCCTTGGATCGCCAAGAGGTGGGCTACCACTCGATATAGTGGCCTGTTTTCACAAGTTCTCCACCAAAGAGAAGGTGTGGAAGAGAGTGCGAGAGATGGGAGAGATAACTTGGAATTCGATTAAAATCAAGATTTTCCAGGACTTGGCGCAGAAAACGCTGCAAAAAAGGAGCGATTTTAAGGAAGTCACTGCATATCTTCAGAAAGCAGGACTGCGTTATCGTTGGCTGTTCCCGTTTGGATTACAGATTACAGTAGGAAATAGCACTCGTTGCCTTCAAACACACCAGGGCGCGTGGAAAATATTAAGAGAGATGGGCTGCACGGATGTCCCGAGAGCAGAAGAGACCGTACCTCAACCCCAACGCAGCTCGCGAAGGAAGGAGACAAGTGGCTGGCAGACAGTTGAAGGGAGGAAAAGTCGTCTTTCACCACGAGCAGAGAGAGAAGAAATGGGAAAGGAAGATGGGAATTGAAGCAGTGATGGACTGAGTATGGACTTAATCTGAGTTTCTTTTGCACTTAGCGGGTAAACTATGGTGAGCAAAAGAAGGGTGACTCAAAAAGAATTAAGCATAGGGGAGTAAAAGTAATTGTTCAAGTTGATAAAGGGGGGGGAGCGGCAATGCTCGGAGGCTGGCGAGCTTCCTATTGGGTAAAACTGGCAAGCAGTGTAGTTGTTAAATCATATGAGTGAGCTTGTCATCAATAATAACTATTTCATTTTTGAAGATACATATTACCATCAGATTAAAGGAGTAGCTATGGGCGCTACAGTCGCGCCATCCGTAGCTAGCCTTTATATGACCACCTTTGAAAATGAGCATGTATATACTGTTCCTCTGATAGGTAAGGCTTTGGTATGGAAGCGCTATATTGATGACATTCTCATTGTTTGGGATGGTACTGAGGAAGAACTCCAGCAGTTTGTGTTGTTTCTCAATAGTGCTAATGCACATATGAGTTTTACAGCTACTTGGTATCCATCTGTCATCAGTTTCCTTGATGTAACTATTACCTTACAGGAAGGAAAATTGAGCACTTCGATTTACAGGAAGGAGACTGATAGCAATATGGTGCTCCATTACTCGAGTTTTCATCCCAGACATTTACGGGATAATATTTCTTCTGGTCAGTTTTTGCGATTAAAATGCATATGTACAGATAAAAAAGATTTTAAAACACAGGCAGCAGTCATTTGTCAGCGCTTTACATCAGAGTGGGTACCCTGATAGGGTGATCCGGAAGGCTTATAAAAGAGCCTCTAATGCGGAATGCCAGTGGTTACTGCAACCGAAGGATCAAGATAATTTAAATTCTCTGGTCTGTGTACTTCCCTTTTTGAATATCTCTCTATATAAAAGGCACCACCAACGTTCTAAATGAAGCCTCCAGCCGGAAGTGTGAAGTGGTGTAGATATCCGATTTCCCCATGAGTGTCTGCCCCACCCTCGCTCTCTCTGTAACACAGCTCCTGAGTCCTGACAAATATAAACAGTGAAGGAAAACACAGCAGGAATCCTGTATAATTACCAAACACTGCTCTCCGAAACTGGGAGGGGGGAGGAAGGGGAGAGAGGGCAGAGGGGAGGGAGAGGAGGGGGGAGACTCTCACTCTCTCTCTGTCACTCACACACTCGCACATTCACTCTCTCTCAAATGTGCACACTCTGATAAAAACCTTGCTAGCGCCCATTTCATTTGCATCAGAAACGGGCCTTTTTTTACTAGTGTCTAATATTATTCAGCAATTAATATGTAAACACTGGCATGTTCTTCAAGTACATGCACCCTTGGAAGATCGTCCCTGTTTCGCCTATAAGAGAGGGTGTAATTTGGGTGAGATTTTATCCGGGCGAAGGCCGGATTGGCATGAACAGCCGGGACACTTTAAATGCGGGTCCTGCACATATTGTCAGCATGTTTATGAGGGCAACATGATTCTGTACCCAATAATAGTCATCGGAATTTTTACATGCATAGCAGGACTGATTGCAACTCAGTTGGAGTAGTGTACTACATATGGTGCCTGTGTGGACTTTTTTATATAGGACATACGAAGAGGAAGATTAAAACACGCATCGGGAAACACATCAGTAATATTCGTACCTGTAGGAAGGAAGCTCCACTGTCAAAGCATTGGAGCGAGTTTCATCATCAGATTACTGATTTGAAATATACTGTGATCCTACAAATCAATCTGCAGAGGGGAGGAGATTTGAGTGTCATTCTGACTAAAAAGGAACAACGATTTATTTATATGTGGGACACTGTTTACTCTTGGGGTTTAAACAGAGAAGTTGAATGGTTGTGATGTGTGACAAAGTGGGTTTGGCTCCCTTGTGTGTGATGGTCCTTTAAATATGGGTGTTTCAAGCTGCTCTGAGGCCCTTCCCCTTTCGTTATACAGGAACCAATAGGTGGGTTCCTTTGGGTATTTGAACAGAGCAAGGCGTTGTGTAGTTGTTTGCTCTGGAGAGTTGGAGGGAGTGTTCCAGACACTTACCCGCTCGGGGTTAGTGTCCGATATTGAGGTTGATAGTAGAAACTTTTTTGTAAGTATTTTGATTTGAGTTATGAAAGTAGAGAGTATATATAATGAGTTATATTTTAGTACATGGTGAAAAAAAACTTTTTGGATTACTAATGAACATTCATGTTTACAGTTCCCTT
This sequence comes from Microcaecilia unicolor, assembly GCF_901765095.1. Classification (NCBI taxonomy): domain Eukaryota; kingdom Metazoa; phylum Chordata; class Amphibia; order Gymnophiona; family Siphonopidae; genus Microcaecilia; species Microcaecilia unicolor. Next base: position 350,928,314 of record NC_044031.1, on the reverse strand, counting down.
TCTGAGGAAGACATTCGAAACTCAGCTAGAGTTCAAGGGAAAATGATTGAGATGGCATGAGAATGAAGAGCACAAATGATTTTTTGATGAAATTTTAAATCACCTGCACGAGCACGCTGGGTTCCTAAGGGAAGTAACCTTTTTATATATATTTTTTCTCACTGACTATGAGTTTTTCAATCAGTGACGTTGGTGTTAGTGGTATGTGTATTACCATCGGATATTATTTAGAATAGAGTGTGCTCGCATCTATTAATATTTGTGGTGCGATATAAACTATTGTTTATAAGAAAAGATAAGAAAAGATTTAAGTGCGATCTGTACCACATGGGTCTGATATATTAGCAATTGATAGTTGCATTATAAGTAGTAGATGCAGGTGAGTGCGCATACACTTTAAGGAGGCAGAACACAGATTGTGCTATGATGGTTCCATCTACAACACTACCACATGCTTTCCTTAGGGACGCTATGGGTGTAATGGATATGGACTGAGCACAATTTAAAAATTTACACATTATTTAACATTGTTATATTGATTGTTTTATACATAGAGGGTTTATTTGATTTATACCTCAGTATTCTTATTTTGTGTAAGCAATGCAGTTGGCCAGTTGGTGGGGGGAGTGGGGGGGGGGAAGAGAGTGGGAGGGACAGGGGATCCAGGGAAGAGGGGGGCAGGGGGGTTGCGAATTGGGTCTTGGAATGTAAATGGATTAAACAACCCGGGTAAGCGGAGTATCATATTTAGGGAGCTCCGTAAAATGAAATGTGACATTGTTATGCTGCAGGAGACTCATATTAGAAAGCACGATGAATCTTTAATTATGAATAAAGGTCTGGGTGAAGGGACTGCACTGGCTGACTCTAGGGGGAATAAAACAGGAGGGTTGGCGATATATGTGAAAGAACATTTACAGTTTCATAAAAAGGCTGTATATCAAGATAAAGAAGGGAGGTGTCTTGCAATCAAGGGGCAACTAAATAATCGTAATATTACTTTCATAAATGTGTGTGCCCCAAATACCGGACAGGAAAAATATTTTGATACGATTAGAACGAGTTTAACATCCTTTGTAGAAGGGGTGGTGATGATGGGGAGAGATTTTAATCATTCGGTGGGTCCACTTGACCATTCAGCTAGGCAGGGGGGGAGGGGATAGGTATAGTGGGCGACAATTTCTTAGAATGATGCGAGAACTAGATCTGCTAGACATATGGAGATTGCAGCATCCAGGCCAGAGGCAATACACGCATTATGCGCATGTACAGGGAACATATGCAAGAATTGATGCAATCTGGTGTAGCCCGGGAGTGTGGGAAGACATGCGAGAGGCGGAGATTGAGAGTATCCATGCTTCTGATCACGCAGCTGTGTGGGTCCATTTAGATGGGTTAGGCAAACAAGGTATGGGACACCAATGGAGGCTTAATGAATCGCTTTTAGATGAGAAGGTAGAATGTGAAGAGGTGCGGGACACTATCAAAGAATGACACAGGCGAGGTCTCAGAGGGGATTTTGTGGGATGCTCTAAAGGCAGTAGTGAGGGGGGTTCTTTTTTTTTTTTTTTAATATTTATTAATTTTACATTTATATATACAAAACATAAATGCATTGGAAATCCAGCAATACTATAAAGAAATATATAAATAAAATATTTTACATATTGTAAATATGTTATTGAAATATTCTATTAATTTTGTCCACAATATCAGGTTAGAATCAAGATACTAGGATTAAGAATAGAGGAAATTAAAAAGGAAACAGAGCTAGAGAGGACAACAGAAGCCGACAGCCGACTTAACAGCATTTTACCTATGGGAGTATTTCCAAGGGTCTTCTCTCCCTTTCTTTACTTACAATAAATTCCAACAACTTCTTTGGGGTATAAAACACATAATTAACAGATTCAAAAGATACAACATTTGCAAGGAAATTTTAACACAAAAGAACCCCCTAAACTCAAAATTTTGGATTTATATAAAAGGAATTCCTTCCTCCTTTTTTGTGTGTTCCTTGCAATGTCAGGAAAAACCTGAATCTTAGCCCCTAAAAAAAGATCATTCAAGTGACGAAAATAAGATCGAAATATATTATTTTTATCTGGTTCTAGAGCAAAAGTAGCTATCAACGTTGTTCTTTCAGTTATAATTTCGAGAGAGTTCTCAAGAAATTCTGTTAAATTGAGATTAGGCTTATCTTCAGTTTGACCTTTGAAATTCTTTATCCCTGATAAATATTGGGCCCTCGTTATGGGCGGAAAGCCCTCCACTGGGATCTCCAATATTTCTCGGAAGTATTTTTTAAGCATGTCCACTGCTGATATCAATGGACATTTTGGAAAATTTAAGAGTCTCAAATTATTCCTACGTCCATGATTTTCAAGGTATTCAATTTTCCTTTCTTGAATCTCTCTGTCTCTGATTAATTCTGAGGTAATATTTTGCAATTTTTCCACTTCACCTTCAGTTTTAACATTTTTTTCACTCTGCTCTTGAAACTTTACAGACAAATTCTGATATCCTTGTTTTAACTCCAAAATGTCACCTTTCATGGATATATTCATCTGTGATAATATAGTACTCACACCCTGTATGGCATCCCATAGGGTCTCCATCGTGACTACAGCAGGTCTTATAATTTCTCCTCCAGCCGTCGGCAGCAAACTTCCAGGAGTAGAAGAATGGGGTTGACTCAGCCCCTGTTCCGGTGTTACACTTCCTGGAGTTAAGATGCCCCTGGGTCCTCCTTCCACGGAGATAGGAACAATCTCTTCCATTCTACATGGCCCCTGAGGGGAAAACTCGCTGCCAGGTTGCTGGGATGCTGTAAATGAGGGAGAACTTAACGTTACTCCCTCTATGCTGCGCTCCGCTCCCGAAAGAGGAGAGCTGGTCGAGGCGGAATTCCGTTGTCCCAGGGAAACGACGCCAAAACTCTCAAGTGTTGTCTGGCGGGTAGATGGCGTCGACTGCGGAGCCACGGAGGTAGGTGCCGCAGTTTTCCCCTTCCGCTTCCCCATCGTTAGACAGTAAACGGAGCCTTCGCGCCAGAACACTTGATGGTCTAAAGAGCGTCGTGTCCACACATCCGCTCAGACCGCCATCTTGATCCAGACCCCGCCTGATGTATTTTCTGAGGGGGGTTCTTATTAGGAAAGGGGCCTACAAGAAAAAGATGAGGGCAGCACATGAGTTGGAAGTGCGGAGGCAATTGGCTAGATTGGTAGCATTACATCAAAGGGAAGGGAAGTCACAACACCTACAGGAGCTTAAACAGTGGAGGGCAAAATTACAAGAGATCCAAATGAAAACAATGGAATTTCATAGGCAACTAATGCAACAGAAATTTTTTGAGTTCAGTAATAAGGCAGATAATCTATTAGCTAGGGGGCTACGAGAAAGAAGGATAGCAAATAAGATTACCAAAATAAAAGGCCCAAAAGATTTGTAAGTCCATCAGGATGGTGACATTAGGGAACAATTTATGAATTTCTATAGGACTTTATATAAAAGGGAATCAGTAGCCTCCATAGAAGAGATTAGGGCTCACTTGCAGAATCTCGGTTTACAACGAGTCACCGCTTCCCAGAGAGAGGTGTTGGAAGCCCTCATAACGCTGAAAAGTAGTGGGAGTCATCAAAGGCTTAAAGGGGGGGAAATCCCCAGGATTAGATGGTTACACAGCCAAATATTATAAAATCTTTCAACAAGAGTTAGGTCCGGTTGGGTAATGCCTGTTTTGTCGGTAGGGGACTCCCGACTAGTATGCAGGAAGCAGGGATTTCAGTACTATTAAAACCGGGGAGAGATCCTACATTGTGTGGCTCCTATCGCCCGATATCCTTGCTGAATGTCGATGTGAAAATCTTAGCCAAAGTCATGGCAGATAGGTTGGCTGGGATCTTGCCATCGCTCATTCATGAAGATCAATCGGGCTTTATCCAGAACAGGCAGGTAGCGGACAATATCAGGTGGACTCTGAACCTGATGTGGGGAGCCCAGAGAAGGGGGGATTCTATGACGCTCTTGACAATAGATGCTGAAAAAGCGTTTGATAGAGTGGAATGGGATTATTTATGGGAAGTCATGATGGAGATGGGATTAGGGCGGCCTTTTATAGGATGGGTGAAAGGGTTGTATGAACATCCTGTGGCTAGGATTAAGGTTAATGGGGGATGGTCAAGTACATTCAACGGGGAACGAGGCAGGGGTGTCCCCTGTCTCCGTTATTGTTTGCCATCTCCATTGAACCCCTAGCGCAGCGAATTAGGGAACTAGGAGAAGTGAAAGGAGTTAAAATGGGAGGGAGGGAACACAAAATTGCCCTATTTGCTGATGATCTATTGTTCTATGTAGGATCCCCCCTGGAAACTTTACCGGTGCTTATTCAGGAACTGAATTCTTTTGGGAGAATGTCTGGATTTAGAGTGAATTTTGACAAATCCAAGCTTATGGGGATAACGGTAACAGATCAGGAGGTAGAGCAACTGAGGAGGGGATCTGTTTTCAGATGGACAGACTCCAGTTTCCGCTATTTGGGCATACAAATACCGAGAGACCTCAGTACTCTGTACCAGTTGAACTATGTGCCGCTTATTGCAGCGATTCGGAGGGATCTTAGCAAGTGGAAGACAGGGTGGCTCTCGTGGTGGGGCCACATAGCGGCAGTCAAAATGAACATACTTCCACGTTTGCTATTTCTCTTTCAGACGCTGTCAATTAATGTCCCTAAGGGGGAATTGCAGAAAATACAGACGGACCTGGGGAAATATATTTGGTGAGGTAAGCAGGCACGGTTGTCACGGAAAATAATGCGGGGGACGGTGGAGCAGGGGGGAAGGGGAATGCCAAATATTTTATGGTATTATTACCGTTCAGTGAATCCAGACTGCCCCAATTTGACTGCCCCTATCGGATCGACCGTTCACTTGTCTATTAGATTGTAAGCTCTTTGAGCAGGGACTGTCTCTCTTTGTTAAATTGTACAGCGCTGCGTAACCCTAGTAGCGCTCTAGAAATGTTAAGTAGTAGTAGTAGTAGTATTGGGCAGCACAGCTTAGGTCAACTTTACTCCAAACCCCAATTTACCTATCTCCTGTAACTAGGCTGGAACAGATTTTCGTTCAAGGAGGAAGATTGGACGCATTATTATGGGGGGGGGTCTTACCTGGAGAATGATTATAAGAACTTGACATTGAATCCATTTCTCCCACACCTGCTTTTACTATGAGGGAGACTTAAACAGAAATTAAGGGGATTGCAACATAGATCTACTTATGCGTGGTTAACACAAGAGCCCGGGTTTCCGGGGGGGGGGGGGGGGGGGGGGCAGAGAATAAGATATTTAAATCCTGGTTCGATAAGGGATTGATTAGATTTCGAGAACTTACATCAGATGGGTGAATCAAAACGTTTGAAGTACTTAGTCGGGAATATGACCTGCCTGAGACTGACCTGCATGCTTATCTCCAAGTCAAAAGTTATATGGTGAAGGTCAACTGGCCTAAGGGAAATTGGCTAGAGAATGAGAAATTTGAGAATCTCTGGGGGGGGGGGGCATAATTTGGGGAGGCAAAGGAATCTCCAAATTAAATGAACATATTAGAGGAACTGGGTTTGTAAAGTTGTCCTATATGAAAGCATGGGAACAAGATCTTAACACAGAGTTCAGTGGGGGAGAGTGGAAGAAAATGTGTTTGGAGGTTAAAGTGGCATCAATATGCATACTAATTAAAGAAAATGCTTATAAGGTCATGAGCCGTTGGTATTATACCCCAGACAGAATAAAAGCTATGTACCCAGCTGCATTGGATGTATGCTGGCGATGCGAAAGAGGGAAGGGAACATATTACCACATTTGGTGGGAATGCCCGAATATACAGGGGCTCTGGAAATTGGTTGCGGAACACATAACGTTAGCAATTGGGGTTCAGTTCCCTTGTGATCCCAAATGTTGCCTATTGGGGTATGAGAACAAAAAAGGGAAGAAATGGCAATGTAGACTCAAAAGATTATGTCTAGCAGCAGCAAAGTTAATTATAGCAGTGAAATGGAAACAGAAGCTGGGACCCACGGGTCAAGACTGGAAGGCAAAATTACGCATGTTGGTGGGTTTGGAAAAGTTGACTGGTAGACGCCGGGGGCAATATAATCCAAAAGCAGAAGAATGGTTGCAACTGGAGGGGGTTTTTTGGGGGGGGGGGGGGGAGGAAAAGGGATAGGGGATACTGAATAATGAGGAGAATGGGGCGGACTGGTGGGGAGGGAGGGGATAAAGGTTAAGGGGGGGGGGAATAAACTGGATGAAGTCAGAGCATATATGTTGATGTTTTTGGTACTGTATAGGAGACTAAGTCTCTCCGAGTTTGTTACCTTGTTCTACTAATAAAAAGTTTTGCAAAAAAAAAAAATAAACATACAGTTTACTAGATTGTCACAAGGGGTTTAAGGTTGGAACACTATCCAGGGTCCAATAAACTTCCTTCTCATCATGCTGGTGTTTCGAGTTTTTGGTGTACTTCTCCTGTTCCCCCACAGAACGTCATCAATTTTATCAGTGCACATGTATCCTTGCCTTTTTTTGAGAGCTGTAAAATCCAAAGGCCTACAAGTGTATTTTCCTCTCTGCTCAGAAATTAATCTATACCTGCCATCCCCTTTCCGAGTGAGGATACGGGAGAGAGAGCCAGTGGTGTATTTATTCATGGTTTTACCAAAGGGAAATCGTGCCAAACGAATCTCATTGAATTCTTTGATTGGGTGACAGGAGAATTGAATCAAGGACGAGCTATGGACATAATCTACTTAGATTTCAGCAAAGCTTTTGACACGGTTCCCCACAGGAGGCTCTTAAATAAACTGGATGGGCTGAAGATAGGACCCGAAGAGGTGAACTGGATTAGGAACTGGTTGACGGTCAGAAGCCAGAGGGTGGTGGTGAATGGAATTTGCTCGGAGGAGGGAAAGGTGAGTAGTGGTGTTCCTCAAGGATCGGTGCTGGGACCGATTCTGTTCAATATATTTGTGAGTGACATTGCCGAAGGGTTAGAAGGTAAAGTTTGCCTATTTGCGGATGATACTAATAGAGTGGACACCCAGGAGGGAGTGGAAAACATGAAAAAGGATCTGAGGAAGCTAGAAGAATGGTCTAAGGTTTGGCAATTAAAATTCAATGCGAAGAAATGCAAAGTGATGCACTTAGGGAATAGAAATCCTCAGGAGACGTGTTAGGCGGGGAGAGTCTGATAGGAACGGACGGGGAGAGGGATCTTGGGGTGATAGTATCTGAGGATCTGAAGGCGACAAAACAATGTGACAAGGCGGTGGCCGTAGCTAGAAGGTTGTTAGGCTGTATAGAGAGAGGTGTGACAAGCAGAAGAAAGGAGGTGTTGATGCCCCTGTATAAGTCGTTGGTGAGGCCCCACCTGGAGTATTATGTTCAGTTTTGGAGGCCGTACCTTGCGAAGGATGTAAAAAGAATTGAAGCGGTGCAAAGAAAAGCTACGAGAATGGTAAGGGATTTGCGTTACAAGACGTATGAGGAGAGACTTGACCTGAACATGTATACTCTGGAAGAAAGGAGAAACAGGGGTGATATGATACAGACGTTCAAATATTTGAAAAGTATTAATCCGCAAACGAACCTTTTCCGGCGAAGGAGGTAGAACGAGAGGACATGAAATGAGATTGAAGGGGGGCAGACTCAAGAAAAATGTCAGGAAGTATTTTTTCACGGAGAGAGTAGTGGATGCTTGGAATGACCTCCCGCGGGAGGTGGTGGAAATGAAAACGGTAACAGAATTCAAGCACGCATGGGATAAACATAAAGGAATCCTGTTCAGAAGGAATAGATCCTAAGGAGCTTAGCCAAGATTGGGTGGCACAGCCGGTGGAGGGGATAGTGCTGGGCAGACTTATACGGTCTGTGCCAGAGCCGATGGTGGGAGGCGGGGCTGGTGGTTGGGAGGCGGGGATAGTGCTGGGCAGACTTACACAGTCTGTGCCCTGAAAAGCACAGGTACAAATCAAGGTAAGGTATACACAAAAAGTAGCACATATGAGTTTATCTTGTTGGGCAGACTGGATGGACCATGCAGGTCTTTTTCTGCCGTCATCTACTATGTTACTATGTTACTATTCAAGGTGTGTGTGTTGCGTACGCACCCGGTCAGACCTGGCCCACTGCCTGTACTTTAAAATCATTTCTACTCCAGTCTTCGTCTGGGCAGCAGCACTCATAGGTTGCCTGCAGCCTGCACTGGGACTTCCTCTCGGGACTGTCCTACCCCTTCTAATACAGCTTCCTGTTTTGTGACGGGCAAGACGGTTCAGAAAGGTAGTCCCAGTGCAGCTGCCTCTGCCTGGGCGAACACTGGAACAGAGATGATTTTAAGGTTCTGGGGGGTGCAGGGGAAAACGGGAGGGGGGAGCACACAGGAGATGCAATTCCTGTAAGAAAATTCCTGGCTACGCCACTGGAGAGAACTGCCTAAAAATCTTATATTCCTGAAAATCATAAACAGATATGTAAAATTAATCTCACTGTTCTTTCTCATGTTACTTACATGCAATGCAATTTTAACCCTTAGAAGCCTTGGGTTGTCCTCTATTCTAACTGGAGTAGTTATTTATGGTATTAATTGGTACACACATACACTCCAGCTGGTAAGAGGGCATTATAGGGCTGTACGTGAAATGTTGACTAACAAGGAATCCACTTCCCCATGTAAAACAACAGCTATCAAATATTTGCTACAAAAACTGAGCATGGGAGTGTCATGAGGTTCAGGTTTGTCCCCAAATTCTATTTAATAAGTATTTAAGGCAGTGGCGTAGCTAGGTGAGGCCATGGGAGCCTGGGGCCCCCAATTTCATCTGGGCACCTAGTTTTGCTGGCGGGGGTCCCGCGTTCCCTGCCCTGCTCTCTCTTCCTCCTGACATCCTGCACACTCCTTTGCATGCAGGACGTCAGGAGGAAGAGAGAGCATGGTCTCTGGCGCCGCGTTCCCTGCCCTGCTCTCTCTTCCTCCTGACATCCTGCACACTCCTTTGCAGGCAGGACGTCAGGAGGAAGAGAGAGCATGGTCTCTGGCGCTGCCATGTTCCCTGCCCTGCTCTGCAGGACGTCAGGAGGAAGAGAGAGAAGGGTAGGGAACACGGTGGCGCCGGAGAGGGCTTCAGCTGGCGGGGGTTGGGGACCCCAGCCAGACAAGGTATTTGCTGCTGTGGGGTACTGCAGGGTGGTGGGAGGATTGGTGAGGCGGTGGGGGAGCAGTGGCAGCTGAGTGGCCGACTAAAATGTGCCCCCCCCCCCCACATCGCGATGTCTGGCTATGCCCCTGATTTAGGGAATTTGTTTTAAAACTCCAGGTATTTAATTTATTTTTTTTTTACACAGAAGATATCCCTTTGTGCAATCCCCTGTCTCTACACTGACAGACAGCAATTATTAATTTAAAATTTATTCTTAATGAAGAAAGTGAAGAGATGGATGAATGTGAACAAATCTGAAACTAATTCAAATTAAACAGATGCTTTATCGATTAAAGAACTTTCCTCTCCCCCTTAGAATTTGTTCCAAGTATTGGAAAGATTACCCCCGTCTCTAGTGCTTCCTGTAAATTACAGTTGGGGTACCTGAGTGTGGGTTCTGGATTTAGTCACCTTATGAAAGCCAAGTTCAAGGATAGCTACAATCAGATACAAGGTTAGAGGGCTTACACTCAGTGCTTCACTATAGATGGAGACTTTTCTCCTACAATGTTAAATGTTCTTTTTTTTTTCAACTTTATCATCAGTCTGAAGGGCAGACTAGATAGGCCATATGGTCTTTATTTGCCTTCATTTTTCTGTGTTTCAATGTTTCTCCTGCCTTCTCTGTAAACACTTTTTTTCCATTAGAAACAATATACATTGTTTTGAAAATGCAAAACACTGCATGTTGTTCTCTCCCCCTGATTTAATCCCTTCCTAGGAATGATCCTACTACAGAGCAGATAGTACATGGGTTGTGAAACAACATCCAGTATGCAGAGTAGGTGATTTTCAAAAAGCCCTGTTACCCCAGTAAAAAAGAAAAAGGTATATTATTTTACCATGTCCCCATCGGTGAAAACCACTGTGAGGCACACTTTCAAAGTACCTAGACTTATAAAGTTCTTAGAAAATGAGACTCTTAGTCACCCACTGAAATTAAGCATCTAAAACTACAGTAACATTGTATATATAGATCTATCAAAACAGATTCTGAGAAAGATTCAAACAATTCAAAACGTAGCTTCAAATTTTAACTAGACAGAAGAAAGCACTGACTCAAGTGAAGCAGAGAAGGGGTCTGGCGGGAGGGGGGGGGAGGAAGGGAGGGACCTGGCCCCACCAGGTGTACCCCGCTCACCACAGACGTGAGCTCTCAACCCCCTAAGGGAAGCGCAACGGCCTGAGGGAATGGGTGAGGAAGCTAGAGCTGCAGAGTTATGACCCTCCACCTGCTAGATAGACAGAATACTGGGGTTTGGGTGGCTACACATGACCACATATAGTGAACCTCAGAAGTTCTCTCTATCTCCACCTGCTGGCAGAGGGACTGGATTGATCTATAGGACGCTATTAGGCTTATTTTCGAAAGAAAAGGGTGCCTGCCCATCTTTCGACACAAATCGGGAGATGGGCGTCCTTCTCCCAGGGTCACCCAAATCAGCATAATCGAAAGCCGATTTTGAACGTCCTCAACTGCTTTCCGTCATGGGGATGACCAAAGTTCACAGGGGCATGTCGGAAGCGTAGCGAAGGCGGGACTGGGGCATGCCTAACACATGGGCATCCTCGACCAATAATGGAAAAAAGAAGGGCGTCCCTGACGAACACTTGGGCAACTTTACTTGGTCCATTTTTTGTTACGACCAAGCCTCAAAAAGGTGCCCGAACTGACCAGATGACCTCCGGAGGGGGTCCATTTTTTGTTACAACCAAGCCTCAAAAAGGTGCCCGAACTGACCAGATGACCACCGGAGGGAATCGGGGATGACCTCCCCTTACTCCCCCAGTGATCACCAACACCCTTCCACCCTAAAAAAAAAACAAAAACAAAAAAAAAACTTTTAAAATATTTTTTGCCAGCCTCTATGCCAGCCTCAAATGTCATACCCAGCTCCATGACAGCAGTATGCAGGTCCCTGGAGCAGTTTTAGTGGGTGCAGTACACTTCAGAGGCAGGTGGACCCAGGCCCATCCCCCACTACCTGTTACACTTCTGGTGGTAAATGTGAGCCCTTCAAAACCCACCAGAAACCCACCTACCACGTCTAGGTGCCCCCCCCTTCACCCCTTAGGGATATGGTAGTGGTGTACAGTTGTGGGGAGTGGGTTTTGGAGGGAGTTTGGGGGGCTCAGCACACGAGGTAAGGGAGCTATGCACCTGGGAGCAATTTCAGAAGCTATCTGCAGTGCCCCCTAGGGTGCCCAGTTGGTGTCCTGGCATGTGAGGGGGAACAGTGCACTATGAATGCTGGCTCCTCCCATGACCAAATGGCTTGCATTTGGTCGTTTCTGAGATGGGTGACCTCGGTTTCCATTATCGCCGAAAATTTGGGACAACCATCTCTAAGGTCAACCTAAATTTTGTGATTTGGGCGTCCCCAACCGTATTATCGAAACGAAAGATGGACACCCATCTTGTTTCAATTATATGGGTTTCCCCACCCCTTCGCCAGGACGTCCTGCGAGGACGTCCTCAGGAAAACTTGGGCGCCCCTTTTGATTATGCCCCTCCCACGGAAGTTAAGGCACATCCCTAGTTATATTACCTTTAAGAAGGGTTTGAAAACATTGTTGTTTTATAAATTATAAATACGTATTTAGAAAGTAATACAGTACAATGAAAAGTTTTTTTTGTTAGGATTATGATTGACTAGGATAATTTGTCTTTGATAAATTTGATTTATTTATTGTTACATCCTAGATTTTTCCTAATCTAGCTTCTTTGTTGTAACCAGGGGCGTAGCCAGATGCCCAATTTTGGGTGGGCCTGGGCCTAAGATGGGTGGGCAGAACTCCGCCCTGTCCCACAAGTGATTTGGTCTCTCCCTCTCTCGCCTGCATGACATATGGTCTCTCAAACATCCCCCTCCCCCCATACCTTTTAAATAGCAGATTTTCACTGGCAGTGAGGCAGCCATGGGCAGCTTACGTTGGGACAGACAGAAGAAGGAGCTGAGAAGGAGAGAAGAGAACTGAAGAGGACAGACAGAAGCCACAAAGACACAGAGAGCTGAGAAAGAGAAGAAGAGACTTAATGCTGATGTCCTACTTTGTTTGCTGGCAAATAAAGAAGATTTCTCCCTCATTCTGGTGTGTGCTGTTTGACTCCTGAAGTACCACAGATTCTGCTAACACTAGTGGTAATTCCTGCAACAGCAGCAAGCAGCAAATAATACACACTGCTCATATTGGTTCCACAGCCTTCCCTCTGATGCAACTTCCTGTTTCCGCATAGGCAGGAATACATCAGAGGGAAGGCTGGTATGCAGGAAGGACAGGAAGTTTCAGCTAGTGGGGCTTGGGAATCCCTGCCAGACACTTCATAGGTGTGCTGCTACTGGGTGGGCCTGAGACCAAAGTAGGCGGGCCTGGGCCCACCCAGGCCCACCCTTGGCTACACCACTGGTTGTAACCTGCTATGAACTATTTCATTGGTATTAGCAGGCTATAAATGAGCTAACTGTAACTGTAAAATACAATCCTCAGGAAGCTGAAGGTCACCACAGCAGTCCAAGCTTACTTTCACTTATTTCAATATATTAAGAGTGGGTCAACAAGGAAAATAAAAGGCAACTGCTCGCAGTTTCAAATAGTATGATCTTATCTGCCTAGAACTCGGCATGAAGACCTAAAACTGTTCTTAGGCTCTTAGACATCTATTAAAAAAAAAACCGCTCTGGAAGATGCTAGAAAAATATCATACTTACACTGACTGCTAACACTGGTCCTACTTTGTACATGGCATAACGGTCTGTTCCTGCACAGATGTTTGGAACATCAGCGTTGGGATCCCCCAGTCCCAGCTCTCCAGTGATGTATCTGCTGAAAGCTTTCATTCGAGAAGGGCTGCCTCCAACACATACAAACTGAGATGGGAAGTATTCCACAAGGAAAAAAAATAAAAATAAAAAGACAGATTATTCAGTATGTTGCACAACTTAATGTTAGGAAATTGTAAACATCAATTAAAGAACACAGATGCCACAATTCTGTAAAGGTCGCCAAAAATTGTGTGTGCAAATTTAGGTGCATTTCCAATTTGCAGAAATAATTTAATTGAACAAGCCAATAAATGGCTTTTTAACAAGCAATTACTAGCACTAATTAGATTTAATTGGAGCCAACATGTGTAAAGTTAGACAGGAGATCAATGCCTAAAATTTACGCAGATTCCAAGAACGGGGGCAAGGAAATGGAAGGTCATGGGCATTTCAGGACAGAATGGGAGTGTGGCTTCAAATTATGCGCATAATTACAGAATGAGTGTTCCATACATAAATTTAGGCAAGGGCATTTGCACCATGTTTCTGCTGATGCACATTGCCATGTCTAAATTTACATGCGACTTTCTGCTTCAGCGTGTATTCTATAAACCATGCTGAACTTTAGGCGCAGCTTATGGGCAGGGCTAGACATCATATAAGGAGTTTTTTCCCACTTCTATGGTGTTAAGCTCTGCCCAGTGCATCCCAGAATGCACTGGGCAGGGCCTGGGTGTCGCCATTTTGTTCCGGGCAGGACCAAGGCAGGAGGGGGGAGCCGTTGCTCCTGCCCTCCTGCCTCAAACTTGTGGTAAGGTACAGGGAAGGGAGGGGTGCCTGCGCAGGGGAAGGGGTTTGGTCCACCAGGGAAATTTTTTTTTTAAAGGTTTCAGGTTCACGGGGGGAGGGGGGGGGCCTGTCGTGGTCCATGAGGGAACATTTTTTAAAAAGGTTCAGAGGTCACAGGGGAGGGGAGAGTTGTGGGGGAGGGGGGGCGCCAGGAAGTGAGAAATAGGAAGCACAAGCTTGCAGCCTTTATAGCTTCCTGCTTGTGCTTCTCTGCTCTCAGACGGCTCCAGAGCAGCCGTAAAATTTCCTCGTTAAATTAGGGCTGCTCTAGAGCTGTGCATCCCATGGAATACACATTTGATTACGAATGAGCTCATTAGAATTCATTTGCATGGGGTTCTGGGCAGGGCTTCCGAGAGGGAGGGCAGGGGGGACAAAATTCCCCCACAGTCCCCAGTCTCACCCGCCCGCCCTCGGCTCCATCGACAGCCCCTCTCTATCCACCACCGGGGCCCCCTGCATTCAAATCGATTTGGCAGCGCCTCACCTCCGTGTGAAAGCGCAGCGGCAGATTGCCTTCCTTTGGGCCTTCCCTTCCTGTGTCCCGCCTTCGTCTGATGTAACTTCCTGTTTCTGCGAGGGCGGGACACAAGGAGGGAAGGCCCGAAGGGAGGCGATCTGCCGCTACTCTTTCACAAGGAGATGAGGCGCTGTCGAATCAATTTGAATGCAGGGGGCCTGGTGGCGGACGGAGTTGCGGGCGGGTGAGACCGGGGACTGCGAAGCCGGGTGGCCTGAGTACCAATTGGGGGGGGGGGGGCTGCGGCGGCAGCCTCAGGGGGACGGCCTTGCCCCGGCTTAGTCTCTCCGCCCTGTTTCTCGGTGGCTGCTAACGGCACACGTTAGAGCCACGGAAAACCCCTTTGTGCATTCCTAGCTACCTAAACGTTTGCTTCAGACAGGTTAGAACCAGTCTAAAGCAAACGTTAATAGCAAGATAAGCTTTGTGCATCTGGCCCTTAGTCAAGCAAAATAGCAGGCTTTGCACAGCTCTTATCCTGATTGGGCATATCCGTTGCACAGGACGCAAAGAAGGGCTCCTATCTAGGTATCAACATTTCAATCATACTTTCTGGATCAGATTTGATGCTGAGAGGGATCTTCCTGCTTGTTCATACGGTGTTACAATCAGCAGCATTGAGTGGCAATGAAACACCACATCCAGAGGAAGCAGCCAGACATCGTGAAAGAGAAGATGATGCACAGTATAATATTGGCCTCAGGGCTTCTGCTGGTGGCAGTGCTGTGAATTTGAGTAAAACTGCTGTATGGTTTGAGTTAAAGAGGTGACAGTGCTGGTGTCAGACCTGTGAGTTCTTGTACCAAGTAGAGCGCTTCCGAGCATGGTACTCAGACCTGGTTCTGTTTGGCGGCCGGAAAACCCCGGCTGCGCTGACTGCCGTTCCCCAGAGGTTGAGTCCCTAGGTGCGGGCGGCCTGCAGGGCTTACGAGATGGAGCAGGAAGCGGGGTGATGAACGTGACAGCCACACATGCAGCAGGCAAGAGAGTGATCCAGGTACAGGCAGAGTCAGTAGGCAGGCAGCAGGCAAGAGAGTGATCCAGGTACAGACAGAGTGAGTAGGCAGGCAGCAGACATGAGAGTAATCCAGATACAGGCAAGGTCAGTAGGCAGGCAGCAGACATAAGAGTAATCCAGGTACGGGCAGAGTCAGTAGGCAGAAAAACGGAAAATGATCAGAGCAGATCGTTAAGAGACAAAATGTAATTTATTATTAAAAACCTTTGTACAAATCAGCTCTTAACGATCTGCTCTGATCATTTTCCATCTTGGAGTTTGCAGATTGTCTGCTTTTCTGCTTTCTTAGAGTCAGTAGGCAGGCAGCAGACACGAGAATAATCCAGGTACAGGCAAGGTCAGTAGGCCGGCAGCAGACACAAGAGTAATCCAGGTACAGGCACAGTCAGCAACGAAGAACAAAGTAGAGAAGAAGCACACTACTGAGCAAGTAACACCTACCAAAGTAGAAGCCGAAGCAAGGAGTCTAGGGAGAGCTCAGCTGATAAAGTGCTGGCATCTGACATCACCAGGGAGAAGGGGCACAGCCATAGGACAAGAACAGGGGAAGGAGGAACCGGAAGACCAATAGGAGAGAAGCAAGGGAAGCCAGGCAGAGGAAGAGCAGACCCAGGTGGGTGGAAGCAAGGCAATCAAGGAGCCTGGAAGCCAGGCAGAGAGAGAGCAGAGCCAGGTGCATGAAAGCAGAGCAATCAAGGAGTCTGCAGCCAGAGAAGAACTACACACACATGGCTCAGGGCTGTGACAGTCAAGTGTGCATCTTGACGGAACCCTGCGCAGTCCGAGGACGCCACTTGCGTTGAGGTAGGGGACATGACAGCTGGATTATTGCACTGGGTTTGTTCTGGCTTTGTTAATTCAACTAATAAGAGTACATCATTACCAATTCTCCCAATCACCCTGTCCCTTCACTGACTCAATGACCACCAATCAATCTCCAAATTTAAACCTGTGGGATGTTTAGTATCTAATGAATAAATCCAACACTGTTGTTTCATATTAAGTAACTTATCCATATCACCACCCTCCCACCCCAATTCAATTTTATCAATAATACGCCAGCAAATATCAGTTAATGAGTGGCCCTTGGACAACCAATAATTGACCAAAGGTGCACTCAAAACTTTAAAATTCAAATGAGATCTACATTCATTTAATCGTAATTTAATAGGTCTGCTAGATCTCCCGACATAGATCAGGTAGCTAAGAGTAACCACTGGGACTTCTATGTGGCACAACAGGTTCTGAGTCATGCACAGAAAATTAGAAGACGGAAATAATAGTAACTTGTGGGTCATGTGTCACATTGCACTTGATTTGGTGTGATATGAACTAGGGCTAAATGCTGACAGTACAGAGAGGAAAGAAGTACAACTATTTCAGAAGAACAGGTCAGCCATGAGGAGTGGAAGACTGATAGTCTAGAAGAAAGCAGAGTGCCAATGGATAAGTAGAGCTATTGCTTCATCCCATTAAAGGGAAATGGCCCAGAGTACTTGAAGAACAGGATCTCCCTCTACACACCTCCAAGATCACTAAGGTCTTCCCAAGGAGTAATCCCTAACCACACCCTCTCCAAAGGACATAACACCATGTGATATTTCTCTGGAGTAGCCCCACACTCTGGAACGCACTCCCTGAAAGAATTTGCTTAACACAAGACTATCTCTACTTCAGGAAGCAGGTGAAAGCCTGGCTCTTCTGAGGCAGCCTGGGCAAAGAAATCATATTAATTTTAACTTTTCAGTCCTGTAAAGTGGAGGCATGCCATCTGGGTTTAATTTACTCAGAAGTCTAGCTTTTGCTAGACTAGAGGTTAGAAAGGTCAGTGAGAAATGAAACTTTCTTTGTCCCTTTTTGAGTGATGGACTGTTAAGGATAGGTATTATTTACCACATCTGGATACCATTATAAGCAAGGCATACTGGACAGTTTTGCAGGCAGTTTAAAGGATTAGGCTAATGCTGGTTAGAAGGAGATGGCTTAGATATAGATAATTCTAGATGATTTAGAATTTGTCTTATAAGGAATTCTGATTTCTGCTTATTTTAGAATAT
The DNA here is from genome assembly GCF_901765095.1 of Microcaecilia unicolor. Taxonomy (NCBI): domain Eukaryota; kingdom Metazoa; phylum Chordata; class Amphibia; order Gymnophiona; family Siphonopidae; genus Microcaecilia; species Microcaecilia unicolor. The sequence goes on along the minus strand of NC_044031.1, from coordinate 350,910,851 downwards.
GTTTTATTCTGTGTAATTAATAAGTTCTATTTCTATGTAGAATATCTTTTCAATTCAGTGTTACATCTTTGACTGACTTTTCAAGTGAGATTGTCTGCAGTTTAAGAGGTCATCATCTGGTTTGAATTATCCACAGTCCTAGCTAGTTTTGTGTATGAAACTAATAGGTGAAAGAGGTCAGGAAAAGTCTTCTCCTTGATTAATTATAGCTAAGTATAGAACTGGTATTCTGAAAGTAATAAATGTATTTGTGCCATTAAGCAAGACTGGCCCCTTGGCCCTTGACCCCTTAATGAATGCCAGAGTCCAGTTAGCAGTTAGTATGAAGTTAGCTGGGAACCTAAGAATTTAATAATAATAAAATGCAAGAGATAGGTGCCACATTGTCTAGTGTGAGAGGCCCCAGGTCATAGGTCAGTTTAGGAAATATCTTAAACCTATGTAACTGATATTTTTAAGTAATGTATAGAGATAATTAGTTCAAGGCAGGGTAATCAATCTATTCTTTACCATCTGGTGAGAAAGGGGGGCTAGAGAGGTGTAGGACCCTATATAACTGAGAGCAGAAGCAGCTTACGTTAGAAGAAAGAGAAGAAGAGAAGGAGCTGAGACGAGAGAGGACAGACAGGAGACGCAGGATCCAGAGAGCTGAGAAAGAGAAGAAGAGACCTAGTGCTGATGTCCTACTTTGTTTGCTGGCAAATAAAGAAGACTTCTCTCTCATTCTGGTGTGTGGTGTTTGACTCCTGAAGTACCACAGATTCTGCTAACAATAGTGGTAATTCCTGCAACACTTCAACTAGGCCTTTAATGGAAGAAGTAACTAAGTTGCTAGTCACATACACACAACGACTAAGATATGCAGCAGTCTTGTGGCAATGGAGGCTGAGTCCTTGCCTGTCTGCCCTTTCTCTATTTCATCTTAACCTTTTTTTTCTCTTTGCTGTACAGTCAATAATGGTGTTATTTTCCTTTCTTAATGCCCATTTGCCTGCTTCCACTTCGGTCTGTTCTAGCCACCCGGCCAGCTGGATAGACGGACGGATACTTTGCTCACCTTTATTCCAAGTTTTGGGGCCAATAATCCTGCATCTTTGGATTTCCATCCCACTTTTCTTAAATCATGTAGGCCAGGGATCTCTAAAAGATTGGAACTGGGGCTGGGATCTGCACCACAAGCCTTTATTCAAAACTACCTGGGAATTTTATATTATTTGATATCTACTCCCAGCTCACTTAGCCTAATCATTGCAGTGACAGTTATTGGATGGGGACGATGCACCAGGGCTCCATTCAAAGCCCTGCAATTATGGGCCTTATATTGGGCCACTAGCCCTCTCATTTTATAAATAGCTGCTTAACTGTGCCACTTATGCATCTACATTTACAGAATACCATCATTTATGCAGACAAGAGTATGCTTACGCACATAAATGGCAGCATTACACTCAGCACCACATGGAAGTATAATAAAGGAATAACTTTTCATAGGTAGAGTAGTAATTTGTTATAAATCGTAATCAGTGTGTCATTTGGAGGGGCTGGTTATATTCATGCAAAGATTTTTTTTCTCCTCGTAGAGGGCCACTAAAACAGACATCATGTTATGAGAATCAGGTACTCAACATTCAGAGTTTCGATTTATTTATTTATTTATGGCAGTTATATCCCATATTAAACGAATTAGGTTGAAACCTGGGAGTATTTACAATTTCTTTTCCCTGTGCCTAGATCAAAAGAAAAACATGGTTTGTGGGAACTTGCTCCTATTGTTTTGTGGAATGTAGTGCTACATTACAAAATGCAGTTAATATTGTTTATGATTACTATTTAAAAGAAAGATATTAAATAATGAGGGCAGAGCTACCAGAGTCAGTCTAAATGTGCCAATATTTTCTAGTTCTGTGATATATTTTTATTTCTTCTTCAAGTCAGTTTTCAACAGCATTTTCTCAGTTATCCAAATGCAAACACAATTAATGTTAATGTATAAGTTTTGGATGTTTGTGAATTCTATTATTCTGTCTCACTGTATTTCCAGTTTTGGCACAGTATAACTCATCACAAGACGGAACTCCAAAAGACAGCCAACCTGGTTGAAAAGTGAGGTGAAGGAAGCTATTAGGGCTAAAAGAAATGCCTTCAGAAAATGAAAGAAGGAACCATCTGAAAATAACAAGAAGCAGCATAAGGCGTGTCAAAGCAAATGCAAGGCGCAGATAAAGAAGGCCAAGAGGGATTACGAAAAAAAGATAGCATTAGAGGCAAAAAAGCATAGTAAAATTTTTTTCAGTATATTAAAAGCAGGAAGCCGGCAAAAGAATCGGTTGGACCGCTGGATGACCGAGGGGTAAAAGGGGCGATCAAGGAAGACAAAGACGTAGCGGAGAGACTGAATGAATTCTTTGCTTTGGTCTTCACCGAGGAAGATTTGGGTGGGATACCGGTGTCGGAAATGATATTTCAAGCGGACGAGTCGGAGAAACTTACTGACTTCACGGTAAACCTGGAGGACGTAATGGGGCAGTTCAGCAAACTGAAGAGTAGCAAATCCCCTGGACCGGATGGTATTCATCCTAGAGTACTGATAGAACTGAAAAATGAGCTTATGGAGCTACTGCTAGTGATATGCAATTTATCCTTAAAATCGAGCGTGGTACCGGAAGATTGGAGGGTGGCCAATGTAACGCCCATTTTTAAAAAAGGTTCCAGGGGAGATCCGGGAAATTATAGACCGGCGAGTGCCAGGGAAAATGGTAGAGGCTATTATTAAAAACAAAATTGCAGAGCACATCCGAGGTCATGGATTACTGAGACCGAGTCAGCACGGCTTTTGTGTGGGGAAATCTTGCCTGACCAATTTACTTCAATTCTTTGAAGGAGTAAACAAACATGTGGACAAAGGGGAACCGGTTGATATTGTGTATCTGGATTTTCAAAAGGCATTTGACAAGGTACCTCATGAAAGGCTACGGAGGAAATTGGAGGGTCATGGGATAGGAGGAAATGTCCTATTGTGGATTAAAAACTGGTTGAAGGATAGGAAACAGAGAGTGGGGTTAAATGGGCAGTATTCACAATGGAGAAGGGTAGTTAGTGGGGTTCCTCAGGGGTCGCTGCTTTTTAATATATTTATAAATGATTTAGAGATGGGAGTAACTAGCGAGGTAATTAAATTTGCTGATGACACAAAGTTATTCAAAGTTGTTAAATCGCGACATGATTGTGAAAAATTACAAGAGGACCTTACGAGACTGGGAGACTGGGCGGCTAAATGGCAGATGACGTTTAATGTGAGCAAGTGCAAGGTGATGCATGTGGGAAAAAAGAACCTGAATTATAGCTACGTCATGCAAGGTTCCACGTTAGGAGTTACGGACCAAGAAAGGGATCTGGGTGTCGTCGTCGATAATACTCTGAAACCTTCTGCTCAGTGTGCTACTGCGGCTCGGAAAGCGAATAGAATGTTGGGTATTATTAGGAAAGGTATGGAAAACAGGTGTGAGGATGTTATAATACCACTATATCGCTCCACGGTGCGACCGTACCTTGAGTATTGTGTTCAATTCTGGTCGCCGCATCTCTAGAAAGATATAGTGGAATTGGAAAAGGTGCAGCGAAGGGCGACTAAAATGATAGCGGGGATGGGACGACTTCCCTATGAAGAAAGACTAAGGAGGCTAGGGCTTTTCAGCTTGGAGAAGAGACGGCTGAGGGGAGACATGATAGAGGTATAGATGAAATAATGAGTGGAGTGGAACAGGTGGATGTGAAGTATCTGTTCACCCTTTTCAAAAATACTAGGACTAGGGGGCATGCAATGAAACTACAGTGTAGTAAATTTAAAACAAATCGGAGAAAATTTTTCTTCACCCAACGCGTAATTAAACTCTGGAATTCGTTGCTGGAGAACGTGGTGAAGGCGGTTAAGCTTGGCAGAGTTTAAAAAAGGGTTAGACGGTTTCCTAAAGGACAAGTCCATAAACCGCTACTAAATGGACTTGGGAAAAATCCACAATTCCGGGAATAACATGTATAGAATGTTTGTATGTTTGGGAAGCTTGCCAGGTGCCCTTGGCCTGGATTGGCCGCTGTCGTGGACAGGATGCTGGGCTCGATGGACCCTTGGTCTTTTCCCAGTGTGGCATTACTTATGTACTTATGTTCAAGGAAAAAATATAAGAAAACCAATGGACTGCATTAGGGACTTATGGCCTGTTTAGTTATGTTTAAACAAATGAGAGATCGGCATGAAATAAATTAATTATTTTTATTATTTTGACTTATGAAATCAACTTGTCCCTGAAACATGCTCAGAACAGAATAATCCATTTGTACAAAAGAGATGAGGTGAAGATGTGATTCCATGTGCCCCAATGAAAGGAGTTTAATTTTACTTCCAATCTTTATAACACCAGGCTTCCCAACGCAGATTACAGGAACAGTTAAGATGAACCCATCAGTAAACAGGATATCCTCACTGAAATTTGGCCATGTATTACTCTATTGTATAGAGCAGTGTAGAAAAATGAGCACAAACTACAGCCTTTATTAGTGCTGTTTCCACCGTTACAATAATTTTTTACGCTGTTATAGTGATATTCAGTTTTGATTTCATGATATTTACAGTGGGGGAAATAAGTATTTGATCCCTTGCTGATTTTGTAAGTTTGCCCACTGACAAAGACATGAGCAGCCCATAATTGAAGGGTAGGTTATTGGTAACAGTGAGAGATAGCACATCACAAATTAAATCCGGAAAATCACATTGTGGAAAGTATATGAATTTATTTGCATTCTGCAGAGGGAAATAAGTATTTGATCCCCCACCAACCAGTAAGAGATCTGGCCCCTACAGACCAGGTAGATGCTCCAAATCAACTCGTTACCTGCATGACAGACAGCTGTCGGCAATGGTCACCTGTATGAAAGACACCTGTCCACAGACTCAGTGAATCAGTCAGACTCTAACCTCTACAAAATGGCCAAGAGCAAGGAGCTGTCTAAGGATGTCAGGGACAAGATCATACACCTGCACAAGGCTGGAATGGGCTACAAAACCATCAGTAAGACGCTGGGCGAGAAGGAGACAACTGTTGGTGCCATAGTAAGAAAATGGAAGAAGTACAAAATGACTGTCAATCGACAAAGATCTGGGGCTCCACGCAAAATCTCACCTCGTGGGGTATCCTTGATCATGAGGAAGGTTAGAAATCAGCCTACAACTACAAGGGGGGAACTTGTCAATGATCTCAAGGCAGCTGGGACCGCTGTCACCACGAAAACCATTGGTAACACATTACGACATAACGGATTGCAATCCTGCAGTGCCCGCAAGGTCCCCCTGCTCCGGAAGGCACATGTGACGGCCCGTCTGAAGTTTGCCAGTGAACACCTGGATGATGCCGAGAGTGATTGGGAGAAGGTGCTGTGGTCAGATGAGACAAAAATTGAGCTCTTTGGCATGAACTCAACTCGCCGTGTTTGGAGGAAGAGAAATGCTGCCTATGACCCAAAGAACACCGTCCCCACTGTCAAGCATGGAGGTGGAAATGTTATGTTTTGGGGGTGTTTCTCTGCTAAGGGCACAGGACTACTTCACCGCATCAATGGGAGAATGGATGGGGCCATGTACCGTACAATTCTGAGTGACAACCTCCTTCCCTCCACCAGGGCCTTAAAAATGGGTCGTGGCTGGGTCTTCCAGCACGACAATGACCCAAAACATACAGCCAAGGCAACAAAGGAGTGGCTCAGGAAGAAGCACATTAGGGTCATGGAGTGGCCTAGCCAGTCACCAGACCTTAATCCCATTGAAAACTTATGGAGGGAGCTGAAGATGCGAGTTGCCAAGCGACAGCCCAGAACTCTTAATGATTTAGAGATGATCTGCAAAGAGGAGTGGACCAAAATTCCTCCTGACATGTGTGCAAACCTCATCATCAACTACAGAAGACGTCTGACCGCTGTGCTTGCCAACAAGGGTTTTGCCACCAAGTATTAGGTCTTGTTTGCCAGAGGGATTAAATACTTATTTCCCTCTGCAGAATGCAAATAAATTCATATACTTTCCACAATGTGATTTTCCGGATTTAATTTGTGATGTGCTATCTCTCACTGTTACCAATAACCTACCCTTCAATTATGGGCTGCTCATGTCTTTGTCAGTGGGCAAACTTACAAAATCAGCAAGGGATCAAATACTTATTTCCCCCACTGTATATCTACTACTACTTATCATTTCTAAAGCACTACTAGACGTACGCAGCGCTGTACACTTGAACATGAAGAGATAGTCCCTGCTCGACAGAGCTTACAATCTAATTAGGACAGACAAACAGGACAAACAAGAGATAAGGGAATATTAAAGTGAGGATGATAAAATAAGGATTGTGAACAAGTGAATAAGGGTTAGGAGTTAAAAGCAGCATCAAAAAGGTGGGCTTTTAGCCAAGATTTGAAGATGGCCAGAGATGGAGCTTGACATACATATGGGATGCTTTCAAATGAATTAAAAAGCTGTCAAATAAGTAAAAATTAAAAAAAATCTTTTGTCTTCTACCTTTTAAGGCACTGCCTACCCAACTGGAACAGCTTTTGACTTTTTACAGATGGACCATGCATAGGCAGTCCATTATTTCTAACAATATTTTACTATTGCTTTCAATAGTGTTTGCTATTGTTTTGGGTGTACAAGTAACTCCACCAACTGCCAGCATGATACACCTACTGACTTCAACCCATATAATAGGCTAGATAGCCTCGTACCATCTCCTGTTCTAAATCTAACCTCCTTGAGGACTCCAGGGAACCTGCCTGTCTAGCCATTGAACACACAATATTGAAACACCACCCCCAACTGGCAGCAATGCAGCTGGATGACTCCTGCTCAGCTTAGAGGGAACAGTGACTGTGAGTCAGTCTTTCCACCAGAAACTAGAAACACTCTCTATGCTGTTCCCTGCTCTGTTTGGTTAGAAGAGCAGAAGGCCTGACCTGGGAATCACCCCTAGATCCTCTGAATGGCGCAAGGCTGCCACCAAAAACACAGATCCATCCCTAGCTGCAAGTGATTTGTTTCCAAAACGTGCATGTTTGAACAACAACAACAAAAAAAAGCACAATGCGGTGGTACAATATCAAACATATAAATGGTGAGTGACCGTACTCACCCGCAAATGCGCATTAGAGACTTCCCTCTCTGTCCCGCCCCCGCATCAATACGTGATGACGGGGGCGGGACATAGAGGGAAACTGCACGAAGGGGGGGGGGGGGGGAACAGCCAACATCGCTACCGCTCCCCCCCCCTGAGGTCACCGCTACCGCTCCCCCCCTCCACCCGGCCCGAACACTCTCTTCAGTATTGAACTTACATTGCCGACATGCAGCAGGCAGATCAGCTGAGCTCCTGTCGGCCTTCCTTTGCTGCTTGTGTCCCGCCCTCGCCGACGTTACGTCACACGAGGGCGGGACACAGGCAGAGAAGGAAGGCCGACGGGAGCTCTGCTGAACTGCGTTTCGGCGACTTGAGTTCAATAGCGAAGAGAGGGCCCGGGCCGGGTGGAGGGGTGGCGGCGACCTTGGGGAGGGGACCTTGGAAAAACCCCATACTAGCCCGTTTTAACGGGCTCAACGGCTAGTAGTGTTATGAATAGTCAGTGTGATTTGAGCCATATGTGGTTTATGCTTCCACCATGAATGTAATATTCTACCTTTACATCTCCAAACAAGGCCGGAAAGTCATGGGTGCCAGTCCCAAGATCAAGATGGTACAAGATGTCTTCTTTCATTTTCTGAAGATGAGGGTTGGAAAGGTGAATGCAAGAGTTTCTGTTAATAGGAGGAGAATATTATTAAAGTGCTGAATGTACATAGAAGGCAACAGACAAGACATAATATGTTTTAAACAATCAAATAAAACCTTATTGTAGTACAGCTTTTTCTGAGAGAACAGAAGCATTAATGAATGGAAAACACCAACACTGTCCTGAATGAGGGTTGCACCTGGGTTCTTCACAGTCCACAGGGGCAAAGTGATGCCCTGCAAGTCAAGATATACTGACCCACTAGTACAAAGTATAAAAGTAACAGACCTTTATGAAATAACAACAGTTCATTTATGTTACAATAAACAATGGAATTCAGTATTTCAGGTCTGTGAGGGACTCTCATAAGAAGAGAGACTTTGATGAACTCTCACATGCAGAGATGAGCTAAACAGTGGCATCGCTAACACTGAATAGGCCCTGGGTAGAAAAATAAAGATGGGCCCCTATAACACCATCTCTCTCAAGGTAGAGGAGACCGGGGAAGGGGGGAGGGGATTCCCTAAGAGCTCCGGTGAACAAACCCTCCAAAAAGCAATAGGTTATCAATAGAAATCAAACAAAATCAAACATGGAAAAGAAAATAAGATGATACCTTTTTTATTGGACATAACTTAATACATTTCTTGATTAGCTTTCGAACGTTGCCCTTCTTCGTCAGATCGGAAATAAGCAAATGTGCTAGCTGACAGTGTATATAAGTGAAAACATTCAAGCATTACTATGACAGTCTGACAGGGTGGGAGGATGGGGGTGGGTAGGAGGTATGCATGGGGACATCAAAGCATATTATTGATATTCTAACAGGATGGGTGTGGATAGGTGAGGGGTGGGGTGATCAACAGAGAAATACAGCTTTATGGTTTATAATGGGCTAGGAACCCCAGATCCTTGCAACAATGATATCTATCTACAAATAATGGGCACTGCGATGGGCACCAGGACAGCACCCCAATATGCCAACCTTTTTATGGCTGAGCTGGAAGAGACATTTCTGAATACACACCAGACCGAACCTCTAAAATACTACCGGTACATCGATGACATTTTTATGATTTGGACGGAGGGTGAAGAAACTCTGAAACAATTTTATTCTGCCTTCAATACATACCATCCTACAATCAGATTCAAAATTGACTACTCCCCAGAAAAAGTCAATTTTTTGGACACCACGGTCTCAATCAGTGATGGCTGTATACAAACATCTATATACAAGAAACCCACAGACAGATGCAGCTACCTCCACAACTCCAGCTTCCATCCTTCACATACAAAAAGATCCATCATTTACAGCCAAGCCACAAGATACCACCCAGGGGACAGAGACAGACACCTTAAAAGCCTGACTGCATCCTTCAAACAGAAAGGCTACAACCCCAAAATAATCTCCAAGAATATTTATTGCCTCCTCCCTCAAAACACCCAGGGAGAATCTGCTACAGTACAAGGAGAAAAAATCCACAGACAGAATCCCCCTTGTAGTGACATACAATCCAGAGCTGGAAAAACTGAGAAAAATCATAAGAGATCTACAACCTATACTCCAGGAGGATGAATTACTGAAAAAGATATTCCCATCCCCACCAGTACTGGCCTTCCGACAGCCACCCAACTTAAAACACAAGCTAATCAGAAGTAAACTTCCATCACAGACTGAAAAGGAATAGAAGGGCACACTTCCCTGTAATTTATCCAGTTGCAAACTATGCCAAAATATTTCACAGGACCCCACAGTCATCCACAAAGGAAAGATATTCAACATAAAGGAATCTTTCACTTGCTCATCTTCCAATGTGGTATATATCATTCAGTGTAAAAAATGTAACGAATGATGCTATATTGGAGAAACAGGCCAGATGCTTAAGACAAGATTCAATTTACTTAGACATCACATGAACAATACTGGTGCCAGTAGGGTTCCCACCCCTGTTGGTCAGCATTTTACAGGACCAGGACACTGTACTAGTGACTTCACAGTGAGAATCCTGAAAGGTAACTTTAAAACCATACAAGAACGTAAGACCTTTGAAGTCAGAATGATTGAATATTTTAACACCCAACAGAAAGGACTTAACAAGGATCTGGGGTTCCTAGCCCATTATAAACCATAAAGCTGTATTTCTCTGTTGATCACCCCACCCCTCACCTATCCACACCTATCCTGTTAGAATATCAATGATATGCTTTGATGCCCCATACATACCTCCTACCCACCCCCATCCTCCCACCCTGTCAGACTGTCATAGTAATGCTTGAATGTTTTCACTTATATACACTGTCAGCTAGCACATTTGCTTATTTCCGATCTGACGAAGAAGGGCAACCTTCGAAAGCTAATCAAGAAATGTATTAAGTTATGTCCAATAAAAAAGGTATCATCTTATTTTCTTTTCCATGTTTTATTTTGTTTGATTTCTATTGATAACCTTAAGAGTGGACTAACACGGCTACCACACTCCTAGACCTTTATAGGAAACCTGTCATAGTATTAGAAATACAAAGTGATCAGCAAAATATCAGAGATACACATTTCCCAAAGCTGACATATTACAATTCATAAATTCAGGAAAAAAACGTGCTTTTTTCTACCTTTTCTGTCTGAGTATTACTTTGTTCCCAGTGTCTCCTTTCTGCTTCTCTGTTTTTAATTAACTGCTATTTCCAGGGTTGACTGTCCTTTTAAGATCTGTGTCCACCATCCATCTTTCCTTATCTGTCCTGTTTTGCATCTTCCCTCTATGTTCCTGTCCCTATCCTCCCCCCATGTTCAGCATCTGCCCTTTCCACGTCCCTATCTTCCCACCATATTCAGCATCTTTCCTCTATGTTCCTATCCCTATGCTCATTCCATGCCTAGCATTTCAATAATAATCTTATTGTGCCCAGCATCACCCCTCTGTGTCCCCATTCCTATGCTCCCTCAATGCCCAGCATCTCGTGTCCCCACTCCCACAGGTCCAGCATCTCTCCCCCCCCCCCTCTTCCCCCTCAATGCAAGTCTGGCATCTCTCTCTTCCCCTGCCCCATGGGTCAAGCATCTCTCTCTAGCCCCCCTCCCCCCCTAGTCCTTCAAACTTGCACCAGAAGCAACAGCGATGGAAACAGGTAGCCTCCAGCCAACCCTGTTAGGGCCTTTCCTCTACCACATCCTGCCACCTCTGATATAACTTCCTGTGAGTGGGATGCAGCAAAAAAAAGGAAAGGCCCCTGGTGGGTCCAACTGAAGGCTACCTATTTTCATCGCTGACAATGCCAGCACAAGTTTGAAGGATCATGGGAGGAGGGGCTAGAGAGAGACACTTGAGGGACAGGAAGGTAATGAGAGAGATGCCGGACAGTAGGGATGGAGAACTGGAAACCCATGGGTTAGAGGGCACTTTGATTTGACAGCAGGCATCCCACACCATTGCGTGGCCTGGGCTTTTTTGGCAGTCTTGTTCAATGGTAGCTACACCCCTGTGGTGAATTCACCTAAAATCAAGATAAGGCTGATATCTGTCAATAGCACCCAATGATATGGGACTATGATTCGCAGAGAATAGAATTTCAAGAATTTTTAATATTTCTATAAACAGGTGTACTAGTGCTGAGGCTCTACTCATGGTCAGCACTACCCAATGTGCAAGCTGTGCATCTGCACAGAGAAGCCAATTCTGGAGATGGAAGCATCAGACAGCAGCAACAGTCATACAGGACAAGTTATTTGGCATGTCACTGGGAAACAATTTTCAGTTCATTAATTCTTTAAGGTGAGCTAATGAATCAAATGCATAAAAATGAACACACTTTCCTGCAGGTTATGACAGCCACACAAACTCAAGGAACCATTGGAATTCCAAATCACTGTTTCTTTAAATCTATCATGTCTACAAATAGACAGTCATGACAAGTAGTATGTTTCACAATGGTTTGTTCTTTTTGTGATTTAGGCTTTACAGTTTTAAAATGACTTGACTTGCATTGTGTCTAAACCTCTGACATGACCTGAGTTGCTAGTTTTAAAGCTTTGCTCCCAGGGTTAAGGGAGAAAGGCTAAAGTTGCTCCAAGAAAAGGAAAGTGCAGAAGTTATAACTGCTAATTCATGGACTCTCCCTCTTCTCTTCCCTTTGCCAGCCACAGTCAATAGAGAATTAAGCTTTTAACAAACTATAGCACTCCTCCTATTAATTACCTCCATTTGGTTCCAATCTTTTTTTTTTCTGTTTTGCTCCCAAACTCCTGCAACCTCAAACGTTTCCCATGAGAAATGGTGCATCATAACAGAACAGCTTATAAATGAACTGCTGTAGGGCTTCCTGATGTTGAAAAATATTGCAGCCCTGGAGGGCGGGAAGGCTACCTGTTTTCAGGGCCGCCAAGAGACTGAGCTGGGCCTGGGGCAAGGCTGCCCCTGGGGCCCTGCCTCCCCCCCCCCCCCAATCGCTATTCAGGCCACCTGGTGCCACAGTCCCCGGTCTTTGGGACCAAAGCAAATGGAAAAATAAAATGCTCAAACAGAGGTAAAAAATATATTTACTTCTGTAATATGAATTTACTAATTGTAATATGTCAATATTAGCAAATGTACTTCTCTATCTGGCATTTCAGTTTCTGATTCTCTAGTATCGCTCTAACCTTTTGAGACTTCTAGTTCAGTATGTTTGTCTTCATATCTCTATTACTGATGTGTGGTCACTAGTTTCATATTTGTTGAGGGTTTGTCTGTGAGTTTTGTGCATGCGACCAAGGTGTAGTAGTCTGCTAGTGTTTATTTTCCGTGTAGGGATCTGTAACAGTCTGACTTGTTCTGTATTTTTAGTAGGAAGTATATTGGTATTTTAGGGTGCTGCTTCTTTATAGGTAGGGTTGTTATTATTTGTGTCCTGGACATTCTCTCTTTCAAGACTCTGCTGCCCACAATGAGAAAGCTGTGAAATGCTTATGGGGCCACTGCAAATGTGACGGATGATGGCAGATCTTGAATGGGGTAAGATTGCCAGTGCCACCTCCAGGCCATTCCAAGGTAATGGAGGCTTGCCTAAGGCCAAAAGGGGCTAGGGTGGGATTATGAACTTGGGTAGGGTTACCATATTTGCCGTTAAAAAAAAAAAAAAAAAGATACCCGTCACATCCCTGCCATGCCCTGACACACCCCTGCCAAGCCCCTGCTCCACAGTGTCACCTTGAATCCCCCAAGAAAGCCAGATTCCCTCTCTCTCCCTCCATGTATGTCCCCTCCCCAATCTTTTTTCCAGCGTTCCTCCAACCACCTTTTTTTATAGCTCACTCCATCTACATCCCTTCTCCATGGGGTGATCTGGGAAATTATAGACCAGTAAGCTTGATGTTGGTGCCGGGCAAAATAGTGGAAACTATTTATTATAAGAATAAAATTACAGAACACGTAGACAAAACATGGTTTAATGGGACAGAGTCAGCATGGATTCAGCCGAGGGTAGTCTTGCCTCACCAATTTGCTTCATTTCTTTGAAGCCTGAATAAACATGTGGATAAAGATGAGCCAGTTCATGTAGTGTATCTAGATTTTCAGAAATCTTTTGATAAAGTTCCTCATCAGAGACTCCTGAGAAAACTAAAGAGTTATGGGATAGGAGGCAAGGTTCTGGTGTGGATTAGGAATTGGTTATTGGACATAAAACAGAGGGTAGAGTTAAATGGTCATTTCTCTCAATGAAGGAGGATGGAGTGCCATAGGGATCTGTACTGGGACTGGTACTATTTAACATATTTATAAATGATATGGAAATCGGAACGAACAGTGAGGTGAACCGCAAACAGTGCATTTTTTGTGCCAGTACGCACCGGTACAGTGTACCTGCACCTTTTTTCTGAGGGCCGGCTCACCCAACTTTCCGTTCTGCCCCCTGCAAATCTAATATTTATCGAAGTTGCAGCGCGAACCGGTGGCAGTGAAACCAGCAAGCAGGCAGGCTTGCCTCCTCATCGCTTCCCTGCCCTCTCAGCACAACGTCACACCTTCGTCACTTCCCTGCCCTCTCAGCGTCCCACCCTCGCAGAAAGGAAATTACATCAGAGGAAGGCAGGCCGCTGAGAGGGCAGGGAAGTGACAAAGGCGGGATGCTGTGCTGAGAGGGCAGGGAAGCGATGAGGAGACGAGCCTGCCTGCTTGCTGTTTTCACTGCCACCGGTTTGCGCTGCGACTTCAGTAAATATTAGATTTGCAAGGGGCAGAACAGAAAGTTGGTGAGCTGAGGGCCAGCAGGTAGGGATGAGGATGGAACGATCTCAGGGGCAGGTGGAGGCTGGGGCGAGTCACTGGACATGGAAGGCAGGGGAAGGATAGGGGGTAAAGGAGAATCACTGGACATGGAGGGGAGGGCAGAGAATTGGTGAACATGGGAGGGCAGGGGAGAGAGGAGAATCGCTGGATATGGATGGGAGGGCAGGGGAGAGAGGAGAGTTGCTGGACATGGATGGATGGAGGGGAGGGCAGGAGAAATGCTGGAAATCGATGGAGGAGAGGGAAGACAGGAAGGAGATGCACATGGATGGAGGAGAGGGGAGAGAGCAGAAATGCTGGACATGGAACAGAAATGTTGGAGGGAAGGAAAGACAGAGGAAGGAGATGCACACAGATGGAGGGGAAGGGAGAGAGGTGAAATGCTGGACTTGGATGGAGGAGAGGGAAGACAGAGGAAGGAGATGCACATGGATGGTGGGGAGGGGAGAGAGCTAAAGTGCTGGGCATGGATGGAGAGGAGGAAAGAGAGAGGAAGTGAGATGAACATGGATGGAGGAGAGGGAAAGAGAGGAAGTGAGATGAACATGGATGGAGGGGAGGAGAGAGGAGAAGAGAAATGCTGGACATGGATGGATGAGAGGGAAGAGAGAGGAAGGATAAGAGATGCTTATTGATGGCGGGGAGGGAAGAATAGGGAGGAGATGCATACTGACAGAGATGAGGGAAAGGGAAAAGAGGAGAAAAACTGCACATGGATGGCGAAAATAGGCAAAAACTGGATCCACTCTATACCTCCTCCAGTCAAGTCTGCGGAGGACCCAGCTTTTACCTATAGATGTACAGCAAAAAATGAAGAAAGGAGGAAAGTAAAGAAATAAATGGAAAGGAATCCCTGGGAACAGAGTTAAGGGAACAGATAGAGAGCAGCAGAATCAGAGACTGGGACCGACATGATCATATTCACTTGAAGCAGTATTGCACTTTTGTTTTTAATCTTCAGACTGCAGCAGTTTTGCTTTTTAGAGATGTTGATATCCACACTTTTTGTGGTCCCTGCTTTAATGTTGTAATCATCCCTGTTCTTACATATAATCACTTGAAGTAGTATAGCAGGAAGTTTACTGGCAACGTGGTGGTTTAATTCTCCTCTGATGCTGTATTAATATTTCATTGCGCTTCTGTCAGCCTTTAAGGGCACTGATAATTGTTTGTCATACATAACAATAAGTGCATCATTTTATAACACGGCACTTATAACATTTTAGATATTTTATTATTACATTGCACTTAGTGTTTATATATGTGACATTGCTGTGCCATGATGTTGTTTTGATTGCAAGACGTTTTGTATATAGTATCCTATATAATAAAACTCACCTCCAACGTTCTAATGCTTGGGACCGTGGCTCCCTCAGCAGGTGGTCTACTAGGCAGCATCGAACTCAATGACCTCAACAAACACAGCTGAACTGGCTGCTGGCACGTGCAAAAAAAAAGAAAAAAAAAAGGCACCAGACCCACAGTAACAACAAAAAAAAAAAAAACCAAAAGGGTGAAGAGAGAGCCTCCGCTCTCTCTGGGCAACTCAGCAGGGGCCCTCGACCACACTGCAAGCTGCAGGAAGCTGAATCGCCCTCCAGTCCTGCACTAACCAAAAAAAAATAAAATAAAATTAACACACAGGCTCCGGGCACCTCAGCAAGCAGCAGGAAGCTGAACAGCCCTCTGGACCCGCACTAACAAAACAAAAAACAAAGGTGAAGACACAGCCTCCAGCCTATCAGCAGGGGTCGACTATAATGCAAGCTGCTTGAAGCCTAGCAGACGGACCAACTTTCCTAACAGCAGGTACACTTATGGGAGAGAAAGGGCAGGAAAAAAAAAAAGAGCACAATCACGAGATTAAAAAAAAAAAAGAAAAGGAACTGAAAAACCAGGGGGGGGGGGGGGGAACTACCCTGCACCTCACACAGAAGGAAGGGGTCATACACACACACACAACACACAGTCTTTCACTCTTTGTGTGACACACCCTCTCAAACACACACACTCTCTGTCTGACACACACACATATTCTCTCTCACATGCAGGGAGGGGGGGAGGAAAAGAGAGGGGCCTGGAACTTCAAGGGGAGACAGACAAAAACACATGGAGAGGGGGGAGAGAACAGAATGAGAGGGAAAGGGGAGAGGACAAATGTTACACAGGGATGGATGGAGGGCATGGACAAAAGAGCACAATCGCAGGATTAAAACAAGGAAAAGTTACTGAAAATACAAACACATGGGGGGGAGGGGACGACCCTGCAACACGGACAGAAGGAAGGGGTCATGCACACACACAAATACACACACACAGAGACAGACACACTCTCACACACACACACACTCACACTCAGACTCACTGCTCGCCCCTGTGGTCCCAGAACTTCAAACACAAAAGGTGGGGGTAACTGCACATCTGACAGAATGAGGGGGTCATGCACACACGCAGACACATACTCTGGCACACTGTAGCTCTGTGTCACACACACACACACTCTTTTCCACTCTCTGTGTCTCACTGTGACACACACTCAAACACACACACTTTACTAATAACTCTACAGATACCAAAAAAAAACAAAAAACAAACCATTGCTAGCGCCCGTTTCCTTACAAACAGAAACGGGCCTTTTTTACTAGTTTTTTATAAACACGTTGCACTAGTCATGTCAATACACAATGTAGTGTCAATACCCCCTATGATACCTAAACTAATGTCATATTATTAGTCTTGATCCGCTCTAATTTTATTTTTTGCTTTTTATTAATTCTTTTTGATTTATGATTATAGGGATTCCCGTTTTAGCTGGTTTTTTCTTGACTTTTATGCACCATATTTGCCCCTTTACGAAGGTTTCAAATTAGGTATGTGCCTTTTATTATCTCATTTATAAATTTTTTTATACATATTTGTATTGAAGTTCATAACCTATACCAGTGCCCTTGCTTTGCTGTTACGTGATGTCAGATTTCATTATGCTTTTATATATATGTTTATATGCACTGTCATACAATTGTTGCATTATATATACTTCTTTTATATATATATTTTCTTATATATGCTCTTTTATGTACATGTATATATATATATTATTTATATTGGACAGTGCGTATCGATACGTTTATTCATGTAATTATTCTAGTATACTCTCTATGTATACCTAGTAATATTCCATATTTTATTAATTGTTTTTTGTCAATTTATATATTTGATATATTATGTTCGTATGTGTGTTATATTTTATTTATTATGATCTATGATAATTATTATATAGTTGTTCATTGTAGCCCCTGACGCAGCCCTAGGTGGGCGAAACACGGCCTGTGTCGGGCGATTTGTTCATACACAGTATCTTCAATAAAATCTTTTTGTTGTGACATTGATCTGCTGGCTTTCTTTCCCATTACTTAGCTATAATTCAGGTTCCTCTTTCCCATATGCATCACTTTGCACTTGCTCACATTAAACGTCATGTGCCATTTAGATGCAGAGTCTCCCAGTCTCGAAAGGTGCTCCTGTAATTTTTCACAATCCTCTCATGATTTAACAACTTTGTATAACCTTCTGTCGTCAGCAAATCTAATTACCTCACTAGTTACTCCCATCTCTATATCATTTATAAATATATTAAAAAGCAGCGATCCCAGCACAGACCCCTGAGGAACCCCACTATCTACACTTCTCCATTGAGAATACTAACCATTTAACCCTACTCTCTGTTTTCTATCTTTTAACCATTTTTTAATCCACAATAGGACACTACCTCCTATCCCATGACTTTCCAATTTCTTCTGCCGTCTTTCATGAGGTACTTTGTCAAACACCTTTTGAAAATCCAGATACACAATATCGACCGGCTCACTTTTATCCACGTTTGTTCACTCCTTCAAAGAAATGTAATAGATTGGTGAGGCAAGATTTCCCTTCACTAAATCTATGTCGGCTTTGTCTCACTAATCCATGATTTTCAATATGCTCTGTGATTTTGTTTTTTATAATAGTCTCTATCATTTTGTCCGGCACCGACATCAGGCTCACTATATAATTTCCCGGGCCTCCTCTGGAACCTTTTTTAAAAATCGGAGTAATTGAGGAAGTGACATCACCGATGAAAATGACTGCCTGAACAATGAGCTCGGCAACGCTAAGATTTAAAATTACTCCTTGGGCCATCCAGCTTAAGCTTTCGCAACTGATCATTGAAAGACTAAGAGGAGCATAATCGAAAGGGGTGCCCAAGATTTCCTGAGGACATCCTCGAAAGACGTCCTGGCGAAGGGGCAGGGAAACCCGTATTATCGAAACAAGATGGACGTCCATCTTTCGTTTCGATAATATGGTCGGGGATGCCCAAATTGCGAAATTTAGGTCGACCTTAGAGATGGTCATCCCCGATTTTCGGAGATAATGGAAACCGAGGACGCCCATCTCAGAAACGACCAAATAGCTTGCAGCATTTGTAGTGCACTGGTCCCCCTCACATGCCAGGGCACCAACCAGGCACCCTAGGAGGCACTGCAGTGGACTTCAGAAATTGCTCCCAGGTGCATAGCTCCCTTACCTTGTGTGCTGAGCCCCCCAAACTCCCCCCAAAACCCACTCCCCACAACTCTACACCACTACCATAGCCCTAAGGGGTGAAGGGGGGCACCTACATGTGGGTACAGTGGGTTTCTGGTGGGTTTTGAAGGGCTCACATTTACCATCACAAGTGTAACACGTAGGGGGGAGATGGACCTGGGTCCGCCTGCCTGAAGTGCACTGCACCCACTAAAACTGCTCCAGGGACCTGCATACCCTTAATTGTTCTGTCTGTTTACCTGCCTTATCTAGATTGTAAGCTCTTTGAGCAGGGACTGTCTTTTTTGTGTATGGTGTACAGCGCTGCGTATGCTCTGTAGCGCTATAGAAATGACCAATAGTAGTACTGCTGTCATGGAGCTGGATATGACATTTGAGGCTGGCAAAAAATATTTTTTAAGTTTTTTTGTTTTTTTTTTAGGGTGGAAGGGTGTTGGTGATCACTGGGGGAGTAAGGGGAAATCCCCAATTCCCTCCAGTGGTCATCTGGTCAATTCAGGCACCTTTTTGAGGCTTGGTCGTAACAAAAAATGGACGAAGTAAAGTCGCCCAAGTGCTTGTCAGGGATGTCCTTCTTTTTTCCATTATCAGTCGAGGACGCCCATGTGTTAGGCACACCCCAGTCCCACCTTCGCTACGCTTCCGACACGCCCTCGTGAACTTTGGTTGTCCCCGCTACGGAAAGCAGTTGAGGACACCCAAAATTGGCTCTCAATTATGCGGATTTGGGCGACCCTGGGAGAAGGATGCCCATCTCCCGATTTGTGTCGAAAGATGAGCGCCCTTCTCTTTCGAAAATAAGCCTGAAAGTGTGTCTCCTTTAGCATGCACAAACCCTGAGGACCTGATACGGGCAATCTGGGCATCTCTGAACATGATTCAATCGGAAATAAAAGCATTACGGAATGAAGTAGCAACACTGGGGGCGGATCTCCGGACTGAACTGGCTGAATTGGGCCAACACCTAGCAGAAACCGAAACTGGTTTGGAGGAACATGCAGCGGAGATAGTTAACATTAACCAGAAACTGGAGGAAAATAAAAGTAATACCAGATATCTCCTGGATAAGATTGAGGATCTGGAAAACAGAAGTTGTAGATCTAACCTTCGGTTTCGGGGAATTCCAGAGGGGCCCAAGTACATGGATTGTGAGCAAGTGGTCCAAAAAATAGCAGAGGCTCTCCTCTCCATGGGCTCTTCCCCAGTAGATCCAGCAACCATCTTGATTGATAGGGCTCATAGAGCACTGGGAACTGCGAGGCAAAACCGTGCTAAGAACATTATTGCCTGCTTTAAAGATTTCAAAATAAAGGAAGCTTTAATGGCTAAAGCTTGGCTCCAGAAAGACTCTGAACGGGACACATACCATATTGAAATTTATTAGGACTTGGCTACTACTACATTGAAACGGAGGGCGGAATTGCGTCCTTTAATGCAACACCTGCGTGGGGAAGGTACACAATATAAATGGCAACATCCATTTGCACTTGCATTTTACAAGGATGGCAAGCAACATTGAGTCTGCTCTACTGAAGATGCACAGGCGTTCCTTCCCCAAGACTCAATGGAACACTCGTCCTCGCATTCAAAGGCGAGGGGCACAGATGGGGATGGGAAACCGAAGTGGCAACGAGTGTCCCATGGACGGGGGCGTCTTCAACAGCAACAGCAATATTCTTTAAAGAGTTTAATGTCACACGCCAAAAAGTCTGGACTATAAGGTGCCAATGATTCTGGTTAGTGTGTGATTAATGATCCTGGATGGCTCTTGAACATGGCTCTTGTCTGTTGTGGCGGTGTCTCACTTCCTTATGCGTTATGTGGGCCTCAGTTACCACAACATAGGTGGGTTGCCACATAAAAAGCTGGGGAAGGATGGGGGGAGGGGGGTTACTTGGGGAAACAGTGGTCTCAGGGGGTATTACTATCCCGTTTATTGGGTTCACTTGGGGCATCGGGTTGGGGGTTGTTAATGTACATAAGTAATGCCATACTGGGAAAAGACCAAGGGTCCATCGAGCCCAGCATCTTGTCCATGACAGTGGCCAATCCAGGCCAAGGGCACCTGGCAAGCTTCCCAAACGTACAAACATTCTATACATGTTATTCCTGGAATTTTGGATTTTTCCAAGTCCGTTTAGTAGCGGTTTATGGACATGTCCTTTAGGAAACCGTCCAACCCCTTTTTAAACTCTGCTAAGCTAACCGCCTTCACCACATTTTCCGGCAATGAATTCCAGAGTTTAATTACACGTTGGGTGAAGAAAAATTTTCTCCGATTTGTTTTAAATTTACTACACTGTAGTTTAATCGCATGCCCCCTAGTCCTAGTATTTTTGGAAAGCGTGAACAGACGCTTCACATCCACCTGTTCCACTCCACTCATTATTTTATATACCTCTATCATGTCTCCCCTCAGCCGTCTCTTCTCCAAGCTGAATAGCCCTAGCCTTCTTAGTCTTTCTTCATAGGGAAGTCGTCCCATCCCCGCTATCATTTTAGTCGCCCTTCGCTGCACCTTTTTCAATTCTACTATATCTTTCTTGAGATGCGGCGACCAGAATTGAACACAATACTCAAGGTGCGGTCGCACCATGGAGCGATACAACGGCATTATAACATCCTCACACCTGTTTTCCATACCTTTCCTAATAATACCCAACATTCTATTCGCTTTCCGAGCCGCAGCAGCACACTGAGCAGAAGGTTTCAGCGTGTTATCGACGACGACACCCAGATCCCTTTCTTGGTCCATAACTCCTAACGTGGAACCTTGCATGACGTAGCTATAATTCGGGTTCTTTTTTCCCACATGCATCACCTTGCACTTGCTCACATTAAACGTCATCTGCCATTTAGCCGCCCAGTCTCCCAGTCTCGTAAGGTCCTCTTGTAATTTTTCACAATCCTGTCGCGAGTTAACGACTTTGAATAACTTTGTGTCATCAGCAAATTTAATTACCTCGCTAGTTACTCCCATCTCTAGATCATTTATAAATATATTAAAAAACAGCGGTCCTAGCACAGACCCCTGAGGAACCCCACTAACTACCCTTCTCCATTGTGAATACTGCCCATTTAACCCCACTCTCTGTTTCCTATCCTTCAACCAGTTTTTAATCCACAATAGGACATTTCCTGCTATCCCATGACCCTCCAATTTCCTCTGTAGCCTTTCATGAGGTACCTTGTCAAACGCCTTTTGAAAATCCAGATACACAATATCAACCGGCTCCCCTTTGTCCACATGTTTGTTTACTCCTTCAAAGAATTGAAGTAAATTGGTCAGGCAAGATTTCCCCACACAAAAGCCGTGCTGACTCGGTCTCAGTAATCCATGTCCTCGGATGTGCTCTGTAATTTTGTTTTTAATATTAGCCTCTACCATTTTCCCCGGCACCGACGTCAGACTCACCGGTCTATAATTTCCCGGATCTCCCCTGGAGCCTTTTTTAAAAATGGGCGTTACATTGGCCCCCCTCCAATCTTCAGGTACCACGCTCGATTTTAAGGATAAGTTGGCATACCACTAGCAGTAGCTCCGCAAGCTCATTTTTCAGTTCTATCAGTACTCTAGGATGAATACCATCCGGTCCAGGGGATTTGCTACTCTTCAGTTTGCTGAACTGCCCCATTACGTCCTCCAGGTTTACCGTGAAGTCAGTAAGTTTCTCCGACTCGTCCGCTTGAAATATCATTTCCGACACCGGTATCCCACCCAAATCTTCCTCGGTGAAGACCAAAGCAAAGAATTCATTCAGTCTCTCCGCTATGTCTTTGTCTTCCTTGATCGCCCCTTTTACCCCTCGGTCATCCAGTGGCCCAACCGATTCTTTTGCCGGCTTCCTGCTTTTAATATACCGAAAAAATTTTTTACTATGTTTTTTTGCCTCTAATGCTATCTTTTTTTCGTAATCCCTCTTGGCCTTCTTTATCTGCGCCTTCCATTTGCTTTGACACTCCTTATGCTGCTTCTTGTTATTTTCAGATGGTTCCTTCTTCCATTTTCTGAAGGCGTTTCTTTTAGCCCTAATAGCTTCCTTCACCTCACTTTTCAACCAGGCCGGCTGCCTGGGCCTCCAGGATGGTATTTTTGAACAGCGTCCACGCCTGTTGTACAGTTTTTACTCTCTCAGTTGCCCCCCTAAGTTTTTTTTTTACCGTTCTTCTCATTTTATCATAGTCTCCTTTTTTAAAGTTAAACGCTAACGTATTTTACTTTCTGTGTACAGTTACTTCAAGGTCGATATGAAAACTGATCATATTATGGTCACTGTTATCAAGCGGCCCCGGTACCATAACGTCCCTCACCAGATCATGCGCTCCACTACAGACCAAGTCTAGAATTTTTCCTTCTCTCGTCGGCTCCTGCACCAGTTGCTCCATAAAGCTGTCCTTGATTTCATCAAGGAATTGTATCTCTGTAGCGTGTCCCGATGTTACATTTACCCAGTCTATATTTGGATAATTAAAGTCACCCATTATTATCACATTGCCCATTTTGTTCGCGTCTCTGATTTCTTTTATCATTTCTGTGTCTACCTGCTCATCCTGGCGAGGCGGACGGTAGTACACTCCTATCACCGTTTTTTTCCCCTTTTATACATGGAATTTCAACCCACAATGATTCAAAGGTGTGATTTGTGTCCTGCTGAATTTGTAATCTATCTGATTCAAGGCTCTCGTTAATATACAATGCTACCCCTCCACCAGTCCGGTCCACCCTATCACTACGATATACTTTGTACCCCGGTATGACAGTGTCCCACTGGTTATCCTCCTTCCACCAGGTCTCAGTAATGCCTATTATTTCCAATTTTTCATTTAGTGCAATATATTCCAACTCTCCCATCTTATTTCTTAGACTCCTAGCATTTGCATATAGACATTTCAGAGTATGTTTGTTGTTCTTATTTGCATGATGCTTAGTACCTGACACTATTAATTTGACATCTTTTGTCTGATCTTTAGTTGTATTTAAGGGCACCTGGTCTACCACGGTCTGTTGTGCAACCTCACTATCCAGAAACCCTATCTTCCCTGTTTGTGAGGTATCTTTGCAAGATACCTTTTCCCGAACCATGCGCTTTTGAGCGACTGTCGGCCTTCCCCCCATTTCTAGTTTAAAAGCTGCTCTATCTCCTTTTTAAATGCTGACGCCAGCAGCCTGGTCCCACCCTGGTTAAGGTGGAGCCCATCCTTTCAGAATAGGCTCCCCCTTCCCCAGAATGTTGCCCAGTTCCTAACAAATCTAAAACCCTCCTCCCTGCACCATCGTCTCATCCACGCATTGAGACTCTGGAGCTCTGCCTGTCTCTTGGGCCCTGCGCGTGGAACAGGTAGCATTTCAGAAAATGCTACCCTAGAGGATCTGGATTTGAGCTTTCTACCTAAGAGCCTAAATTTGGCTTCCAGAACCTCTCTCCCACATTTTCCTATGTCATTGGTACCCACATGTACCAAGACAGCGGACTCCTCCCCAGCACTATCTAAAATCCTATCTAGGTGACGCGTGAGGTCCGCCACCTTCGCACCAGGCAGGCAAGTCACCAGGCGATCCTCACGTCCACCAGCCACCCAGCTATCTATATGCCTAATGATCGAATCACCAACTACAACAGCTGTCCTAACCTTTCGCTCCCGGGCAGCACTTGTGGTTGTTTAAGGGCAATAAATGCTTATCAAATTCTACATGATATGTCTAATTTAATGTATTTGTCGCTGAATATCAGGGGCTTGAACACTCTGGTCAAGAGAAACATCCTGTTTAGAGAACAAATGTCGCCTTTGTTCAGGAAACTCATCTGAAGCCTCTTCATGAGCGCTATGTAGTTCACACAAAATACCCCCATATTTTCTTTGCTTCCAATAGGTCACAGAACAAGACTAGAGGAGTGCTGATAGCTCTTTCCTCCGCCTTCCTGTACACATTAATGGATTTGATTTGCTTACTTTATTTTTGTCTATTAGATTGTAAGCTCTTTGAGCAGGGACTGTCTTTCTTCTATGTTTGTGCAGCGCTGTGTACACCTTGCAGCGCTATAAAAATGCTAAATAGTAGTAGTAGTAGCCTATCCTTGGCAGATACAGAAAGCTGTGTCGGATAAGGAGGGGTGCTATCTTTTCCTTGTGGTGCAATTGTGAACTGTGGTTTTTACTTTTGGATGTATCTAAGCTCCTAATGAAGGCCAAGGTGTTTTTTGGGATGATTTGGGACATGTCCTATTATGAATGGGAACATGCCTGTACTTGGTCGGACCATGCCCCGGTTGTCCTGCAGTTTCGCTGGGGCGTGGGCCATCGGGGCACTAGATATTGGCGATTACCTGAGGGGGTGTTACTAGAGCCCCAGAATATATCCACCACAGAACAATATTTGAAACAGGAGTGGCCTAGTGGTTAGGGTGGTGGACTTTGGTCCTGGGGAACTGAGGAACTGAGTTCGATTCCCGGCACAGGCAGCTCCTTGTGACTCTGGGCAAGTCACTTAACCCTCCATTGCCCGCCGCATTGAGCCTGCCATGAGTGGGAAAGCGCGGGGTACAAATGTAACAAAAAAAAAAAAAAAACAGTATATTGAACTGAATGACACAGGGGACGTGGATCCCATTACTCGATGGGAAGGCTTAAAGGCAGTTCTGAGGGGCTGTATCATAGCACCTCAATAAAACAAAGAGGGCTAAAAAAGTCAGCCTGCACCAGCAGTTATCTTGGGTAGAAAAGGCAAGTAAGGCTGACCCACAGAACCAATCCCACGCTGATAAAGTCCATGATTTGCACCTGGCTCTTCAGGAGTTACAATTGGCTGATATAGCTGACCAGTTACAGAAAACCTGTCAGGAATATTTTGAATTTAACAATCGCTCCAGCAGGTTGTTGGCGCATAAACTCAAACAGCAGGCCCAGCTTAATTATATTTTTTCTATTCAGTGGAGGGACGGGGCACTACTAAGAGGGACATAATCGAACAGGGCGCCCAAGTTTTCCTGAGGGCGTCCTTGCAGGATGTCCCACAAAGGGGCGGGGAAACCCGTATTATCGAAACAAGATGGGCGGCCATCTTTTGTTTCGATAATATGGTCAGGGACGCCCAAATCTCAACATTTAGGTCGACCTTAGAGATGGTCGTCCCTAGAGATGGTCGTTTCTGATTTTCAGCGATAATGGAACCCGAGGACGCCCATCCAGAAACGACCAAATCCAAGCCCTTTGGTCGTGGAAGGAGCCAGCATTCGTAGTGCACTGGTCCCCCTCACATGCCAGGACACCAACTGGGCACCCTAGGGGGCACTGCAGAGGACTTCAGAAAAAGCTCCCAGGTGCATAGTTCCCTTACCTTGTGTGCTGAGCCCCCACCCAACCCCCCCCCCCCAAAAAACCCACTCCCCACAACTGTACACCACTACCACAGCCCTTAGGGATGAAGGGGGGCACTTACATGTGGGTACAGTGGGTTTCTGGTGGGTTTTGGAGGGCTCACATTTACCACCACAAGTTTTACGGGGGGGGGGGGGGGGGGATGGGCCTGGGTCCACCTGCCTGAAGTGCACTGCAGTACTCACCCTCCGGTGGTCATCTGGTTATTTAGGGTACATTTTTGTGGCTCGGTCGTAAAAAAAAAAAAAAAGGACCAAATAAAGTCGGCCAAGTGTTAAGCACGCCCCAGTCCCGCCTTCGCTATGGTTCCGACACACCCCCCCCCCCCCCCCATGAACTTTGGTTATCCCTGCAACAGAAAGCAATTGAGAGCGCCCAAAATCGGCTTTCGATTATGCCGATTTGGGCGACCCTGGGAGAAGGACACCCATCTCCCGATTTGTGTCGAAAATGAGCCCATAACTAGCACAGAGGAGATACATGCGCGCTTTTTGCATTTTTATGAAGCTCTATATACTCCCGAACAATCCCCTACAATAAATGAGAGACTTTTTTGGGCCCTATATCTTTGCCCGTCCTGTCTGAGGGAGAGGCGGAACATCTATCTAAGCCTATAGAGTTAGATGAAGTATTATGGGCCATTAAGGACCTACCATCTAATAAAACCCCAGGACTAGATGGATTTTCTAATAAATTCTATAAGCTCCATGGCACTCATTTAGCTCCTGTCTTATTGAGGGTCTTTCATGCATTTGACGGAGTGCGGAAACTTCCATATATGTGGTGCCCTGCGGCTATCACAGTGTTGCTGAAGCAAGGAAAGGGTCCGGTCCAGTGCGGGTCCTATAGACAATATCCCTTCTGGACACCGACTACAAAATCTTGACAAAAATAATGGCCCATCGACTTCAGAGGGTATTGCCTTGACTTATACACACTGATCAGGCGGGTTTTATAGCTGGCAGGCAGACCTTTGATAATATTTTATTATTTACTTATTTAACACTCTCTACTGTATATTATTCAGTGGGTCCATTGTTATACTCCTAACGACACTTCGATGGTCTCGCATAACTTGTACAATGTAACCCATAACCAAGTTGTAACAAATGTATTTCCATTACTCACTACCTCTCTACCCTCATCTCCCCTTACGTTCCCACCCGTAACCTCCGTTCACAGGATAAATCCCTCCTCTCAGTACCCTTCTCCACCACCGCCAACTCCAGGCTCCGCTCATTCTGCCTCGCCTCACCCTATGCTTGGAACAACCTTCCTGAACCCTTACGCCAAGCCCCCTCCCTGCCCATCTTCAAGTCTTTGCTTAAAGCCCACCTCTTCAATGCTGCGTTCGGCACCTAACCCTTACCGTTCAGTGAATCCAGACTGCCCCAATTTGACTGCCCCTATCGGACCGACCGTTCACTTGTCTATTAGATTGTAAGCTCTTTGAGCAGGGACTGTCTCTCTTTGCTAAATTGTACAGCGCTGCGTAACCCTAGTAGCGCTCTAGAAATGTTAAGTAGTAGTAGTAGTAGTAGTAATATCTTATTGTAAGCCACACTGAGCCCGCAAAGAGGTGGGAAAATGTGGGATACAAATGCAATAAATAAAAAATAAAAATAAATATAATATTCCCTCATTCTCTTGTCTATTGATGCTGAAAAAGCATTTGACAGAGTTTATTGGCCTTTTTTGTTCTAGGTGCTCCAGAAAATGGGATTCAGGGAGTGTTTCATGTCATGGATCCGTTTACTTTATACGGCTCCTCTGGCAAGTTTGTGCATTAATGGGTGTTATACAGACCCTTTTGAGTTGCACCGCGGTATGCGACAGGGTTGTGCATTCTCCCCCCCCCCTTCTTTTTGCTCTCTCTATTGAGCCTTTGGCGCAATTAGTATGTGATACATCTAGCATTCGTGGAATCTGAAGAAGGGGATTGGAACACAAGATTATGCTTTTCGCTGATGATGCCTTGATGATATTGACTGAACCTATGGAATCGCTGAAAAGGATCTCTAAGATTTTGACTTGTTATGGGGAGGCCTCGGACTTTAAAGTAAATATGACTAAATCAGAGATTTTAAATCTTACTTTGGACCCTTTAGCGGTCCAACAGCTTCAACAGCAATTTCCCTTTCAATGGGCATGGAAATCTATCAAATATCTGGGTATCCAAATGACAGCTCAATTAAAGGGATTATATAAAGCTAACTTTCTACCTAAACTTAATCAACTCTTAACCGAATTGGATTGTTGGGAGGGCCTATCACTTACCTGGATGGGTACAATTCAGGCAGTTAAGATGATGATGTTGCCTAAGCTTTTATATTTGTTCATGGCACTTCCTCTTCCTATACCACAGTGTTTTTTCCCGTCGATTGAATAGGAGAGTCTTTGCATATATCTGGAAAAAGCGCCCACCCAGAGTATGGAGGTCTATGCTATATCAGCCTAAACTCAAGGGAGGCATGGAAGTACCCCACTTTGAGCTTTACTTTAAAGCTGCCCAGTTGCGTATATTAGCTGAGTGGATGCGGGGAGGTACGCCAAAAAATGGCTAGACTGGGATCAGCAAGGGTTGGGTACTATTCCTGTGTGGGCCGCTCCGTGGCTCCCGGGGAGAGAACTTTTTCACTTGTCCCAGGTGTACCCCCCTTGTAGTTGGTTTTCCATTACAGACCTGGTATAAGGTTCAGAAGATGGTTTTTTTTAGATAGGCAGTATTATTTGTCAACAGCTATACAGTATGCTCCCTCGTCTATAAAAGGTGGGTATGTGGTGGTTTACGGATCCTGGGACAGATATGGGACGAGGGGGAATTTGTCCCTTTTGGGGACCTGAAGGAGGAATATGGCCTATTCCCAAGGGATGCATTTCAATACAGACAGGTTAGGGACCTCATCCATCGCAAAGCACGAGAGGACCTTGGCCTGCAAGAAACGTTACTAGAACAAGCTCTGCAGGCGGGGAGAGCTAAGGGAAGTATTACTCGGATATATGTAGCCCTACTGTTGGCTAAATCTCTGCTGCACTATTATATTAACAAATGGGAGCTAGAGCTAGATAAATCATTCGCGGGGGAACAATGGGAAAGTTCATTCAAGTACTTGTTTAGAGTATCTGTTGCTAGTAATTTGATTGAGAATGGCTTTAAGGTTTTCTATCGCTGGTATTACTCACAAGTGAAACTCAAGAAAGTCTTCCCAGGAACAATAGTTATGTGTTGGAGAGGCTGTGGACAACAGGGAATTTTTTTCCATACGTGGTGGACTTGTCCAGTTGTAAAGAATCAATGGATTTTGATACTTGATACCCTACAAGACATACTGAGGAAGCAGTATCCACGACAGACAGAATGCTGTCTGTTGCATCATAAACCCACTTCAATTACTGTATCTCAGCATAAATTTGCAATCTTGTTTACTGCCAGTAAATTGGTTATTGCACAAGCATGGAAACAGACTATCCTGCCTCCTCTGTCTCG
The DNA here is from genome assembly GCF_901765095.1 of Microcaecilia unicolor. NCBI lineage: Eukaryota > Metazoa > Chordata > Amphibia > Gymnophiona > Siphonopidae > Microcaecilia > Microcaecilia unicolor. Next base: position 350,881,331 of record NC_044031.1, on the reverse strand, counting down.
TATTTTGAGGAAGCTAGATGGAATTTTCCAACTTTCTAAGCTTACAGCTTTGCGACATGGACGATTGGCTAAATTTTATGACATTTGGAGGGTTTACGAACATTGGAAGATAAGGTCTGATACCCCATCCAAGTAACGGACAGTCTATATGTATTTAGTTGATGTACTTTAAATTGGCTAGGCACAGACCGCTCTACTAGAGGGGATAGGGGTGGGGGGGGGGGTAAAGTTCCTCTGTTTTGCTGGTTGTATTACTGGAATGTTTGGATTGTATATTTGCAAGACTTCAATAAAACTTTCAAAAAAAAAAAATCAGAGTAACATTGGTCACCCTCCAATCTTCTGGTAGCATGCTCGATTTTAAAGATAAAGATAAATTACATATTACTAACAATAGTTCTGCAAGTTCATTTTTCAATTCTATCGGTACTCTGGGATGAATACCATCCAGTCCAGGAGATTTGCTACTCTTCAATTTGTCAAATTGCCCCATTACATCCTCTAGGTTTATAGAGATTTCATTCAGTTTCTCCGATTCGTCAGCTTTGATTACCATTTCTGGCACTCGTATCTCTCCCAAATCTTCATCAGTAAACACCAAAGCAAATAATTCATTTAATCTCTCCGCTATGGCTTTGTCTTCCCTGATCGCCCCTTTTACCCCTCGGTCATTCTTTTGCCGGCTTCTGGCTTTTAATATACCTAAAAAAATTGTTACTTTTGCCTCTAACACAATCTTTTCTTCAAAGACCCACTATACCTTCCTTGTTAGCGCTTTCCATTTGACCTGACAATCCTTATTCTGTTTCTTATTATTTTCAGTCAGTTCCTTCTTCCATTTACTGAAGGATTTTCTTTTAGCTTGTGAGGAATATGAGGGTAAGAGGGAGAATGAAGGCACATGGAGGAATGAGGAGGCTCGAGAGGGAGGGGGACTGGGTAGAGAAAGAAAGTCTTTTCCCCTGGGGGATTGGAGAAAAGGAAAAGACTACAATTCCCAGCAGCCCCTGAGTAGGTCCCATGGTAGAAACAGGGACTGCAATCCCCAACAGCCCCCAGAGGAGGTCAGGAAAAGGGCAAGAGAAGGGAGTTGGAAAAACCTGTCCCAGAGAGCCAGGATGAAGGAAGGAGTTCTGAACCTGCTCAATCAAGCAAATGGAGCTGAGCAATGGGTGTGGGGAGGAACCTATGGACTGGCAAGGGGAAGAAAAGGGGGAGGATCTGACTAAACTGGAAGGAAAGGAGGTGAAACAGGAGAGGGCTGCTCGGGAGGAGAGCCTGGTAGAAGAAGGGAAAAGGTGGCTATCCCACAAGAGGAGCTGAAAGAACAGGTCATGCAGGTGGTGGTCAGGGTATAATGCTGGCCTGGTTGGGGAGGGACCCTTGCCACTCTGCCTAGGCTGACTTCTTTTGAAATGGAGAGAGGAGGAGTGGTGGTTTTGGGCATAACTGCTATACATAAACTGCTGGGAGTCTGAACCCTTTCTGAACTGCTGTGTTTGGGGAATTGTTTGGCCTAACTGCTGACATGAACTGCTGGGAAGGGTTTGCAACCTTTCTGGAGCTACCGTGTTGGGATAATTACTTTGCATACCTGCTATACATGAACTGCTGGGAGTTTGACCCCTTTTTGAGCTACTTTGTTTGAAGAATTGCTTTGCATAACTGCTTTATATGAACTGCTGAGATTTTGGGAACCTCTTCGTTTTTTTTTGTTTTGTTTTGAATACTATGCTGTTGAACTGCTACCTCTGGGAACTACCTTTGGAGGAGCAGTTGACACAAAGGAATTACAATAAAGTATAATGATCTGACCTTGTGGATTGCTGTGTGCTCTTTAGCAGTAGATTACAGCACACAGCTCAGCTAAAGGGCCGAGGGACTCAAGAGTCTCCCGGTGCAGGAGAATTTTCCAAGAGTCTCCAGGTGATGGAGACTTAACAGGCTCTAATACTACTAACTACTACTACTACTTCTTAACATTTCTAGAGCGCTACTAGGGTTACGCAGTGCTGTACAAATTAATAACTAAGGACGGTCCCTGCTCAGAAGAGCTTACAATCTAAAGGACGAAATGTCAAGTTGGGGTAGTCTAGATTTCCTGAGTAGAGGTGTTGTGATTAGGTGCCGAAAGCGACATTGAAGAGGTGGGCTTTGAGCAATGATTTGAAGATGGGTAGGGAGGGGGCCTGGCGTAGTGCTCAGGGAGTTTGTTCCAAGCATGGGGTGAGGCGAGGCAGAAAGGGCGGAGCCTAGAGTTGGCGGTGGTGGAGAAGGGTACTGAAAGGAGGGATTTGTCTTGAGAGCGGAGGTTACGGGTAGGGACGTAAGGGGGGATGAGGGAAGAGAGGTAAGGAGGGGCTGCAGATCGAGTGCATTTGTAGGTTAGTAGGAGAAGCTTGAACTGTATGTGGTATCTGATCGGAAGACAGTGAAGTGACTTGAGGAGAGGGGTGATATGAGTATATCGGTCAAGGCGGAAGATAAGACGTGCGGCAGAGTTCTGGATGGACTGAAGGGGGGATAGGTGGCTAAGTGGGAGGCCGGTGAGGAGTAGGTTGCAGTAGTCAAGGCGAGAGGTAATGAGAGAGTGGATGAGAGTTCGGGTGGTGTGCTCAGAGAGGAAGGGGCAAATTTTGCTAATGTTGTAGAGGAAGAAGCGACAGGTCTTGGCTATCTGCTGGATATGCGCAGAGAAGGAGAGGGAGGAGTCGAAGATGACACCGAGGTTGCGGGCAGATGAGACGGGGATGATGAGGGTGTTATCAACTGAGATAGAGAGTGAAGAAGTGGGTTTGGGTGGGAAAACAATAAGTTCAGTCTTGGCCATGTTCAGTTTCAGGTGGCGGTTGGACATCCAGGCAGCAATGTCGGATAAGCAGGCCGATACTTTGGCCTGGGTTTCCGCAGTGATGTCTGGTGTGGAGAGATACAGCTGGGTGTCGTCAGCATAAAGATGATAGTGGAAACCATGAGATGAGATCAGGGAGCCTAAGGAAGAGGTGTAGATTGAAAAAAGAAGGGGCCCAAGGACAGATCCCTGAGGAACTCCAACAGAGAGCGGGATAGGGGAGGAGGACGAACCATGAAGGTACGATGGGAGAGATAAGAGGAGAACCAGGAGAGGACAGAGCCCTGGAACCCAAAGGAGGACAGTGTGTCAAGAAGTAGGTTGTGATTGACAGTGTCAAAAGCGGCGGATAGGTCGAGGAGGATGAGTATGGAGTAGTGACCTTTGGATTTGGCGAGGAACAGGTAATTGCAGACTTTAGATAATGCCGTTTCTGTCGAGTGTAGGGGGCGAAAGCAGGATTGAAGCAGATCGAGGATGGCATGAGAGGAGAGAAAATCAATGCAGCGGCTGTGAACGGCGCATTCAAGTATCTTGGAGAGGAAGGGTAGGAGGGAAATGGGGCGGTAGTTGGAGGGACAGGTAGGGTCAAGAGATGGTTTTTTGAGGAGTGGTGTGACCACAGCATGCTTGAAGGTGTCTGGGACAGTTGCAGTGGAGAGAGAGAGGTTGAGGATATGACAGATGGTGAGGGTGATAGTAGGAGCGATGGTGCTAAGTAGGTTGGTGGGGATAGGGTCTGAGGAACAGGTGGTGGATTTCGAGGAGGAGAGAAGATGGGCGGTTTCCTCTTCGGTGATATCAGAAAAAGAGGAGGAGGCCTGGGTTGGTTGGTTGAGAGAGTGGGTTATAGGATGAAGAGGAGGAGAAGGTTTGGTGGTGAATTCTAGGTTGATCTTCTGGACCTTGTCACAGAAGTAGTCGGCCAGAGATTGAGGAGAGAGTGAGGGGGGTGGGAGCACAGGGCACTTTGAGGAGGGAGTTGAGGGTGGCGAAGAGACGATGAGGATTAGAGCTGAGGGAATTAGTCAATTGGGTGTAATAGTCCTGTTTGGCGAGGAATAGGGAGGATTGAAAGGAGGATAGCATGAATTTGAAGTGAATGAAATCAGTATGGGTGCGAGATTTCCTCCAGAGGCGTTCAGCCGAACGGGCGCAGGAGCGAAGGTATCGGGTGCAAGGGGTCAGCCAGGGCTGGGGATTGGTACGCCTTTGGGACGGGAGATGGACGGTGCAAGGGTGTCTAGAGCAGAGGAGAGAGTGGCATTGTAAGTGGAGACAGCTTTGTCAACAGATTCGGAGGACATGATGGAAGGGAGGAGATCAGAGATACTAGAGGATAAGGTGAGGGGGTCAACAGCCTGGAGATTTCTGAAAGTAGTATTTAGTGTTGGGCGAGAATGAGGGGGAGGGTGCTGAAGTGTGAATGTGAATAGGTGATGGTCAGAGAGAGGAAGAGCTGATGCGCGGAAATTGGAGGGTGAGCAAGTAGAAGAGAGGACGAGATCAAGACAGTGGCCAGATTTGTGAGTAGGAGTTTGAAGGAGGAGGTAAGAGTGAGGAACTGAGAAACATATGAGTCAGATGGGTTATCAATATGTATGTTGAAGTCACCAAGAATGACTTCCTTCACCTCATGGAGTGATACAAAGGCATTATAACGTCCTCACTTTTGTTTTCCATTCCTTTCCTAATAATACCTAACATTCTATTTGCTTTCTTTGCCAACACAGCACACTGAGCAGAGGATTTCAATGTATCATCATCATCAACAACGCCGAGATCCCTTTCTTGGTTGATGGCTCCTAATGTGGAACCTTACATTACGCAGCTATAGCTCACGCTCTTCTTTCCCACATGTATCACTTTGCACTTGCTCCCATTAAATGTCATCTGCAATTTAGACACGCAGTCTCGTAAGGTCCTCTTGTAATTTTTCACAATCATCTTGCGATTTAACAACTTTGAATAACTTTGTGTCATCAGCAAATTCAATTACCTCACCAGTTACTCCCATCTCTAGATCATTTATAAATATGTTAAAAAGCAGCGGTCCCAGCACAGACCCCTGAGGAACTCCACTATCTACCCTACTCCATTGAGAAAACTGATCATTTAACCCTACTCTCTGTTTTCTATCTTTTAACCAGTTTTTAATCCACAATAGGCCACTACCTTCTATCCCATGACTCTCCAATTTCTTTTGGAGTCTTTCATGATGAACTGTGTCAAACGCCTTCTGAAAATCCAGATACATAATATCAACAGGCTCACCGTTATCCACATGTTTGTTCACCCTTTCAAAGAAATGTAATAGATTGGTGAGGCAAGATTTCCCTTCACTAGATCCATGTTGGCTTTGTCTCATTAATCCATGCTTTTGAATATGCTCTGTAATTTTGTTCTTTATAATAGTCTCTACTATTTTGCCCGGAACTGAGGGCAGGCTCACCGGTCTATAATTTCCCTGATCCCCGCTGCAACCTTTTTTAAATATCGGAGTTACATCCGGTACCACGCTCAATTTTAAAGATAAATGATATATTACTAACAATAGTTCTGCAATTCATTTTTTAATTCTATCAGTACTCTGGGATGAATACCATCTGGTCCAGGAGATTTGCTACTCTTCAGTTTGTCAAATTGCCCCATTACATCCTCTAGGTTTACAGAGATTTCATTCAGTTTCTCTGACTCATCAGATTTGAATACCATTTCTGGCACCGGTATATCTCCCAAATCTTCCTTGGTGAAGACCGAAGCAAAGAATTCATTTAATCTCTCCGCTATGGTTTTGTCTTCCCTGATTGCCCCTTTTACCCCTCAGTCATCTAGCGTTCCAACTGATTCTTTTGCTGGCTTCTTGCTTTTAATAAACTTTAAAAACTTTTATTATGTGTTTTTGCCTCCAACGCAATCTTTCTTTCAAAGTCCCTCTTAGCCCTCCTTATCAGCGCTTTGCATTTGACTTGACATTCCTTATGATGTTTTTTATTATTTTCAGTCAGTTCCTTCTTCCATTTTCTCTAATAGCTTCCTTCAGCTCACTTTTTAACCATGCTGGCTGTCGTTTGGTCTTCCTCCCTCCTTTTTTAATACATGGAATATATTTGGCCTGGGCTTCCATGATGGTATTTTTGAACAGCATCCATGCCTGATGTAAATTTTTGATCCTCGCAGCTGCTCCTCTAAGTTTTTTTTTTCACCGTTCATCTCATTTTATTGCAGTCTCCTTGTTGAACGTTAACGTTAATGTATTGGATTTCCTGTATATACTTACTCCAAAACATCAAATCTGATCATATTATGATCACTTATCAAGTGGCTCCATCATCATTACCTCCTGCACCAGATCATGTGCTCCACTAAGGACTAGGTCTACAATTTTTCCTTGTCGTCTCCATAAAGCAATCCTTGATTTTATCAAGGAAATTTACCTCCCTACCATGCCCTGATGTTACATTTACCCAGTCAATATCAGGGTAATTGAAATCACCCATTATTATCATGTTGCCCAGTTTGTTAGCCTCCCTAATTTCCAATAACATTTCAACACCTGTCTGTTCATCCTTGCCAGGCGGACGGTAGTACACTCCTATCACTATCCTTTTCCCCTTTACACATGGAATTTCAATCCACTGGGATTTCAAAATGTGTTTTGCTTCCTGCAGAATTTTCAATCTATTTGATACATGGCCCTCCTTAACGTACAATGCTATCCCTCCACCAATTCGATCCACCCTATCACTACGATATAATTTTTATCCCGGTATGACAGTGTCTCACTGATTATCCTCCTTCCAGCAAGTCTCAGAGATGCCTATTATATCTAATTTTTCAGTTAGTGCAATATATTCTAACTCTCCCATCTTATTTCTTAGGCTTCTGGCATTTGCATATAGACATTTCAAACTATGACTGCTGTTCCTATTTACATCATGCTCAGTACTAGACAGTATTAAATTGCAATATTTTGTCTCATTTTTATTTAAGGACACCTGGAGGCATATTTTCAAAGCACTTAGCCTCCCAAAGTTCCATAGAAACCTATGGAACTTAGCCTCCCAAAGTGCTTTGAAAATATGCCTCCTGATCTACTACGGTCTCTTTTGCAACCTCACTATCAGGATACACTATCTTCCCTATTTTGGTGATATCTTTGAAAGATATCTTGCTCTGAACCATGTGTTTTTGAAGGACTGTCGGCCTTCCCCCAGGTTCTTGTTTAAAAGCTGCTCTATCTCCTTTTTAAATACCGATGCCAGCAGCCTGGAATAGGCTCCCCCTACCCAAGAATGTTGCCCACTTCCTAACAAATCTAAAACCCTCCTCCCTGCACCATTGTCTCATCCACACACCGAGATTCCGGACCTCTGCCTGTCTCTTGGGCCTTGCGCGTGGAACGGGTAGCACTTCAGAAAATGCTACCCTACAGGTTCTGGATTTGAGCTGCTACCTAAGAGCCTATATTTTCCTATGTCATTGGTACCCACATGTACCAAGGCAGCCGGCTCCTCCCTGGCACTATCTAAAATCCTAGCTAGGTGACGAGTGAGGTCCGCAACCGTCGCACCAGGCAGGCAAGTCACTAGGCGATCCTCACATTCACCTGCCATCCAGCTATCTATATGCCTAATAATCGAATCACCCACTACAACAGCTGTCCTAACCCTTCCCACCTGGGCAGTAGCTCCTGGAGACACATCTTTGGTGCGAGAGGATATTGCATTCCCTGGTGTGCTGGTCCTGTCTACAGGATTACTTCCAGCCTCACCAGGGTGATGCTCTCCTTTAGGAGGCCTCCCTCCTCCAAGGCAGCACAGGGGCTGCCAGATTGGAGGTGGGACTTCTCTACAATGTCCCTGTAGGCCTCCTCTACGTACCTGTCTCCCTCAGCTCCTCCAAGTCTGCTACTCTAGGCTCAAGAGAATGGACTCATTCTCTGAGAGCTAGGAGCTCTTTGCATCGAGTACACATTTGACATCTCACCAAATGGGAGATAATCATACATGTGACACTCAATGCAAAAGACTGGATAGCATCCTTCTCACTGCTGTCACGGAACCCAGGATGGTGAGTCCTTGGGCTACAGCCAAGCTGCAGCAGACAAGTCCTCTGGGGAGGCGCACAACAGAGGCGAACCAGGCACTGAATACAAACAAGATACCAGACATGGCAAATAGAGCACACTCAAGACAAGGTGAAAACAGAGCCTGTCTAAAGTGAAAACCAGGAACGGAACTTAACAAAAGCAGGAACCAGGAACAAAGGAAGGACACTCATACGGGCCGCAAGGCCGAACTAGAACCCATCCGAAAAAGAGTCCAAGCATACGGGCCGCAAAGCCGAACTGGAACCCACTCATACCAGAGGGAAGGGAAAGGAATAAAATGGAATCTCTTGAGCAAGTACTACTCAAGCAGTGCATACACACTGCACTAATGTGCGGGCACAAATGATGTTTAGAGATGGAGATGGGAGGTTGGTGGGGATTAAACTTAATTTACAAGGGAAGAAGATGCATTTAGCGTTAGTCTATGGCCCGAACACACCAGCGAATGCCTTCTATGCCCAACTTTTAGCACGATACCAGGGGCACACGAAACTCCCACTGATCTTAGCGGGTGATCTGAACCAAGTGATGGACGCGGAGCTAGATAGATCTAACACTCGGCAACCGAGACAGGAACCAAACAACTCACTGTTGGGGACCTTTTGTCAGGAGCTAGGCTTAGTAGATCCATGGAGAATTTTACATGGGGAAGAGAGGGATTCTCCGAGGACAAGCAGGCTGCTTGTTCTCACTGATGGGTGACGTCCACGGCAGCCCCTCCAATCGGAACACTTTTCTAGCAAAGTCCTTTGCTAGTCCTCGCGCGCCGATGCGCACAGCGCATGCGCGGCCGTCTTCCCGCCCGAACCGGCTCGTGTTTGTCAGTCTTCTTTTGTCCATGCTTGGTACGGTCGTGTTACGCCGTTCACGCCCCTTAAGTCGACCTCGCGCGTCTTTTTAGCTTTTTCGCTTAAAAAAAAAAAAAGGGAAAAGGATTTCGGAAGAAGGCCTTTTCGGTCTTTTTCCCCTTCCGATATTTCCAGTTCTTGCCCCGTTAAGTTTCTTTTCGTTTTCGGGGTAGGCCCTTTTGAGGCCTCGGGTCGAATTTTTTTCTTCCCCTCTTTTTTGGTGCCTTACCGCAATTACGAGTTTTGATTTCGCCGGCGTGATTTTTCCGCCCATGTCATCGAAGTCTCCCAGCGGCTTCAAGAAGTGCACCCAGTGCGCCCGGGTAATCTCGCTCACTGACAGGCACGTGTCATGTCTTCAGTGTCTGGGGGCTGGGCACCGCCCACAGGCCTGTAGTCTTTGCGCCCTTTTACAGAAAAGGACTCAGGTAGCGAGATTGGCCCAGTGGAACGTTTTGTTCTCGGGCTCTTCGTCAGCATCGGCACCGGGAGTATCGAGTGCATCGACGTCGGCAGCGTCAAGACCTCCGCCCTCGGCCGCGACTGCATTGAGTGCATCGAGGCATCGACCCTCTGCATCGGGGCCGAGACATCGGAAGGTTGCGTCGGCGTCGGTGGTACCGGGACCTCCACTTCTGCTGATGTCGTCGGACGGTGGTGCTTCGACTGGAGTGCAGGTGAGGGCTGTCCATTCCCCTGCTGGTGGCGGTGAGCCTTCGGGTGGGTCTCCCCCTACCCTGAGGGCTCCTGCGGTACAGCCCCCCCGAGACCGACCTTCTTCGGCCTCGGCCCCGAGGAAGCGACGGCTGGATTCTACGTCCTCCTCGTCGGTGCCGGGAAGCTCCGGTGACATGCTTCGTTTAAAGAAGTCAAAGAAGCATCGACACCGGTCTCCTTCCCGTGTCGGTACCGAGAGCACTGGGTCGCTGAGGGAGTCGGCACCCAGTAGGCATCGGCACCGAGACGACCGCTCACCCTCTGTTCAGGAGGTGTCGATGCGCTCCACTTTGGACAGCCCGGAACAGCCTCCACGCCCGGAACAGACTCTGACATCGACACCTGCATCGGCTTCCATGTCTTTCTCTACAGCCGCTCTGCACGAGAGTCTCCGGGCCGTCCTCCCAGAGATCCCGGGAGAGCTGTTGCGCCCTTCCCCTCCGGTACTGGGGGTGCTTGCGCCACCGGTACCGTCGAGTGAGGCGCCGGCTGGCCCCTTGCCCGGGGTGAGGTCTCCGACATCGGTGCCGCTTGCGGTACCGACTGCAGTCGCCTCCCAGGAAGGCTCCCCGACGACGTCGGCGGAGGGAGCTTCGCCGGTGCGGGCGAGGGAGTCTACCTCTCGACGTCCACACCATGGCCGTGGTTCCACGGAGTCGAGCCGGGCACGGCTTCAGACACAGGTCCGTGAACTTGTGTCTGATACCGATGGTGAGGCCTCGTGAGAGGAGGAAGAGGACATCAGATATTTCTCTGAGGAGGAGTCTGATAGCCTGCCTTCTGATCCCACTCCCTCCCCTGAAAGGCAGCTTTCTCCTCCCGAGAGTCTGTCTTTTGCGGCCTTTGTCCGGGAGATGTCTACGGCCATCCCCTTCCCGGTGGTTGTGGAGGACGAGCCCAGGGCTGAAATGTTTGAGCTCCTGGACTATCCTTCTCCACCTAAGGAAGCGTCCACAGTACCCATGCATCACGTCCTGAAAAAGACATTGCTGGCGAACTGGACCAAGCCATTAAGTAATCCCCACATTCCCAAGATCGAGTCCCAGTACCGGATCCATGGGGACCCAGAGCTGATGCGCACTCAGTTGCCTCACGACTCTGGAGTTGTGGATTTGGCCCTAAAGAAGGCTAAGAGTTCTAGGGAGCATGCTTCGGCGCCCCCGGGCAAGGACTCTAGAACCTTAGACTCCTTTGGGAGGAAGGCCTACCATTCTTCTATGCTCGTGGCCAAAATCCAGTC